>NW_006789022.1:2663042-2675854 GCF_000442215.2 Lipotes vexillifer | reverse complement strand
GGAAAGCAGAGCATCGAGGACAGCCCTCAGATGGGGTCCCAAGTACATGTTTAAGCCGCCACATAGTTAACTCTTAAAACAGCCTTGAAATCTTGGTGTTGAGGCTGCATTCTTGGCGATACCAGAACTCAGTGTGTTTACTCTTGGTTTTATTACTGATTTCCTTTCTGTCTCTCCTGTAGTTTCCTTAATACCAGGGGCAGGTCTTGATTAAGTCAGTAGGTCATGCATTTCTAGAATCCAGTTGCTAACCTTTCCTACTGTGCTATGACTTTAACAAATGTTTTCCTCACGCTTTTCCTCTTGAAAGTCTTAGGCCATAAAAACTTTAACATCAGCAAATGACAGGGTTTTTTTGTTTGTTTGTTAGTTTTTAATTTACTTTCAAAATGACAGTTTTTTAAAACCTCTTCTCATGGAAAAAGAAACACTTCTATGATCTCTCAGAACTATGACAGAATAGGTGTCTGGCTGCAGCTCTGGTCCTTGTATTTTCTCCTGGTGAGAATAGAAGCAATAATTTAAACTATATATGACATTTAAAAAGTTATTTGCAAATTAGTTTTAACAAATCAATAGTTGTTGGTTGGTTGAGTGGATAAATTTTACTGTTTTGCCACAAGTTCCAATGTGTTAGCAGGGTTTTTTTTCCCTTTTGCGTGACACTGTTATGGATTTGTAAAATGTGTTTTGCTAAGTTGTATTAATTACAGCATCTAATTTTTATAACTTTTGTATTTGGTAAATATTTTCTTAATAAATAGGAAAGAAAAACATGTGTGTTACTCTTCTGTTTTTCCCACAAGACTATAGGCTCTTTAAGGCAAAGCAGTTTTATCTTTCCTGATATCTTTACACCTAGCAGAGGGTCTGGTACTCAGTAGGCGCTCAGCACGTACTGAGCGAATGAACAGATTATGAGCAGATGGTTGTATCTCAATTCTGTAATGCGTCTGGGGACAGAACCCAGGTCTTTTTGTTTTTTAACAAATATTTTATAATGCCTCCTTTATCATTTTGAAATGAAATTCATAGATAATATACCATATAATATAATGTTATATAATATACCATATAATATACCATTGTATGGTATATTATATAACATACATAACAACATTTTAAAAATAGATCATTATTATAAAGAGTGATAAATAGAAAGCCATTGACAATAAAATAATATGTATTCCAGTCAATATTTAATTGCTTGGACATAACTACACCAAAAAAAAAAAAAACCCATAATAAAGACTTGCACATACATGTATAATCTCCCTTATAGGTGTGATTTTCTAAAATGATGGAAAAAAATCTTAGTAAGGTTTTAGCTTAAACAAAACGCAGTTTTAGACAATTCAGGATATGTTAAAACTGTGGGAAAAAATAGTTTGCTTTTATATGTTCTGGGCTCTTGATAATTATAAATAGGTTCACCTTCATGAATATCCTATGAGGCAGTAAAAGTTATGCAGGACCTAGGGCAGTTCTTTTTTGTGCATGACACTCCGACACTGCAGACATCTGGCAGCTTTGTCTCTGCCCACTAAATGACAGTGGTGCCCCCACCCCACCCCATGGCAGCAAAAAATGCCTTTGCAGATTGCTAAAACACACCCTTTGGGGAATTTCACACTCTAAAGAACTTCTGTGCTAACAGAAAGAGATCTTCTCTTGCCATGTCAAATGTGTGACTGTTGTTTCTTCTTCTGGAAGAGCCTACCTGGATGTAGACATCACTCTGTCCTCAGAAGCTTTCCATAATTACGTGAACGCTGCCATGGTGCACATCAACAGGGCCCTGAAACTCATGATTCGTCTCTTTCTGGTGGAAGATCTAGTTGACTCCTTGAAGGTTAGTTGCCTCCTACAGCTTTTGGTGGTGGGGCTGAGGAAAATCAGGGACTAGGTTATAATTCAGAGGAAAAGCAGTTAATAGGGTTTTGTCAGACAAAAGCAAATGTATGCTTTTCTCAATCAACCTGTAAAAATGGGGACAGGAGTTAGTAAAGGAGGTACCTCTGCGCCGGGAGAACTAACATCAGAACAAGGCTAATGTATTGATAATTGACAGAAATGCAGTTACAGTCTGGGGGCCTGAGAGAACTATAGAATTCTCTTATGCACCCTCAGATGTATAGTACAAATGAGGTAACCTTCGTTTTGAAACTATTTATGGCATACATCACTAAATTTATGCAGACTCAGTTAGCTAGAGAAGAATGGCATCAGTTAACCTGAACTTTGCGTTACGATTATTCCTGCTTAACCCTCTGATGTTGGCCTTCACAGCTGGCTGTCTTCATGTGGCTGATGACCTATGTTGGTGCCGTTTTCAATGGGATCACCCTTCTGATTCTTGGTAAGATGGCAAGGAAAATGTCTCCGGGCTCTATGAAGTAATTGGTAAGAGTAAGAGCAAAGAGAGTTGTCAGCATTACTCCAGTCCTTCCACATTGGCCCAGCCTTTAACATCCATAGAGACCTTGACCTCCGAGGAATCTGTGTTTATGGCCACAGGTTTATTAAATGGTCCTACCTATAAAGAAATATCCAGACAGCTAGAAATAAAGGAGAGTTGTCTAGATTTGGTTTAAATATGGGGATCTTATTTGTAGAAATCATTTTCATAATTTGGAAATTATTTGTAGTACAAAGCAGGAAGCCTGTGTACCTGTATCTAACTGTCCTTAATTGAGAGCGCTGGCCAGGAGTTCTCATATTGAAGATGATCTGTGTTTTCCTATATTTTATGAGGAAAAATGTTCCTGTTACCTATGTCTTGAGACTTTGTGACCATCTCACATTTACACTTGCCATGTGTCATGATTCTGTTTTATAGCTGAACTGCTCATTTTCAGTGTTCCAGTTGTCTATGAGAAGTACAAGGTAAGCATTTGTCTGTTTCTAATCAGATATGCCAGTTGATGTATGGCTAATTTTAGTTCATTTTTTAGGCATTGAAAGTTCAGAGCAATCCTTTTCTAACCATTTTTACAGCCTAATTTTATAGGTCAGGTGCCTGTAAGAAACTGGTAATAGTGGTTTCCTTTAAGGAGAGAAGCTGAATGTCTAGGAGAGATAAGGGTAGGAAGGGAACTTATACCTTGCTGTGTGCCTTTTGAGGGTTTTGTTGTTGTTGTTTTTGTTTGGTTGCGCTGGGTCTTAGTTGCAGCAGGTGGCCTCCTTAGTTGTGGCATGCGAACTCTTAGTTACGGCATGCATGTGGGATCTAGTTCCCGGACCCAGGGATTGAACCCAGGCCCCCTGCATTGGGAGCGCAGAGTCTTATCCACTGCGCCACCAGGGAAGTCCCCACCTTTTGAGTTTTTATCACATGGATCTGTTCCAAAAAAATAAGCTGAAAAAATGCTTAAGTAAAAGCTGGTGTCTAAAAAGAAACTTAAACTGTTAAGGCTATTATGGGAATCCATCAGTATGAACAGATGTTTGCATTGTAGAGTGGTGTATACAGAGTATACTAGATGCTATGAGGTTATTCTTGATAGATTAAGTCATGCATCAGCAGACTTTTATTCATGGCTTTTTTTTTTTTTTTTTTTGGCTGCGTTGGGTCTTTGTTGCTGCGCCCAGGCTTTCTCTAGTTGCGGCAAGTGGGGGCTACTCTTAGTTGCGGTGCGCAGTCTTCTCATTGTGGTGGCTTCTCTTGTTGTGGAGCATGGGCTCTAGGCATGCAAGCTTCAGTAGTTGAGGCACATGGGCTCAGTAGTTGTGGCTCACAGGCTCAGTAGCTGTGGCACACGGGCTTAGTTGCTCCGCAGCATGTGGGACCTTCCCGGACCAGGGCTCGAACCCGTGTCCCTTGCATTGGCAGGTGGATTCTTAACCACTGCGCCACCAGGGAAGCCCTATTCATGGCTTTTTGATATTAAATGAATTAGTCTCACCCAGGAGTCAAAACACATTTCTGATTACAGAATATGGATTAGACACACAGTTTCTAGTATTCAGAAAATGCTATATACTCCAGTGTCTCTGAAGGAAATACCTAGCAAGTACTTTTTAAAACTGAGCACTATTTTCATTTTCCAGAATATTCCATAGTGTTTTTTAAAAATGGTTAAAGTAGACAAAAACAGATTACCTTCAGGAAAATTGTTAATCTGTGTGTTGCCACAACTGAGTCGCTTTTCTTCGTTAAAGATCCAGATTGATCACTATGTTGGCATCGCCCGCGATCAGACCAAGTCAATTGTTGAAAAGTGAGTATGCTTAGGTCCCACATTTCACCATGACATGTGCTTTTTTTCCCCCCAATTATTTTTAGTCTCCTGTGTAAAATGCTAATGCCAAAGAAGGTAATTTTTACCCTGGGGAAAAAGAAAACCTTGGTTAATAGTTTGATTTTACTAAAAATTATTTCATCTGCTTCTTTGTAAAGCATGCTTTGTATCTTAGACTAAAAAGGATCAATGGAGTTAGGACCACTCTGCCTTTTTGAACCGGTTTTTAAATGTTCGTGGTTGTCTACTCACCTTCATTTATTTTCACAAATATCAGTTTTATTTTATTTTATTTACTTATTTTTTGGCCATGCCACGCGGCATGTGGCAAATTAGGTAATTAGTTCCCCGACCAGGGATCTAACCCACACCCGCTGCAGTAGAAGCGTGGAGTCTTAGCCACTGGACCAAGAGGGAAGTCCCCAGTTTTCACAAATATCAATTTTAAGCCAAACTCTTCCCTCCCTTTTCAGAAATAAAAATTATAGTAAATCAATGTATTAAAGTTCAAAGCTACCTCTTTTTTCTAAGACTACCAAATCCTTCTGTTTTAACCACTTTAATATTTAAATCAAGTATAAAATGTTGGTAGACATTTTCATGACTCCTTATATCACAGAACTGTTTCTCTTTTTTATTTTCAATTATTTGTAACAAACACTATGGAACCCAGCACTTTGAATTTAAATGTTAATATTTTTCCATATTTTCCATGTTTTCTTCAGATATTCTTTAAGAGACAAAACATCACAAGCATTTAAATCCTCTTTGTGCCCACTCCCACCTTTCACACCCCAAATTTTAGTGCTTTTTCTGGCTTTGATAAGAGGAAATCTTGATTATATCCAGACAGCTCTGGCTTGATGCCAGGATCTTTACCTACTCTTCTGCTTTCTTAGGTAGACGTTGGAGGTCAAGCCAGACAAGGGCAGTTAGGACAAATTTGTGTATGGTTGCTGTTTACTCCTTATTGTAAAAGATGATCATAACTTAGCTTTAAACCTAAAGTCTTGATTAACAGTGTGAGCTGATTTGGCCCACTCGGTGGGATGTATCGTTTGTGGGGAGTAGCTTTGACATTAGCTGAGGGATGTGACTGTCCCTTGGTACCCTTAGTGATGGGTAACCTCAGTGCACAAAATAAAGGACAGCTTTAGTGTCCTGTGAGGGGCGAGGAACTATTGCCAGCTCCTGTAGTTCTTTTATATGTGACATTGACCCGTGACTCCTGGTTCCTTCTGTGACACTAATGGGTAACCTGGCATTCCAAGAGAAATGGGCTCTTGCACTGCCATCATGTAGAGCACAGTCAGCAGGCATTATGCCTAGATAACATCTCATTCTTCTCTGGAACCCCCAGTGAAGGAGCCAGGAGGTTCAGGCAGTGAAAGAGGACAGGCAGCAGGCACAGCAGCAGGGAGGGGGACGGATCCTGGTATACGCCTCAGCTCATCCCAGGCCAGACTCGGCCCCTGCCACTTTTCATCCAGAGGAAGCCCTGTGGAAATGGGAGTGTTTTTCACATGGCTCCGGTAAATCCAGGAGTGTCTTCTAGCATCAGTGTTAAAATAAAAACCTAGAACTAATGTCTATATTTTCACCCTTTTTTTCTTTCCTTTTCCTCAATAGGATTCAAGCAAAACTCCCTGGAATTGCAAAAAAAAAGGCAGAATAAATACATGGAAACCAGAAATGCAACAGTTACTAAAACACCATTTAATAGTTATAATGTTGTTACTTGTACTATGAAGGAACCGTGCTCAGTGTCAGCTTGAGCCTGCATTCCAAGCTTTTTTTTTTTAACTTGGTGTTTTCTCCCCTCCTCTCCCTTTACCCTCAGTATCAAGCACAAGAATTGTTGGACTTAAAAAAGAACTGATATCTTAGAACCCAAAAGAATAAAGAAAGAATCAAATTAATAGGATAAATCAATACCTTAATGATGGTGGAGCTTTACCTGTAGCTAGAAACGAGGGGAAAGATTGGAGGTAAAGGAGAAAATGGAAAATAAAACACATCTCTTGGGTTCTTCTGTTCAAATTTCAAGGACTAGTCAGTCTTACATAGCTTTCCATCATAGTTTTGCCCTTATTTTTAAGTTAAGAAATAATGATTAACTTATAAAGAAATTATCTGGGGACAAGAATGGGATTCTTTCCCTCTTTTTTGTTGTTGTTGTTGTTTTGTTTTGTTTTTTGCAGCCCTGTGATCCCATCTTCCTGCCCCACGATGTGCGCAGCTACCCCTAATATTATTCTTCATTTAACGATATAACTTTCAACTCTATGAATAACTTATAGTTGATAGTGGTGACTCCTGATTCTCAGAATGCCATCCGATAACCAAGAATGAAGGTGGAAAGTAGGATGAGGAGGAGTGCACAGGGGTGCTGCCGCGACTCCCGCTCACCCTTAGGAGAGGAAAGGCTCCCGCCATGTGGGATGGTGGGGTCTGTGTCATTTTTTTCGGACACCAGTTCTGAGCTTTAGTTTGAGAGCTTATTCCTAAATGGGCTTTCCTCCCTCTTTCCTACCCTCAAGTTTAATAAATATGGTTGTACTTTTTCTTATTATAAAATAAATGTCTGTAACTGCTGTACACTGCTGTAAACTTGTTAGAGAAAAAAATTAATCTGCATGTGGGCTCCTCAGTTATTGAGTTATTGTAATCCTGTCTCAGTCCATGGTGGGGAGACATTCTCAAGAGGTGAACTACAGAAACACAAAGGCCTTTTTTCTCTTTTCTCTTTTCTCTTTTCCTCCTGCACATGGTACATCTTTAACCTGTGCTCATCGTTTTCCCCTAAGGACCAAAGCTGAGCTGGCTTAAGAGGAGATTGTGTTTGTGGTTAAGAGATCACAGATTAGTGTAAGGAAGTGCATTTTGTGATTCATATGGAGTTTTAACTTGGAGGCTAGCTTATTGGGTGTGTGTTGTTTGAGGGTTCCTTTCATTTTCAGGCACATAAAATGTCTTGGCACCTCTGCTGTGGTACAGGGTACCTTTTGAGAGTGTTTTCCAAGAAGCTTTAGGTAAGGGTGATCAGGCAGGGCCAGATTGTGTTGACAGGCTCCGTGCACAATTAAAAGACAACAAAACAGTTCACGTTGACATCAGATGGAGGGCGTTTGGAAATCTTTGATTCCCATTTGAGACTTCTAAGTGTCTTCCTCCCTTTCCAACATGAAAATTCAGTAAATTTGAAAGAAAATCATCTGTGAGTTCCTTCAGCTTGTAACTCATAGTCGTGATAATCCAGAGGGAATATGCACTGGTGACTTTAAAGGCTACAATCTTTGACAGTCTCAAAGTAGTGCAGCTCTGTAGAAGGTAGTGGAAGGAAGTTTTCCTTCTACTCTGTTGAGGAAATTACTTAGGAATTTAGACGGGTAAAAGGTACCCTTGCCTTACTCCACTCTCTTATTTTCTTAGCCCCCTTTCCTTTTGAAATGTTTAACTGATTTCATGTCATAGTAGGGAATGCATTCTCCATCCCTATCCTTTGCCCTCCCAGGAAGGGCTTCCCCTCCAAAGGACCTTTTTCTGCACTGGAAGCCTCCACACCTAGCTCTTTGTTTTATTAGTGCTGTGTTTAGATTAATTTGGACAGATCTTTGTGCCACACAAGAATTTTTTGTTTTTTTAAGAAAAATCTATAGGTGAAAAATTACTAATGAAACTGTGTGTGCGTGTATGTGCGTGCAACATAAAAGTACAGTAGCGCCTAAGGAGCTTGAATCTTGGTTCCTGTAAAACTGCAAATTGATGTGGTATTAATAAAAATAATAATAAAAAAAAGAACACAGTGACTGTGGTGTCATTCTGCTAACTTTATTCTTTATACACAGTTTGGGTAAAGTAAGAACCAAACAAGGCTTCCACTGGCCCCCATTCCCACTCCACTTTTGAGGCTTTAAAAAGCGACTAATAGTTGATACTGGTAATGATTTCCAAGACTGTAGAATTTCCATAGTAGAGCAAAACTGTGCATTTGGTTTCTGAAAGAAAATGAGAGACCCTCTAAGAGATGACCTTAGGAGAAAGATGATGAGTGGAAGGGGGCCAGAGGGGTTTGTTGTCCCAGTTTACACCAACCTAGGAAGGTTCCCCCACCTGCAACACGAAGCAGCCTATAACTCAGTCACAATGTACTTAAAATGAGAGTCAATCACCATGGCAAGTGGAAACTTTTCCATCAGGTTTTTGCTGAAAGAACTTGTCTCGGATAGCTCTTTCCCAAAACTAAGGCTGCCATGACCCTTAAGCTGGATTTTAAAAATTTATTCAGCATACCTCTTAGAAAACTTAGGCTGAAATTTTTTAAAAATAACTGATGCAAACAACTTCACGAATACGCATACAAATGTTCAAATAATATCACTAACATGGTATATAAATATGTATTCAGAGTAACATTTACATATTGGCCATAATAGCAAGCATACCATTAACAAAAAAATTCATGAAGAAACTTCACCTGTTCGTATCAGACTCCCAAGGCAAGGAGGAGGCACCTAGAGATGGGGACCACCTAATCTCCTAACTCATGAGGCTATAGCTGCAAAGTAGTAATCACTACAGTGGCACTTTCTAGATCATTGGTGCTCAGAACTTAAGCATGCCTCATGATCACTGGAGGGCTTTTCAGAACAGACTGCTGGGCTCCACCCCAGTTTCTGATCTACAAGGTGGGGCCCAAGAACTTGCCTTTCTACTAAGTTCCTAATGGGATGATGCTGTTCTGGTGGCCACTTCTGAGAACCAGTGGAGTGCTTGGGGCTGCTGCTTAATAAAGACATCCACTCCTGCCCTCCTGTGTCCTCTCCCTATCAAGGGGAAAAACCATTCCCACCCTGCTCTCTTCCCTGGCTTACCTGAACTTCGGCAGAGGGCTTGGATGACTAATAATTGCCCCAGTTTGCCTACTGTTTTTGAATAGGCAGAGTAGCAAAAGTGGCACAACACTCCTTCTGGATCTGAAAACAACATGCATGAAGGAAAATAAAAGAATGGCAGTATCCAACCTGGTGCCATCCATAATCCCTGTTCTGAAGCTTTTAATACTGTCTCAGAAAACCTGGAGGTTCAGACACTCTAGGAATTCACTTTTCGGTCAACTGACAGCCCACGCAGTTATTTCCTGAACCCCTGGTGGCATCAACAACACAACACCAGAGCCTTGCCCAGTAGAGAGGCCTTGGGCCAGGCGGCAGTCAGCCCTACTTCAGGAGTTCTGATGGAGAAGGCTGCTGCTGGTGCCCTCCAGCTGAAGCCACTGGTGGCCAGGCTGCCCCTATAGAATACTCATTCGTCACAAGCAAGCGTGCTGTTCTTGGCCATCCCCAGGAGGCCACAACTGCGCTGCGGGCCTGCAGCACCCGTCACAGGTCATCCTTTGGCAGGCCTAATGGTAAAAGAAATTTTAACTTACCAGAGATTGGGAGGCCGTGTAGTGCAAAGAACACTGAATTGGGAGTTGAGATTTTTATTCTAGTCCTAGTACTATTCCTACCTGGTGTGTGTGTGATAATTTCAGTTTCCGGGCTTCATTTTATCTATCTGTGAAAGGGGTGGGGGCAGGTACTAGATCTCCAAGGTCCTTCCAACTCAGACAATCTTGAATTATATAAAAATGCTATAAAATCCGTGGTATAAAATTCAATTCCCAATCAGGAAGAGTCAAGGGGACTGGGCCTGAGGCACTTGAACCTTGGGCTCTGGCCTGGGGGCACTGGGATGAGAGGAAGGGCTTCTTTGCTGTCTGCTTTCCCACCCACAGAGGCAGCTCCTGGCCCCAGGTGCCAGGGCCCCTTCCCCTCCAGACCCAGCCCTGAAGTCCCAACCCGCTGACCTCCCCACTCTCAGGCTTTCTAAGACCAAAGGAACTGGCCTATGTGAAGAGCAGACAGTGGGTGCCAGAGACTCCGAGGAGGGGCCCCGGTGAGGCACACATTAGTCTATGATGTGTGGGGTCCTCCCATCCGCGCCTCCTCGCACCTCCTCCCTTTAGGTCCTTCCTCCACCACCGCACAGCTTATCTCTGATACACGCATAATAAATAAGACATTTGCACATAAGGGTGACGGACAGCTCTCTTCCCGCCCCTCCCCCTCTCATATAAAAGCATTAAATACAGTTTCAAAATAAAATACAAAGAGCAAAAAGGGCCTGATCTTGGGGCCACCTGTTCTCCACAGGAGAATGAATCTACACATCCCTCTCGGACCTGCCTGGGAGATCGTGGGGCCCACTCCCAGCCCCTCAGGACCTGGCGCTGCCGCGGGGAAGAGAAACGAAGGCCGAGGCCCGGCCCCAGGCCCTGGGGGCTGAGAACGGGTGGCGCGTCCACCGCGTACAAAAGGGGACAGGAACAGAACGCCAACTGCCGGTACCTCCAGTGCCCCGGGCTCGGACTGACGGGCGCTGAAGCAGGAGCGCCTGACTGAGCTCAGGGTAAACGGAGGCCTTCGGAGCAGGAGAGGAGCAAAGGAAAAAAGTGCTAATCCCTTTACAAGATCTCGGTGCGGGCGGCCGTGGTGGGGTCCGGGGAGGCGGGTGGGGCGGTCTTCGGAGAGCCCGCCCCGGAGGCAGGCACAGCAGGCGGGGCCCGGCCCAGCTCCGCCACCGCCCCGCCCGACCACCCGCGGTAAACGCGCCTTCACCGCGGGCTGGCGGGCTGGCTCCCCAGCCCAGTCGCCTCTGATCCCGAGGAAGGCCCTCGACCGCAGTCCAGGCCCCGGAGCGGTCGAGAAAGCCAGTAACGACTGGGCAGCAGCTGCCCCGACCCGGGAGCCGTGCCTGCCGACGTACAGCTCTGAGAGCTGGACCCCCGGCCGTGAAAAGGGATCGGTGCGTCCTTTCTGCCTCCCCCACCTACTTGGGGCCCTAATACTGTCAGTGCCCCAGTCCCGGCCTGGCACAGGATCGCCTCGCGGGTGCGGCCGGGGCCCGGAAGCTCTCCGTGCAAACGCTGTGGCTTCTCAGGAACGTGAGGCCCTGAGCGGCGAGGGCCTGGGCTCCGGGTCCGAGAAGAGAGCGCGATTCCTGCGGCGCCCCGACTAGCCTGGGGAATTCTCTGGAACCGAGCGCAAGCCGGAGACCCCCACCCAATTCCGAATCTCCGCCCGGCCCGGCCAGCGGGGGGCAGCGGCAGCGGCCAGGGCCGCGGGAAGCTGGGGCTCCGAGCCGGACAGCCAGCCGGGCACGGCCCCTCGAGTGCGAGTCCTCTACGCCCGACACACGGCGCCCGCCTTGAGGTCCGCGCCGCCGTCGCGCGGTGCCGGGGCGGGCGGTCCAAAGCCCTCGTGGCCGTAGCAGCGTAGTGCCGCCTCCTCGTAGGCCTCCAGGATGGTCTGGCGCTCCTCGGGCGTGAAGTCCATGGAGAAGGGGTGCACCTGCAGAATGTGCCGCTTGATGGTGCTGACCTTGAGCGTGGCCAGCGCGCCCCCGCACACCATGCACACCAGGCCGCGCCGGCTGCCGTCGTAGTCCATCAGGTACTCGCCCCGCCAGCGCGGCTGGTAGTTCCGCCTCTGCTCTCGGCTGCGGGGCGGCGGCGGCGGCGGCGGGGGAGGAGGCGGCGGCAGGGGTGGGAAAGCGAGTCCCCCGGGCTCTGGGCCGTCCTCATCGTCCTCCTCCTCTTCGGCGGGCCGCTCCGACGGTTCTCCAGGGGAAAGTGGGACGTCGCCTAGGACGGAACAAAGGACCGCATTGGAGCGTCTGGGCTTCGTAACCCCCCACCTTTGCCCTGTCCCACCCTCCCCCTCTCCCCTTCGACCTTCGACCTTCCACTCTCCCCACCCCCTTCTGCCCTGGCCCCTCTCCCTCTCCACCTGCTCTGGCCCTCCGCCAGCTCACCCCACCACTCCTCCTCCTCCTCTGGCTCCTCCTCCTCTTCCCCTCCCCCCTCCTCGGAGGCTGCGGCTGTGCTGGGGGCGGCAGGGTCCCTGGGGGACTCGGGGCAGGGCAGCCCCAAGGCCAGCAGGTGGGCGGCCTTCTCGCTCCACTCCTGGGCGATGAGGGCCCTGACCGGCCCGCTGAGGCGCGTGGAGCCCGGGTGGCGCTGGCGGATGTGCCGCTTGATGGTGCTCATCTTGAGCGAGGCCAGCGCGCCCCCGCACACCATGCACACCAGGCCGCGCCGGCCGCCGTCCAACTCCATGAGGTACTCCAGCCGCCAGCGCTCCTGGTAGTGGCGGCGGTGGTCGCGGCCCCGCGGAGACCGGCCCGGGATCCCCACCCTCTCGCCCTCCTCCAGCTCCTCCTCCTCTGCCGGCCCGGGCCTCTCAGGGACCCAGCCAGCCTCTTCCTTTACGTCTGGGGGGCTGAGATCCTGAGAGGAGGGGGCTCCAGCAGCGGGGGCCGAGTCCCGGCTCTTTCTGGTCAGGTCCTGGGGGACGAGGTCATCGTCTGTTGGGGAAGGGGTGAGGGAGAGGGGCTCAGCCTGCTGGCTGGGTTGCCCTTACCCACACAGACGGGGTCCCTTGCTCCACACCCCAGCCCTAAGCTAGAGGGCCCAACCAGAGAGAGAGGGAGGGAGAGAGAGAGAGAGAGAGAGAGAGAGAGAGAGAG
>NW_006789022.1:2660410-2662995 GCF_000442215.2 Lipotes vexillifer | reverse complement strand
CGGGGGTGTGTGTGTGTGTGTGTGTGTGTGTGCGCACACGTGTGTAAGGGGGTATGAGTCCTCCTGGGTGTGTGTGCGTGTGTGTGTAAGGGGGGAATGAGTCCTCCCGGGTGTGTGTGTGTGCGCGTGTGCGCACGTCTGTAAGGGGGAATGAGTCCTGCGGGGTGTGTGCGTGTGTGGGGGGGGG
This sequence comes from Lipotes vexillifer, assembly GCF_000442215.2. Taxonomy (NCBI): domain Eukaryota; kingdom Metazoa; phylum Chordata; class Mammalia; order Artiodactyla; family Lipotidae; genus Lipotes; species Lipotes vexillifer. The sequence continues at coordinate 2,662,808 of NW_006789022.1, read as the reverse complement.
GAAATGAGTCCCTCCCAGTTCTGGCCACAGACCTCACTTTGCAGCCCTTATATGAAGGGGTCCTGGCCCTGGGATGGGCCTCGCACCTGGTGGGGACTGGGTGAGCTCAGACAGTGCCTCGGGCTGGCCACCCCAGGCTTGCAGCAGGGCGCTGCGCTGGGGGCCGCTGAGCCCCAGGGAGCTGGGGTGCACCTCCAGCACGTGTGCACGGATGTCATCCAGGTGCAAGCTGGGTAGTGCCCGGCCACAGGCCATGCACACCAGCCGGTTCCCCCGCGGGTCATAGTCCATGAGACACTCTGCCCGGAACCAGTTCTGCAGGGACTCCTTCAGCCTCCGTTCCAGGCGCCGGGCACCCAGCCCCCTGCTGCCCCCAGCCCTCCGGGAGGCAGACAGGCGCCGACGCCGAGCCCGGGGTGCCCCTGGGCCCCCTCGCCGCTGGCGCCGGCCGCCCCCACCAGCTGGGGCTTTGCCTGAAAGGGTTGGAGGAAGGGAAGGAACTGAGATGCTGGCCCTCCCGGGGAGCCCCCACCACCACAGCCAGGTCCTCCATCCATGAGCCTCTCCCTCACTCTGACTCTGAGCCCTCTGCCTAAGCCCTCCCCTGCCCTTCCTCTCCCCTCAGGTCTTCACTCCTCCATCCCCTAATCCTCCTGAACACAAACCCTCAGCCCACCCGACTCCTCCCTCAGACCCACATTCTAGCCCCTTCCCTAGACTTCACTGTCAGTCACACCTTTCCAGTGCCCTCTGCTCCCAGACCTTCCCCGGCCTCTCTCCCCAGTCTCCACTCCCTGGATCCTTCTAAAACCACAGAATGTCAAAGCTGTCAGGGACGCTGGAGACCCCCTAATCCCACTGTCTCTCCCCCACTACTGTCCAATAAACAGACCTCACCCCAAAAAGGAGCAATAACTTGCTCCAGAAAACCAGCTAGTTGGCTAAGAAGCCCAGGCTGTCCCCACCCGGCCCCGTCCACCACCCAGGCCCTTGCTTCCCCAAGTCCTACATTACCTGGGCCCTTGGGAGGGCAAGCCTGGAGGCCAGCCCCTTCCTCCTCCTCTTCCTCCTCCTCCTCCTCCTCCTCCTCAGCCCCCTGGGCCCCTGGGCCCTCAGCCTCTCCACAGGCCCCCAGCCCCAAGTGGGCATCCCAGCTGTTGCTGATGACTTCCTTCTCCCGGGGACTCCAATGCAGGGAGTAGGGGTGCTTTTGGCGGATGTGTCGCTTGATGGTGCTGAGCTTGAGAGTGGCCAGGGAGCTGCCGCACACCATGCACACCATGCCGTGACGGGCAGGGTTGAAGTCCATCAGGTACTCCAGCCGCCAGTGGTCGTGGTAGTAGCGCCGGTGGTCACGGCCAGGGATGCGGCTCTTTCCAGGCCTCGAGGCCCGGGCCTCACAGTGGTCTGAGTATTTCCTGCCTGAGGATGCTGGTCCCCTAGCCCTGGAGGAGGGCAGGGGGGCACTCCCCCAGGTCCCCAAGGCACCCCCTTCCAGCTGAAGATCTTGCCCTGAAGAGGGGGAAAGGGAGACAGTTTTTCAATCTCCGATTTCCAGGGAAAGAACCTAGGGCTTCGATTTTGCAAGAGAAGGGAGGTGGGAGAGAGGTCATTCAGGGGCAGGAAAGGGATGCCAACAGCAATAAAAGGGAGGTGGCAGAGCAGGGCGTCAAAACATTGGTCCTTTACAGACAGCAAGACCCCTTTAAGAGAGGATCAAGAACAAAAGAATGCAGGGCACAGCTCTGACTTTTTAAAAAATAAGGTGAAGGCCGAAGGCCAAGGAGGCAGCAGGCTGTGCAAGGCACCCTTTTTGGATGAGAGCTGTAGGGGTACAGCCAGGAGAGCAGCATGCCGTGGCGGTTACAGCCGCAGCAGGGTGAGAAGAACAAAGGGGGCATCTGTCTGCATCCAGGGCTGCACACAGGACCCACTGCCCAAGGGCCCAGCCAGGAAGGCCCCACCCAGGAAGGCCCCACCCAAAGATGATCTCCCTTTTTCCAATAATGCCTCAAATACACCCTCCTGAGAATCCCATTTTAAGGGGCACTAAGCATTGTCAGTTCCCCAAATTTAGAGACCCACAGGAGGGATCCCCATGACAAAGCTGTCAGCACCTCCAGAGAAAGGAGTTTTTAGGACTCTGACTTCCCTAGAGTCTGGGAGAGCCGATGACTGAAAGGGGATGATGGCAGGAGGGCCACCAGAGTGGCTACTGAAGACTCTGCAGCAGGGAGTGGCCACCACCCACTGGAGTCCATTAAGTCTTTCTGGGGATTTATTTTTTGCTCTGGCCAGGAGCGGGCCACTGCCCAGCAATCAGAGGGCAGTCAGTGGAGAGGCCACCAACCCAGTGGTGTACCCTTTTGCCAAATAGAGACACTGAGCAGTCCCCCAC
>NW_006789022.1:2659080-2660400 GCF_000442215.2 Lipotes vexillifer | reverse complement strand
CCCTACAATTTGGACCTTATTTTATTTAGAAAAGGGTCTCCTGGACAAATAGGCTGGATAGACAGGTGTGGTCATTCTCCCAGTGGAGAATCCCCCGGTCTGGGAAACAAAAGGCTGGATCAGAGAGGGCTCCTGTCATCACTGTGTTTTTGTTTGGTTTTGGTTTAAGTAGATCCAAAGAAAAAGAAAACACTAGTTTCAGAGTCAGAAACCTAGGTTCGACTCCTGGCTTCAATGGTAACTTGCTCTGTGACCTCTGACAGGTCATGTCCGCTCTCTGGGCCTAAGCGTCTTTGTCTGCAAAGGCACTGGATAGCTAGCTGGTCTCTGAGCATCCTTCCAGTGCTGGATGTTAGTCTAAGGTGGACTGGCGCTTTAAGAGCCGAAAAAAGGGGAGGAGCTGGGATTCTTTAAAAACAAAAGGGGATGGGGAATTTCTGGGAGGGGAGCTCGGGGACTAGGGCTGAGTCTCCCTAACCTGGACAGTCTTCAGGGTCTTAAGGCTTTGACCCTGAAGCAGAGGGATGAAGAAAAACAGTCTCCTCTGAGAACAAACGAAGAGGACTGGCTGGTCCCCCTACAGCTGACAAATTGTGGCAAAATTTCTGAAAAGAAGGGAGGGGGTATCGCGCGGACAGGAGGGGGTGTATGCCTTTGTGGGCGAGCCCATCCCTTTAAGAACTGCCCGCCGTGGGGAAGGTACTGGTAGGTCCCCAAGAGGCGCAAGCCGGGCTCTTTCCCAGGGAGACCGTAGGGAAAAAGAAAAAGGGTTCCTTTCTCTAGGCAAGGCCACAGAGGAGAGGACAGCCCAACTTAAAGCAGCGGAGTCCCCAGCTCAGTTCCTCTGGTGGGAAGCCCGGCAAGGGACCCAAGGTCTGGGCAGACTTTTAAGAGACAGCCGGATAAGGGAGACCACCTGGGAGTCTGAAAGAGAAAGGGGCGGGGGCCGCAAGTCCAAGAGCCTAGAGCGCGAGCCCCGCGGCGTCTGGCCAGGCCCTCTGGGGCCCCTCCAGCTTGGCCTCCAAGGCGGGGGCCGCGGGGCCCTTTAAGGGGGAGGGGATCCGCCCGAGCCCCGCGGGCCAACCCCGGGAGCTGGGCGGGGGGCTCCCCCGCTGGCCCTGCAGTCGCCATCCGCGCCCGCCAGGTGGCGCCCCCGGCCGCCCTGCCCGCGTCCCCCCCTTTGTTCGGCGGAGGAGAGGGGCCCGGAGCCCGGAGCCGCAGCCCTCCCCTCCCCCATGCCGGGGCCCCCGCCCGAGCCGCCGGCCCCAGCCAACTCTTACCGCCGTCGTCCTCCTCGGGCTCCGCGCCGCCGCTCGATCC
>NW_006789022.1:2651782-2657024 GCF_000442215.2 Lipotes vexillifer | reverse complement strand
CTCCGGTGGTCCCCGCCAGGCTCCATGCGCTGCGCTGCGGAGCGGGGCCCCGGGGCGGCAGGCCGCGGGGCCGCGGGGCCGGCGGCGGCCCGCGCGCGGCGCTCGGTGCGCGGGGCCCCGGAGCGCGGGGCGCATGCACTGGGCGGCCGGCCGCACGGACGGCTGACTGCTAGCTCGGCGGCGCGGGCTGGACCGGGGTGGGGATTCCTGTCTGGGGCCCCTGGGGCTCCTTTAAGGGCTCCTGGGTAAATTTAAAGGGGCCGCGCGCTATTTCCTCCTGCCAGCTCGCGGGGGGCTGGGGGGAGAGGCATGAGGCGACCAGCCCGACCAAGGCTCTGCAGCCTTCGCCCGCCGCGGACGTTAGGAGCACGGACCTCGCCGTCCTCGCGGGCCCGCGCCGCCGCCTCCGGGGCTCGGGTCCCTGCTCCTGAAGGGTCACCGAGGCGGCCAGGGGCGCCGCGTCCGTTGCGACGCGCTTCCACCCAAGCTCGGCTCGCAGCCACTGCCCCCTCGGGGCATCTAAGCGCCCGGCTTCCCGCACCGGCGCTGGCAAGGGGGTCGCCCGGTGGGGAGGCCCCGGTCCCTGCCAGGGACTGCCTCCTCCCGCGTGAGCTAGGCGCGGGCCCCAGAGCGGACACGACTGGCAGGGGCCCCAGATGGCCGAGTCCCTGCAGAGAGGGTGGAGCCGCGGGGGCGGCCGCGCCCCCTCCCGCGGGAGCCGCCCGGGAGCGCTGGGAGCTCGGCCTTCAGCATTGGAGGGCGGACGGGCCAAGCTCCCCCGGAGCTGGCCGGGGCGGGGACCGCGGCCGCGGAGACTCAGGCCCAGGAGAGGGGGCGCGCAGTAGACCGCGGAGAGCGGGCTGCGCCGGGGCCCGACGCTGCCGGGCGGAGGTGGCCCCAGGATGGAAGCCGAGAGGGGAGGGCGTGCGCCTCCGTGACTCAGGCTTCTGCCCCCGCAGGCCTGGGGGTGCGACACGAGGCCCTAGACGCGGTCCCGGACCCTCTGCCCCGCACGAGGAAGGGAAGAACGCTGTCCGCGGGCGGGGAGTCGGGCACCTGGGGACCCGCGCCACCACGGCTGGGCAGCTCTGGGGCGGACCCTGGTTGCGAGCCCCGGCATGCCTCGGAAGCCCCAGGTCCCAAGAAGCGGAGAGAAGGGACCTGGAGAAGAAGCTAGCGGCACGGCAGCCTGGGGTCCTTCCTCGAGGACCGGCTGGAGAAGCAGGTGCTTTCTGTGCTTGTGGTTGGTCGCCCACAACAAAGGCGATTCCTAGAGATCCAAATTACAGGGTACGGGAGGCCATACAGGGTCTCATTATTTAGAGGTGGGTTTTATTCTCTTCTTCGGGGAGGTGCCCAGCAACCCGTTAAAGAAGTCACTCTTGACACATTCATTTGCTCACTCTACACCTATTGTGTGCCAGCATGCTCCCAGGCGCTGGGCAGACAGCAGTGAGCAAGGTGCACGAATCTGATACTGTTTCTGACTTAGCACCCACAGCTTATAAAAAGGAAACGATTCCAGTCCTTGGGGAGCCATGGGAAATATTAAATTACTTGGGACACAGGAAGCCTGCTTTCCTAAGTGTTCGTGAAGAGGGGCCAGGAACTAAAGTTTTTGAAGTGTCTAAAAGGTGTCTGTCCCATTGGAGATGGTGTCGCATCTCTTCCTCAGTCCCCATGGTGGCCTGTGAGACACATCACCCTGGGTAAACAGAGTCTCAGTCCTACAGCTCTGCTCTCTCCACTACTGGCCTTGCTGCACTCCACCCACTTGGGTGCCCACCAGGGGCCCTGGTGCTGATGTGGTGCCAGATGGGACCATGAGATGGGGGATTCCCTTATTCATATGTCCTTCACCTATGCCCGGTCAGGGACACAAAAGGAAAATAAGACACAGACCTGGCCTTCACATGTTCCTAAGTATGTTTTTTAAACAATTACAAAAACAACCCAAGTTCAGAGCTGGCCACTGAGAGACACTTTTGGTAAATGTCCTTCCAGTTCTTTTTCTCTGTGTATAAATAGGATAATTTTGCTTGTTACCAACAAAAAGGTATGGACACCACCTAGAGCCATTTTTAACAACCTCTGGCTCCTCTCCTTGCTCACATCCTGCGTAGCTTCAGGACCCGCTCCAAGCTCCACAGGTCCAAGGCATCTTCCACTCACCAGCTGATCCTCACAGCCACCCTACAAAGATGAAGCTTTGCTTTGCAGATGAAGAAATGGAGACTCAGAGTCAAGAGTCTCACTCAAGTCCATTCATTCATTTACTTATCCACTTATTCAGAAAGCATTGACTGAGCCAGTCCTGAGTACATAGCACTGGGCTAGGGATACAGAGGTTTAAAGATTACATAGCACAGCTCTGGGAGGTTCCATTCCCCACTTCCTAGGAACTCTCAGTCTACTGGGTGGACAATGGCAGTCAGGGTCACATTAAGACTTTTCATGGGTCCTAGGTACTTTTACCTCCATGGGCATCTTCCTTTAAAAAAAAAAGAAAAAGGAAAGGAAAAATGATTTAATGGATTTTTATGGGCCCTACAGGTTTTTTTCCTGATGTGAGAAAAAATAACACACTTTCTTTGACCCTTAAAGTTCTTTTTTTCTTCTGATTTTTAAATAAGTTAAAATATTTTCATGAGCCCCTAAGATTATCAAGGGCTCTAGGCACTGTGCTCCCGGTGCCCAATGTCTAGCCAGCCTTGATTGCAATACAGGGTGACAAGTGCCAGGGGAGAGGCTACCCAACCAACTGGGGAAGACTTCTTAGGGAAGGTATGCCTTGAGCCAAGTCTTCAAAGGCCAGGAGGTATTGCCAGGATGAGAAATAGAGGCAGGGAAGCTCTGGGGTGAAGGAAGGTTTCCGGTGGGAGAGGCAGAAAAGGAAATGGAAAGAGCAGGGACGAGAGTCTCGGGTACCTTTTGCTGAGAGTCCACGTTTGTCCCAGAGGCCTGGGGAGTGCCTGGAGCCAGTGTGCAGGGCAGTCAGCAGGCAGCCCTGAGAACACAAGGGAGGAGGGCGAGAAGAGAAAGAAAGACAGGACACAGTTGGAGCCATCGACGCCAGCCACAGAAAGGCTGTAAGGCAGCAGCTACAGGGTGGATGGAGAGGAAGCCAAAGATTTGAGCAGGGTCCCAGCACATCGTGGTGCCATCTTCATTGCACACAGAGACACTGGAGGGGGGTGTGAAATGCCACCTGTGCCCCCAGCTGAGCCAGGAGGAAGGTGCACCTCTTCTCACCCACAAGCTATTTGTTAGCCAAGCGTGTGCCTGAAAGCTGCTTCCACCTAGAGCGAGCATCTTTTCCTATTTCACTAGCACAAAGAAGCACCCCACCCTTTTATAAATGAATGTGATTTTTAAAAATATTTATTTATTATTTAGTTTGGCTGCGCTGGGTCTTAGTCACGGCACACGGGATCTTCGTTGTGGCATGAAGGATCCTTCGTGGCGGCATGCGGGATCTTTAGTTGTGGCATGTGGGCTTCTTAGTTGCAGCATGCATGCGGGATCTAGTTCCCCGACCAGGGATGGAACCCGAGCCCCCTGCATTGGGAGCGTGGAGTCTTACCCACTGGACCACCAGGGAAGTCCCCAGAGAGGGCCCTTTTAACTAATTTCTAACAAAGGCCCTGTAGATGCCAGCAGTGGTCCTAGATTGAGCTATATTAAGAGGGTAGAACCTACAGGACGTGGTGACTAATGGAACGTGATGGCAAGAGAAAAGCCTGGCTAACTCCCAGTATCTGCACTGTAAGGGCAGGGATAGAAAAAGAAAGACAGATTTGAGGGCGGAGACAGAATGAGGTCACAAGTGGAGCCCTTGGAGCCTGTATGGAAGCCAGAACTCCTCGTTTTTGCACCAGGCCACTTCCCCTCCATTCTCTGACACAGATGCTTAGGCCACCGTCTGTGGTCCTCAGCCGACAGCACTGCAGGCTCCTTAGGGTGGCTGGTCCCAGCCTGCAAGAGCCACAGGCTCTCGGGGCAGAATCGGAGTGTCTTTCCAGGGCCTCAGTGGCTCCTCTGGAGTCCAGTTGAAGGAAGGGCCTCCCTAGTGACTAGAAGGGGGTACTGTGAAGAGCGTTCCTAAAGGAAGTTTTTCAGGCCGTAAATAACATCCACCTCACTAGACCCAAATTTGCCACAGATTCTAGATTCTACTTTTCGAAATGTCTCAGAACTATAAAACGGGTTCAGAAAAGTAGGTTTTCGGTGTTCTCTAGAGGGCAGACCTAAACCCTTTCAAAGAACAAAAGTCAATGGGTCATATAGCCTATGAATGTCAAAGCCTGTACATTAAATCATCCCTTGTAAAACTCCAAAGGAATTTCAAACCTAAATGTTATCTCCAGGTGTAAAAGATAAACTTCAAACTTTATACGTGCGTGTTGAGGGGAGAGAGGGGAGGAATTTAAACCCCAGGCAGTCAAATTTGCAAATAAAACAGCCAATGATGTCTCTGTTTTTAGAGAAGAGAAAACCGGCAAAAGCTGTTTTCCCCAATGTTAACTTAGTCGAGTGTTCGTTGCAGGTGAAGAGGATGTGACAGATCCCAAGAGGGAGAGTCACAGGTGAGAAAGGAAGTAACTGGTCCAAAACACAGCTAGTAATTGGTGAAAAGACTTAAACTCCAGCCTCCCGGGTCGCTAAAACCCTGACGCTTAAAAACACTTTTCTTAATTATAAAATATTTCAAACATACAGAAAAAAATTATATAAGTACCTATGTACATATTCTCATACCTCCCAGCTTTAACAACTGTAAACATTTTGATGTATCTGCTACATAGCATTTTTGAAGAAAGAAAATATCACAGAGACAGTTGAAGCTCCAAGGCAAGCCTTCCTGCCCCATCTCCCTCCTCCCCCCACAAGTTCACCCCTCCTGAAACTGGTGCTTATCCTTCCCATACAAGTTCCAGTACTTTCACTGCCCACGTATTCATAAACAATATAAATCAATGGCTTACATGTTTTTAAGCTTTAACTAAGTGGAATTACTCCATGCTTATCATTCTGGAACTTTCAAAGTTTCTTGCACTTACCCACACTACAAGTTTATTCTCAAACATATTCATTCATTCATTCATTCTTTCATTCAACTCTTGTTTATTGAATGTTTGTTACAGATCTCACCCCTGAGGTTGACTCACAGATGAAAACCCTAGGTCTCACATTCTGATTTCTGATTCTGATTCTGGAGGAGCTGGTCCAATGAAACACTCTT
>NW_006789022.1:2647359-2651720 GCF_000442215.2 Lipotes vexillifer | reverse complement strand
CTGGAGGAGCTGGTCCAATGAAACCCTCTTTCATTTGTTTGTTTTTAAGTTTAAAAATTTTTTGTTTTTCTACAGTGTTTAAAGGTTACTTTCCATGTATAGTTATTACAAAATATTGGCTATGTTCCCTGTGTTATACAATACATCCTTGAGCCTGTCTTACACCCAATCATTTGTACCTCCCACTCCCCCCACCCCCAGTGAAACATTCTTAATGCCCAGGCTGTATAACTATTTATTGGGGTGACGTGATCATTCAGAAAATACAGGATAGCATTCGTGTTCTTACCTGTTGGTGCCAAAGGAAGAATAACTCTAAGGACCACGGCTCAAGTGGCTTGAGTTCCCACTAGTGCAGAAAACCATAGATGCATCAAAAGGTCCTCAGATCCAGCCTCAGAAGCTGGCCTGCTGCTGGGTTGCCACCTCCTCATTGTGGGGATGTCTTCAAGATGGTCTCAGTGTCCTACCCTCCTGATCTGGCATAAACATTTGAGGATTTTAGTCTTCCCTCTCCTTCACCCCACTAAGGAGAGACAAGTCTCATAATGGTCCAACTCCCTGACCCGGCCCTGAGCAGAAACGGAACAAGAAGTAACTGAGGGACTTGCCTGGTGGCACAGTGGTTAAGAATCCGCCTGCCAATGCAGGGGACACGGGTTCAAGCCCTGGTCGGGGAAGATCCCACATGCGGCGGAGCAACTAAGCCCGTGCGCCACAACTACTGAGCCTGCACTCTAGAGCCCGTGAGCCACAACTACTGAGCCTGCACTCTAGAGCCCGTGAGCCACAACTACTGAGCCTGCACTCTAGAGCCCGTGAGCCACAACTACTGAGCCTGCACTCTAGAGCCCGTGAGCCACAACTACTGAGCCTGCACTCTAGAGCCCGTGAGCCACAACTACTGAGCCCACGTGCTACAACTATTAAAGCCCGTGTGCTGCAACTATTAAAGACCGTGTGCTGCAACTATTAAAGACCGTGTGCTGCAACTACTGAAGCCCGCATGCCTAGAGCCTGTGCCCCGTAACAAAGAGAAGCCACCGCAATGAGAAGCCCACACACTGCCACAAAGAGTAGCCCCTGCTCGCCGCAACTAGAGAAAGTCCACGCGCAGCAATGAAGACCTAATGCAGCCAAAAACTTCATCCCTGTCCCTCTTTAAATGTGTCAAAACCAGACGTGGGAAACTTCCCTGTTGGTCCAGTGGCTAAGAATACAGGGGATGTGGGTTCGATCCCTGGTCGGGGAACTAAGATCCCACATGCCGCGGGGCAACTAAGCCCGCCACAACTACTGAGCCCACACGCCACGACTAGAGAGAAGCCTGCGCGTTACAACGAAGAGCCCCTGCACCACAATGAAAGATCCCATGTGCTGCAACTAAGACCCGACGCAGCCAAAAATAAATAAATATTTGCTTTATAAAATGCTTGCTTTATAAAAAACAAACAACATCAGACATGTGGGATTTCTTTGTCCCTTTTCTATAACCTGTCATCCAACACAGAACATTCCAATGGTTACTTAATGTTTCATTAATCCTGTCTCAGTATGAGTCAGCACACTTTTATTGGTAAATGATGGAAAACACAACTTAAATTGGTTCAGTATTTTTTTAAGGTGGGGAGAGGGTGTATTTGTTCATGGGACTGAAAACTACAGAAGAGCTGTCTTCAGACGTGACTTGACCCAAGGCTCAGTAGTGTCACCATGATCTTAGTGTCTCTCTCTCTCTTTGTTTTTATTTTTTTATTTTTTTAAAAACATTTATTTATTTATTTGGCTGCACTGGGTCTTAGGTGCGGCATGCGGGATCTTTAGTTACAACATGCAGGATCTTCATTGCGGCATGCGGGTTCTTAGTTGCGGCATGTGGGATCTAGTTCCCTGATCAGGGATTGAACCCGGGTCCCCTGCATTGGGAGCACAGAGTCTTAACCACTGGACCACCAGGGAAGTCCCTCTCTCTTTGTTTTTACCCTGCTTCCCTGTTTCCCTTTCGGACAGGTCTTTCAAATGATGGCCCCTAGCAGTTCCAGACCTGTTACTTCACCACTTCAAGACCCTCAGAAAAGAAAGATCTTCCTTTCTCCAGCAATGTGAACAAAATCCCAGGTCTAACTCTCATTGGCCTGAATTGGATCACACGCTTAATCACATGTTTATCCCTCAACCCATCACTGTGGCCAAACACATGGGATGTGCCACCTCCCTGTACCTGGGGTCAGATGCCCTTTCTGGGAGGAGTCAGCATGTGGACTGAGAAGGGTGAATGCTATAAGGAAAAACCATATGAAGTTAACAAAAGAAGGGATGCTGAATGGCAGAAACAAGATGTCTAGTCACTCATGTTGAGAATATATTGTCATTCCAGCTACTAACAAGACACTAGTAATACAGGGGCAAGGCACATTTGGGGGGTCATCTCTCCTATCCACCACAGTCCTGCAGGAGCTGGCTGTCCTCTGGCTCTCTGCCCAGCTCACCCCTCCCCACCCAGAGTGGGAGCCCCCAGCTGCCATCTTTCCTCCATACATTCCAGCTTAAGGGCCTAGAGGTGACTGTCCAGTGGAAGTGTCACCCTCACCCATGCAAAGCCAATCAGATCCTCTCTCCTGACACTTTTCGGGATTCATAGACAGCTAGATGATGTCTGAGGGTGATGTCTGAGCTGCATCGATCAGGACAGGGCCTCTCCCACTATGCGGAACAGAGTGAGGAGACCCAGACTGTGGAAAGGGGAAAAGATGCTGCCTGCCCTTCCTGCTTCCAAACCCTGAAGAGGCCTCATTACACACATACTTGGGTCCCCTGGGATACATCCCCTTTTTCATTTCCTTAAATTAATCTCTGATTCTTGCAACAAAAAGCACCTACTATGTGCCAGCAGTGACTATAAGACATAGCCCTTCCCCTCACAAAGTTACAGGGTCTTATAATTCAATAAGAAAAACTCATCATACACTTAAAAAAAAAAAAAAAGGTCAAAGGCTAAAAATAGGCAGTTCACAGTCCAGGAACGACAGGTGGCCAGCAAAGTGTAGCTCAACTTTACTTGTATTAAGGAAACTGCTGATTAAACAGCAAGATATTGTTAGTCACCCAATTGATTGACAAAGATTTTAGAGTTTGATACTATCAGGAATGGGGAGGGTATGAGGAAAGGGGACACACAACTGAAATGTGTCAACTACTAGGGCTAATTTGGTTTTGTTTCTTAAATTTATTTATTTATTTATTTTTGGCTGCACTGGGTCTTCGCAGCTGCACGCGGGCGCAGGATTTCTCTAGTTGTGGCAAGCGGGGGCTACTCTGTTGCAGAGCACAGGCTCTAGGCGTGAGGGCTTCAGCTGTGGCACGCGGGCTTAATAGTTGTGGCTCGCAGGCTCTAAAGGGCAGGCTCAGTAGCTGTGGCACACGGGCTTAGTTGCTCTGCGGCATGTGGGATCTTCCCGGACCAGGGCTCGAACCCATGTGACCTGCATTGGCAGGCGGATTCTTAACCACTGCGCCGCCAGGGAAGCCCCACTAGGGCCACTTCGGAAAGCCATTTAACCAAATCTATTGAAATCTAAAAATGCACAGACTCCTAAAGGCAATGTGGTATCCTGGATTGGATCGTGAAACAGATAAAGGACATTAGTGGAAAAGCTAGTGTTATGGACTGAATTGTGTCCCCTCCTAAATTCATATGTTGAAGACTTAACCCCCAGTGTGACTGTATTTGGAGATGGCCTTTAGAGTGGTAATTAAGGTTAAATGAGGTCATAAGGATGGGGTCCTAATTCCATAACACTAGTGTCCTTCTAAGAGGAAGAGATACCAAAGAGCTCTCTCTCCCTCCGCATGCAGGTATGCACAGAAGAAAAGCCATGTGAGGACACAGGGAGAGAGGCCTCATAAGACAACCCTGTTGGCACCTTGATCTTGAACTTCCAGCCTTCAGAACTGTGAGAAAATAAATTTATGTTGTTTAAGTCACCCAGTCTGTAATATTCTATTATAGCAGCCTGAGAAGAGTAATACAACTAATGAAATCCAAATAAAGTCTACAGTTTAGTTCATAGTAATATGCAAAAGTTGGTTTCTTAGTCTTGACAAATGTACCGTGATAATGTAAGATGATAACAGTAGAGGAAACTGGGTGAGGGATATATGGGAACTCTCAGTACTCTGCAACTTTTCTATAAATCTAAATTTATTCCAAAATTTTAAAAAGTTTATTTGCAAAATGCACATACCCTCTGATCCAGCGATTCTACACTGGAGAAACGTACATGTACAAGAAGATATGGATCAAGGGTGTTCCTTGCATGTCAGGTAATGACAACCCAGGAATTACCTAACTGACCTTCAGT
>NW_006789022.1:2647013-2647349 GCF_000442215.2 Lipotes vexillifer | reverse complement strand
GGGAAAGAGCTGAATAAGCCAGAGAATGTTCATGCTATAAATACTATATGGCAGTAAAAAAGAATGAGGTAGAGCTATGTGTATTAAAGTGATAAAAGTAAGATGCAGAAGGATTTAAGTTATTCAATAAAATACTATCATGAGAAACAGAGGAAGAGTTGTGGGGCGATGGAGCAGCTTGGAGGCTGCTGGGGCTTTCAGGTGGGTGGGCACCTTTGCCACTGCCCCTTGGGCGTGTCTCCTCCTTGTTTCTCTGTCTTCTTTCTTCCCCTTAACTGTTCACTAAAAACAGTCATTGTATTTCATTAGGTTATATTTGCCCAATTCTTAGGGAAA
>NW_006789022.1:2618978-2646982 GCF_000442215.2 Lipotes vexillifer | reverse complement strand
GGGAAAGACAAGCACTTTTCTGATTATTTCCCCACTTATTCATGCAATATATACACAATTACTATTTCTTGTATGTGGCCTTCAGGAAGTTCTATGAAACAGCAGTCCCGAAATGTCATGTTCTCTATAATCAAGGACTTGCCCAGTGTGCAAAGCTGGCAGCAGTGCAGGGGTAATAGAAGCTGCCGCCTGAACTACTGGGACATTTACATCCTTTGGGGGGTCCTATCGGTTCTATAATGTTGGGGAATGTGAATGGTCCCCAACATTCCATGTCCAATCACACAAATGCCTTTAGATTCGAACTCCTAAGTGTCTCTCCCCTGCTGACCGAACTTTCAGAGCCTGTTGTTAAAAGGTATTGAGGCAGACTTCCCTCGTGGTGCAGCGGTTAAGAATCTGCCTGCCAATACAGGGGACACGGGTTCGAGCCCTGGTCCGGGAAGAACCCACATGCTGCGGAGCAACTACGCCCATGCGCCACAACTACTGAGGCTGTACTCTAGAGCCCACGAATCACAACTACTGAGCCCGCGTGACGCAACTACTGAAGCCCACTCCTAGAGCCCGTGCTACTCAACAAGAGAAGCCACGGCAATGAGAAGCCCGCGCACCGCAACGAAGAGTAGACCCCGCTCGCCGCAACTAGAGAAAGCCTACGCACCGCAATGAAGACCCAATGCAGCCAAAAATAAATAAATAAATAAGTGATTAAAAATAAAAATAAAAAAAGAAACTGAGGCACATTAAAATTATAGGAATTTATTTGAGAAAGAATCCATTCAAATTGGTCATCATCAAATGGGAAGTGGTTAGAAGCACTCCACAGATGGGAGCTGAGGAAAATCTTTTATAGACAAAAGGTGGAAGCAAAGTAAGGAAATTACTGATTGACTATAGCTTCAGCGCTATTTGGCTGTTAATGATTGGTTGTTAGGTTTTGCTTTCATAACCTCGAGGTATTTACAGGTTAACATTTTGGTTTGCTTACGTAGGTGCGGAGGCACTAGAGCCACCTCAGTCTAATGGTCTCTTTGTTTAATTTAACAATTCTCCCTTTTGATCATCCGGAGGATGAACAGAAGTTTAGTATTAGCCCCATTCTCAGTCACTGAGAGTTAAATTGCTCTTAGCAGGTTATGATGTCAGATCCATAGAAGAATTGCTTTTGCTGTTTATCCCATTGTACATCTTGTTTCTGTTTCTCCAAGCACAGTGAGACCATCTGATTTGCTGCTGATGGCTGCAAACATGCATTTGAGATCTCTGAGGCAACACAGCCCACCAGGGAGACTGCGATGCTGACTACTGGGGGATAATACCAAAAGACTGAGGTACACTCCTTAGCCAGGGCCCCCATAAACCAAACCAGTTGGTATGTACCTGATGTGGTACCAGTCTGTTTTAGCCAAGTAGCTTGTTTGTTAATTTCTTGTATTTGAGTTTTTACAGCACCAGAGGTGTTAATTCAGGTACAGCAGGAGGTGTTAGCTATGGCACAGACCCCTTGTTCGGCCAACAAATAATCAAAAGCAATTTTACTATCTAAAACCACCTTAGCTAGAGAGCCTAGGTACTTTTGTTGTGCAGCCAAGGCCTTAGCAGTAGACTCAGCTATGGTTGCCAGCATAAGTTTCTGAGCATATGTTTGTCTGTACTAACTCCAAGCCAAGGAAGAAGGGACCACCCAAATGATGCCCATCCAGAGGTGTTAACATCTGCTGACAAACTTCTTTTTGCTCCATAGTATAAATTCAAGGGAGTGGCCAAGGTTGAGTTTCGGAGGTATTATGAAGGGACAATGGAACACTAAATGCATCAAGAGCACAGTGCCCTGGAACTTCCCTGATGCTCCAGTGGTAAAGAATCCACCTTCTAATGCAGGGGACACAGGTTTGATCCCTGGTCAGGGAACTAAGATCCCACATGCCGCAGGGCAACTAAGCCCGCGCGCCACAACTAGAAAACCCACATGCCACAACTAGAGAGAAGCCCGCGCACCACAGCTAGAGAGAAGCCCGTGCGCCCTGACGAAAGATCCCGCATACCACAACGAAGATCTCGCATGCTGCAACTAAGACCTGATGTAGCCAAAAAATAAAAATAAATATTTTTTTTAAAAAAGAGCACAGTGCCCTTTCATCCTCCAGCTGTCAAGACAATGAGTTGCTCAAGCATAGAGGCCAATACCAAAACTTCCACATATAAAGCCATAGCCAGGAAGTGTACATAGGGCTCCCTCATAAGTATTAGCATCTGTGGGCTCATTGGTGTTAGCATCACCCTACCAAGACCCCCTAAATATATGGGCCTGTCAGCAAGCCTATAAATGGTCTGACTTACATTAGCTGCTCTGCAGTGTTTTATATATATATTGAGTGAATCTCATTTTCCCATCCCAGGATTGGATTAAATTGAAGCAAGGAACGGCGATATGTAGATTTAGCATTTTTACCTTTATAAAAGGGAGCTGCCGAACAATTTAGGCACACAGTGGCATTTGGGATTTCAGTGAAATTACTTATAGGGTAAACTAAAGGGTCTCTCCCTTCATGTACTGGTTTTGGTTTAGCATGACAGATCCAGCAGTTAATCCAGTTAGTTAAGTTTCCTGCAGTAGCTATTGTTTGTGAAATCCTAATTATAGTGTTATCTTTCCATGCATTAATGAAGAGAAAAAGCAGATAGCAAGTAGGTGAATGGGATAAAGATTTCATATTGGAGATAAAGACCTTGATCTGTGATCTTGAGAGAGCTGTCCACCTCAAGATGTCATTTGTTTCTGGGGAGGAATCTCCCGATTTTACCTTTAGATTTCCGGCTAGTATGCAGTTCCAAGAGTTTGGAGGAGCCCTTTACAACTGGGAGGTGTGGACCCAAGGTTCAATCTCTGAAGTTTGGCTGCCATCTGGGTAGTGAGGAGAACCTGAATGGTCCCTTCTAACGAGGTTCAAGGGCAGTCTTTCTCAGGTGTCATTTCCTGAGAAGACCCAGTCTGCAGGTTCTAAGTTGTAGGAGGCTCGACAATCTGTAGGAGGGTCATGAAAAGCTTCTTTTACCTGGTGGAAATATACTTTAGCATAATTCGTTAAAGCTTTACAATATTGAATCATATCAGAATTTGAGTACAGGAGACAGATGTGGTTCTATCACCAAGGGTACAGGTTTTCCTGTCACTATTTCATAAGGTATTACTTTATCCTTTCCCATAGGTGTTGATCTAATCACCATTAAAACGAATAGTAGAGCTTTAGGCCAGGGCAGTCCAGTTGATTCTGTTAATTTAGCTAGCTTTAGTTTTAAGTTACCATTTGTCTGTTCAACTTTACCAGCTGACTAAGGACAACGATAATGCCATTGAGTCAGCAGTGCTTTATTTGTTTAATTTTTTGTCTGGTGAAATTAGTTCCACCATCATTGAAGATTTCTCTGGGGAAGCGCCATGAAGGAAATATATTTTCTAAAAGTTTCTCAGCCACAGTTGTGGCATCAGCCTTTCTGCATAGGAAGGCTTCAATCAATCCTGAGAACATACAAGCAATTACAAGAACGTATCAGTAACCCACTGAGGGAGGCAAGTGAATGAAATCCATCTGTAAGTGTCCAAATGGCCTGCCCAGTAGGCGGTGAGAATGCTCCATCTAATACCTTAAAAGTCTTTCCAGGGTTATGGGTTTGACAAATCAGGTATTGGTGGTAAACCAAATTGTGACCTTGGAGTAGTCATTCCACCAATACTTCTTCATAATTTGGATCATTTTATCTGTGCCATGATGAGTTGCAGAATGTAGAGCTTTTAATAATGGCATTTTCAAGGATTCAGGAAGAACCAGGCGACTGTCCTGGCCCTCAGTGAATTGTTTAATATGAAATTTGCACCTTGTTGGTCCCAACATTGTTGCTCCAGCTCAGATGGCTGCTTTTGTCTTTTATATAAATTATCAGAAATAATTTGGTTAGAATCAATCTTACGGAGTTCATTCATTCAAGTTGCGTATTGGTACAATTTTAGTGCTGGCTGATTTAGCACACAAGTCTGCTAGAGCATTTCCCTGATACTCAGGTTCTGTCTTTCTAGTATGAGCTTCAGTTTTAATGACTGCAATTCAGTTAGACAATAGAATGACAGAGAGCTGTTCATTTACTTGGGGCCATGGTTTGTTTTTTTCTTTTTTTTTTTTGCCCACCCTGAGCAGCATGTGGAAATTCCCCAACCAGGGATAGAACCTGCACCCCCTGCAGTGGAAGCACAGAGCCCTAACTACTGGACCACTGGGGGAGTGCTACTTGGGGCCCATATTTTTTTTTAAGATTTTTATTTTATTTATTTATTTTTGGCTGCGTTGGGTCTTCGTTGCTGCACGTGGGCTTTCTCTAGTTGCTGCGAGCGGGGGCTACTATTCGTTGCAGTGCATGGGCTTCTTACTGCTGTGGCTTCTCTTGTTGCGGAGCATGGGCTCCAGGCGTGCAGGCCTCAGTAGTTGTGGCACACAGGCTCAGTAGTTGTGGCTCACGGGCTCTAGAGCACAGGCTCAGTAGTTGTGGCACACGGGCTTAGTTGCTCCGTGGCATGTGGGATCTTCCCGGACCAGGGCTCGAACCTGTGTCCCCTGAATTGGCAGGTGGATTCTTAACCACTGCACCACCAGCAAAGCCCTGGGGCCCATTTTTGATCAGCCTTCCACCAGCAGTGAGGAACCTCTCTGTTTCCATAATATACCAAAGTCATGGACCACCCCAAAGGCATATTTACTATCTGTATAAAGGTTTACTGATTTTCCTTTGAACAGCTGACAACTCCGAGTGAGAGCATGTTGTTCTGCTGGTTGAGCAAAGTTAAATTGGGGAAGGCTTCACCTTTCCAATAATTCCTATTGAGCTGTCATAGCACATCCTGATTGACTTTTCCCTTCTGCATTCTTAGCATAGGACCCAGCGACAAAGAGTATCAAATCTTGGTTTTCTAACAATGTGTCCTATAAGTCAATGCAAGGGGTCAGTAACCATGACACCACGTCTACACAGTTACAGTGATCTGTACCACTGTCTGCAAGGGCAGCAGTGTTGAGAAAGTTGCAGCACTCAAGAAGCTTAGATGTATAGCACAGGGACAACAGCTCGATGCTATGTGACGATATAGAGGGGTGGGAGGGAGGTTCAAGAGGGAGGGGATATGGGGATATATGTATACATATAGCTGATTCACTTTGTTGTACAGTGGAAACTAACACAACATTGTAAAGCAATTATACTCCAATAAAGATGTTAAAAAAATGTATATATATACACACACATATATGGGAATGAAATAAAACTATAAAATGAAAAAAAAAAAAAAACCGATGGAGCTTAGAAAGTGAAAGGAGGGACTTCCCTGGCGATCCAGTGCTTAAGACTCTGCGCTTCCACTTCAGGGGGGATGGGTTTGATCCCTGGTCAGGGAACTATAAAATCCCTCATGCCGCGCAGCTAGGCCAAAAAAAAAAAAAAAAAGTGAAAGGAGAAAGATTTCATGTTAGTTGGCTTGCTGAAAAATGTTGAGTCTGATGGGAGTGAGTTTAACAGACTCTCAACAGCATGAGGTATAAGTATGTCATATCATAATATGAAATGGACAAATTCTTAGAAAAGTACAACTTTCTAAGACCAAACCAGGAAGAAACAGAAAATATGAACAGACCAATCACAAGTAATGCAATTGAAACTGTGATTAAAAATCTTCCAACAGGGACTTCCCTGGTGGCACAGCAGTTAGGAATCCACCTGCCAATGCAGGGAACAGGGGTTCGAACCCTGGTCCAGGAAGATTCCACATGCCACGGAGCAACTAAGCCCATGCACCACAGCTACTGAGCCCACATGCTGCAACTACTGAAGCCCATGCGCCTAGAGCCTGTGCTTTGCAACAAGAGAAGCCACCACAATGAGAAGCCCCATGAACCACAAAGAAGAGTAGCCCCCATTCGCCGCAACTAGAGAAAGCCCTTGCGCAACAATGAAGACCCAGCGCAGCCAAAAAAAAAAAGCCTTCCAACAAACAAAAGTTCAGAACCAGATGGCTTCACAGGCAAATTAGAGCAAACATTTAGACAAGAGCTAACACCCATCCTTCTCAAACTGTTCCAAAAAATTACAAAGGGAGGAACACTCCCATGCTCACTCTATGAGGCCACCATCACCCTGATACCAAAACCAGACAAAGATATCACAAAAAAAGAAAATTACAGACCAACATCACTGATGAACATAGAAGCAAAAATCCTCAACAAAATACTAGCAAACAATCCAACAACACATTAAAAGGGTCATACATCATGATCGAGTGGGATTTATCCCAGGGATGCAAGGATTCTTCAGTATACGCAAATCAATCCATGTGATACACCATATTAACAAATTGAAGAATAAAAACCATATGATCATCTCAATAGATGCAGAAAAAGCTTTTGACAAAATTCAACACCCGTATATGATTAAAAAAAAACTCTGCAGAAAGTGGGCATAGAGGGAACCTACCTCAACATAATAAAGGCCATATATGACAAACCCACAGCAAACATCATTCTCAATGGTGAAAAACTGAGAGCATTTCCTCTAAGATTGGAACAAGACAAGGATGTCCGCTCTTGCCACTATTATTCAGCATAGTTTTTGAAGTCCCAGCCACAGCAATCAGAGAAGAAAAAGAAATAGAAGGAATCCAAATTGGAAAAGAAGAAGTAAAGCTGTCACTGTTTGCAGATGACATGATACTATACATAGAGAATCCTAAAGATGCCACCAGAAAACTACTAGAGCTAATCAATGAATTTGGTAAAGTTGCAGGATGTAAAATTAATACACAGAAATCTCTTGCATTCCTATACACTAACAACGAAAGATCAGAAAGAGAAATTAAGGAAACAGTCCCATTTACCATTGCAACAAAAAGAATAAAATACCTAGGAATAAACCTACCTAAGGAGGCAAAAGACCTGTACTCAGAAAACAATAAGATACTGATGAAAGAAATCAAAGATGACACAAACAGATGGAGAGATATACCATGTTCTTGAATTGGAAGAATCAATATTGTGTGGGACTTCCCAGGTGGCCCAGTGGATAAGACTCCACGCTCCCAATGCAGGGGGGCCAGGTTCAATCCCTGGTGAGGGAACTAGATCCCACATGCATGCTGCAACTAAGAGTTTGCATGCCACAACTATGGAGCCCTCCTGCCGCAACTAAGGAGCCCACCTGCCACAACTAAAGAGCCCACATGCTGCAACTAAGGAGCCAATGAGCTGCAACTAAGGAGCCCTGGAGCCGCAACTAAGGAGCCCACCTACTGCAACTAAGACCCGGTGCAACCAAATAAATAAATAAATATTTTTAAAAAAAAGAATCAGTATTGTGAAAATGACTATACTACCCAAAGCAATCTACACATTCAATGCAATCCCTAGCATATTACCAATGGCATTTTTCACAGAATTAGAACAAAAAATTTTACGATTTGTATGGAAACACAAAAGACCCCGAGTGGTCAAAGCAATTTTTTTTTTTTTGGCTGCGTTGGGTCTTTGTTGCTGTGCGTGGGCTTCCTCTAGTTGCGGCGAGTTGGGGCCTACTCTTCGTTGCAGTGCACAGGCTTCTCATTGCAGTGGCTTCTCTTGTGGAGCACAGGCTCTAGGCACACGGGCTTCAGTAGTTGTGGCTCGCAGGCTCTAGAGTGCAGGTTCAGTGGTTGTGGCACATGGGCTTAGATGCTCTGCGGCATGTGGGATCTTCCTGGACCAGGGCTTGAACCCATGTCCCTCGCACTGGCAGGTGAATTCTCATCCACTGCGCCACCAGGGAAGTCCAGCATTCACCCACCACTTCTGAGAGTTAAGGGCTTTCATACTTTAGAGTCTCAATTTCATCAGTTCCTGCTTGCAGAGAGCAGAACACCTCAGGTTCAGGAGGGTCAGGAAATTCCTTCTGAGTTAAATTTTATGTAACTCTTTAGTTTAGAATGCAAATCTCATCCTAACAGGCTTACTGGGGCCACGTCACACAGAAGGAAAGTATGGTTTCCCAAAAATGGCCCTAGTGTCATCTGGGCTAGTTTAGTTTAGACACAAATACCCTTTGCCTTTGGCTAGAAACCCCCAGTATGGGAACACTTTACTCCAAGGGATTTGCTGTTTTGTGAAAGTGGGTTTTAATATAGATAAAGTGGCAATGGTAAACCCCAATACTGTGCCATATTCTGCATTGTTTATCTTAGTTTCCCTTTTCTCATTTAGAGGAATCCTGGGGAGCAACTTACCAAAGGATCCCTCAGAGCCCCATCAATGCTTATTATTTCAGTAATCAAATTTTTTGACTTCCCCCAATGGAAAGGCAGTCTGGACTAATAGGTGGAGGTCTCTTAAACGATGGGTTCAGCAGGGGACATTGCTTTTTTCAGTGCCCCACTCATTTACAGCAAAGGCAGACACTTCAGGGCACAGTATTCCTGAGTGAAGAATCTCTAGGTTCTAGCTTGAAATGTGTTCGTGGAGGTCCCCTTGGCCCTTGGAACTATTGTAACTTCAGCTGCAGGAGTCAGCCTAAGACCTAGACCTGGCTCATCCAAAGATTCCTTCTCCAGATTACAATGACTGGTTCATAGCAAGGCACAAAACCCAAGCAAAGTCAGCCTAAGACCTAGACCTGGCTCATCCAAAGATTCCTTCTCCAGATTACAATGATTGGTTCATAGCAAGGCACAAAACCCAAGCAAAGTCAGCAAGACTCGAGCCTGGAGCTGATGATGGAATTATTGGGAAAACAGAATCTCTGTCTGTCTGCTGGAGTCACTGAGCTGGAAGCATGTAGGCCTGTTGGTGCTGGTGACCGTCTCACCCTAATGTGAGGAGGGTAAGCCTAGAAGTTAAGTCAGCAGAGGGAATTCCCTGCAGTCCCGTGGTTAGGACTCTGCACTTTCACTGCCGAGGGCCTCAGTTTAATCCCTGGCGGGGGAACCAAGATCCCACAAGGTAAGTCGGCAGAGAAAAAAGCAGAAGCAAGAGATGGAAAAACAGATGCTGTGTCTTGTCAATATCATTGAGCCTCTAATATCAATCAGCCAGGCCTGAAGTCATCCTACCCCTGGACTTTGCAGTTAACTAAGCCAATAATTTTGCTTTACGGCTTAAACCAGTTTGACTTGGAGTTCTGCCACTTGCCACCAAGGGAATACTGATTAGGGGAAGATCCCTGGTTCAGTTTTGGACATGTTGAGTTTGAGATGCCTCTGATGTCAAGTAGGCTGTCGCATGTGTGAATCTGAGCTAGAGGTTTAAATTAGTAAGCCTCCTTTGTATAGTTGGTGATTGAATTTCCCACACCTAGAACCCAGCCTGGCATAAGGTAGGCATTCAATGAATATTTGATGAATACGTGAATGAATGAATATAACAGTCTGATAAATTCTTAGTAGCCCTTCAGAACCAGAAGTGCTGATCAGTCCAGGTAGATGGGATAAATAAAATGAATACAGCTGGGGCTTCCCTGGTGGCGCTGTGGTTGAGAGTCCGCCTGCCAATGCAGGGGACGCAGGTTCGTACCCCGGTCCGGGAAGATCCCACATGCCGCGGAGCAGCTGGGCCCATGAGCCATGGCCGCTGAGCCTGCGCGTCCGGACCCTGTGCTCTGCAATGGGAGAGGCTGCAACAGTGAGAGGCCCGCGTACCGCAAAAAAAAAAAAAAAAAAAAATGAATACAGCTGAAGAAAATATTAGTGAACTGGAAGACCAAGTTGAATAACTTTCCCAGAAGGAAGATTCAAAAAAATTTAGAAAATATAAAAGAAATAATATGAGTTACAGAGTATTAAAGTCGAAGGAAAAATACCCAGATAATAAGATTCAGAAAGAGAAACAAAGTTGGAGAGGAGAAAATATTTGAAGAAATAATGAAAGTAAATTATACAGAATTTAAGAAAAGATCAAAAGACTTCTGTTTCCAACCAGGATATAGAGGTTTTCAGCAGACCAATGCTCCCACTGCAGAAGTTAGAAGAAAAACAAAAAATTGCAAGAATCGTCTTTTTAAAGTCAGCAGAGAGCTATGACTGAATGAGATGAACTAAAATTCCAAAGAGAGAAGAGCCTTCATTCCTGAATAAGCTGAGGATCACTGGTCAGATATTTTTCTCTGGAGGCATTTGCCAATTCTGGACACAAAGGCTTAGCTCAGGCAAAGGAACATTACTGGGAGAAAGAGAAACCAGCAAAGATTTTGGTGGTCATGAGGAGCTGGAGGCTCCCGGAAGCCCCTAAAAGGTGGAGGGAGCAAAATCTACTGCAGTCCGTGGTGTTTAGGAGCCAAAGTCCAATTACAGAAAGAGGGCCTGCCTGAAACAAAGGGGCCAGATTTTGAAGATATGTGGGGCAGGAGGCGGGAGAGTTAAACTCAAAACCTCCAGAAGACAGAATAAAACCTCCCACAGCCCACAGGCTGAGACAGAGAATGTCTAGGCTCTCATTCAAAAGCCCAGAAGGCTCATGCCTGAGAAATGAGGATGAAACAAAGGTAGATAGAGTATTCATAAAACTGGAACTTATCCCCAATCCAGCTCAATCCCTAACTTGACGTGATCAATTTCTCAGTGCAGGAGCCCAAAGAGTAAAGGTAGAACATCCTCTGGTGAAAGATTAAAGTCATCTGGATAAAAGATAATGGTCCTTTGGGTGCAGCACATAAGAAGTTTGGAAGTTGCTAGTCTGTCCTAACAGCAAATAAAAAGGTGAGCAAACTGAAAAATCAGCAACTCTTCTTGATGTGTAAGAGAAGTGAGGTCACACGTGACAGAAGGTCACAGAGGGCCAGGGACCTGTGACAGTGAGGTCACGGAAGTGAGGGCAGCAAATTGCCACGCCCCAAATTGCAGAGACAGGCAAATACGGAGAATCAGATCTACCCCAGCAGAAACCCACAAGCTGAAACGTCCATGGGCACCAGTGCTGGGTAGGGAAACCTGAATTATAGTTGATGAATCGCTTGCAGCTCAGAGTGGATACTCCAAGTTAAAATCTCTAGGAGGACCCTGTCATAGGAGGATCCACTTATGGGAGATTTACCTCCAAGGGCTCTACCTGGTTCTCACAGTGAATATCACAGAAAAAACCCTCATGCTCTGGCAAGGGGAGGGGAAAAGGAACCATTCTGAAATATGCCAAATATTCTGTTCTTAACAAGGTTTGCCTTCAGGAGAAAATGTTGAACCAGAGCCTGACCTGCTGGGGTTTTATCAGAACCTAATTGACCTTGAGGAAGGGAAGTACCCAACTCCAGACAATTCTAGCCATCCTGTCCCACCCTAGAGGGGTAAAACAACGAAGAAACACATGTGAAGTTCACAGTCCAGAGGCACAGGCTCACTAAAAGAGTGAGACCTAATCATCAGACTATAGAATGCTTCCCCCCGTCCCACACTTTATCTCCACATTACTAAAGGCTGATTTACAGCAGTTCCTTTTACCTAGTACATTATGCCTGGCTATCAAGAAAAAAATGACGAGACATGCTAAAAGGAAAAAACAAAAACAAAACAAACAAAAAAACCCCACTACAGTTTGAAGAGACAGAGCAAGCATCAGAACCACTTGGCAGGGATGTTGGAAAGATCAGACCAGGAATTTGAAACAATTATGATTAATATGCTAATATGATGTCCAAAAGGGCTCTAAAGGATAAAGTAGACAGCATGCAAGAACAGATGGGCAGTGGCCCAGTGGTTGAGAGTCCACCTGCCAATGCAGGGGACACGGGTTTGTGCCCCGGTCCAGGAAGATCCCACATACCGTGGAGCGGCTAGGTCCGTGACCCATGGCCACTGAGCCTGCGCGTCCGGAGCCTGTGCTCCGCAACGGGAGAGGCCACAACAGTGAGAGGCCCGCGTACCGAGAAAAAAAAAAGAACAGATGGGAGATAATCAGAGAGAAGGAAATCCTAAGAAAGAACCAAAAGAAATGCTAGAGCTCAAAAACACTGCAATGTAAATGAACAGGCTTATTAGTAGACATGACACAGCTGAGGAAAGAATCTCTGGGGTTCAGGAGACATCAAGGGAAACCTCCAAAACTGAAAAAGCAAAAAGAACAAAGATGGAGAATAACAAAACAAACTATCCAAGGACCATTGGACAACCACAAAAGGTATAACATACACATAATGGGAATAACAGGAAAAGGAGAAAGAGAAAGGAACAGAACAAATATTTGAAACAATAATGACTTTTCCCAAATGAATGTCAGATACCAAACCACAGATCCAGGAATTTCAGAGAACATCAAGCAGGATAAATCCAAAAAAATAAATAAATAAAATAAAACTATACACAGGCATATCATTTTCATACTACAGAAAATTAAAGATAAAGAAAAATACTAGAGATCCTAAGCCAGAAAGGAAAAAAATACCTTACCTATAGAGAAACAAAGATAAGAATTATATCTGACTTCTCAGGAACCATGCAAGCAATAGAAGAAAGCAGAGTGAAATATTTAAAGTACTGAGAGAAAGAAAAAAAAAAAAAAAAAAAACCAACCTAGAATTCTGTACTCTGTAAAATTATCCTTCAATAGTGTAAGAGAAATAAAGACTTCCTCAGACAAAAACTGAGAGAACTTTTTGCCAGTAGACCTGCCATTTCTTTTAAAAAATGTTAAAAGAAGTTCTTCAGAGAAAAGGAAAATAATATAGGTCAGAAACTTGGATCTACATAAAGAAAGGAAGAATATTGAAGAAAGAATAAGTGAAGGTAAAATTAAAACTTTCCATTTTCTTATCCTTTTTTAAAAAATGCTATTACATTCTATTCGTTTATTTATTTATTATATTTGGCCGTGTTGGGTCTTGGTTGTGGCACTCGGGATATTCGTTGCGGCGCGTGGGCTTCTCTCTAGCTGTGGAGTGCGGGTTTTCTCTCTCTAGTTGTGGCACACGGGCTCCAGAGCACGTGGGCTCTGTAGTTTGTGGCATGTGGGCTCTCTAGCTGAGGCACATGGACTCAGTAGTTGTGGCACACAGGCTTAGTTGCCCCGTGGCATGTGGGATCTTAGTTCCCTGACCAGGGATCGAACCCACGTCCCCTGCATTGGAAGGCGGATTATTTACCACTGGACCACCAGGAAGTCCCCCAGTTTTTTTACTCTTAATTGATCTAATAGATAACAGTTTGTTCAAATTAATAATAGTAACAATGTATACATATATAATGTATATTTATATATAAGTGACATGAATGACAGCAAAGGGACAGGAGGGAAGGGTTATGATTATTTTGCTATTGTAAGAAACTCATTACCCACGAGGTAGTATACTGTTATTTGAAGGTGGATCTGGATTACTTGTAAATGTATATTACAAACACTAGGGCAACCACTAAAAAAACTAAAAAAAGAAGTATAGCTGATATGCTAAGAAAGGAGAGAAAGTGGAATCATATAAAATGCTCAGTTAAAACCATGAGGGACTTCCCTGGTGGCAGAGTGGTTAAGAATCCACTGGACACTGCAGGGAACATGGGTTCGAGCCCTGGTCCAGGAAGATCCCACATGCAGTGGAGCAATGAAGCCCATGCACCACAACTACTGAGCCTGCACTCTAGAGCCCGCAAGCCACAACTACTGAGCCCAAGTGCCACAACTACTGAAGACACACACCTAGAGCCCATGCTTCACAACAAGAGAAGCCGCTACAATGAGAAGCCCGCACACCGCAAAGAAGAGTAGCCCCCGCTCACTGCAGCTAGAGAAAGCCCAAGTGCAGCAACAGAGACCCAACGTAGACAAACATAAATAAATAAATAAATCTGAAAAAATAAAACGATGAAAGGCAGAAAAAGAGTGGAATATAAAAATAGGAATAAAAAAGAAGGGCAATAAATAGAGAACAGTAACAAATATGGTCTAAAGGAACTAGTCAAAAGACAGACATTGTCAGAGTGGCTCACAAAAGACCCAACTATATGTTCTCTACAAGAAACCCACATTAGAGCTTCCCTGGTGGCGCAGTGGTTGAGAGTCCGCCTGCCGATGCAGGGGACACGGGTTCGTGCCCCGGTCTGCGAAGATCCCACATGTCGCGGGGCCGCTGGGCCCGTGAGCCATGGCCGCTGAACCTGCGCGTCCGGAGCCTGTGCTCCGCAACGGGAGAGGCCACAACAGTGAGAGGTCCGCGTACTGCAAAAAAAAAAAAAGTAAGCGGATTGAGAAAGATATTCCATGTTAACACTAATTAAAAGAAAGTAGTAGTAGCTATATTAATTTTAGACAAAGCAGGGATAAAGAGGGGCATTACATAATGATAACATAATATTGTACATTAACAACATTTCAATTTTTAAAAATTAACACAAAACGAATCAAAGACAAGTGTAAGACCTAAAACTATAAAACTCTTGGAGGAAAACATAGGGCAAAATTTTCATGACATGGCATTTGGCAGTGATTTCTTGGATATATCCAAAGTCACAGGCAGCAAAAGAAAAAAAAGACAAATTGGACTTTACAAAAATTAAACATTTTGTGCACCAAAAGCCAATATCAACAGAGTAAAAAGGCAACCCACAGAATGGGAGAAAACATTTGCACATCTTATATCTGATAAGGGATTAATATTCAGACTATATAGAGAACTCCTAAATCTCAACAACAACAAAAACTAAACAACCCAATTCAAAAATGGGCAAAGGACTTGAACAGACATTTCTCCAAAAAAGATATACAAATGGCCAAAAAACACATGAAAAAAATGTTCATTGTCATTGGTAAGTAGGTAAATGCAAATCAAAACCACAATAAGATACCATTTCACATCCACTAGAATGACTATAATCATAAATACAGAAAATAGCCAAGTGTTGGCTAGGATGCAAAGAAATTAAAACCGTTCTACATTGCTGGTGGGGATATAAAGTGGTGCAGCCACTGTGGAAAACACTTTCGCAATTCTTCAGTAAGTTAAACACAGAAGTACCATATCGTTCCACTCCTAGGCATATACTCAAAAGTGAAAACAGGTGTTCAAATGAAAACTCGTACATGAATGTTCATAGCAGTATTATCCACAATAGCCAAAAGGTGGAAACAACCCAAATGTCCATTGCTGATGAATGGGTAAATAAAATGTGGTATATCCATACAGTGGAATATTATTCAAGTACTGATACAAGTTGCAACATAGATGAACCTTGAAAACATTATGCTAAGAAGCCAGATACAAAAGGCCACATACTGTATAATGATTCTATTTATTTGAAATATTCAGAATAGGCAAATGCAGAAAATAGAGCAGGGATGGCCAGAGGCTGGTGCAAGGAGAATTGGGATTTCCTTTTGGAGTGATGAAAAGATTCTGGAACTAGATAGTGGTAATGGTTTCATACATGGTGAACATACCAAATACCACTGAGTTATATACACTTTAAAGTGGTTAGAAGGTCCCTGCTGGAGTGCCCCTGTGCCCCCCGAACCAGCTTCTGGGAGCTTGGCAGACACAGATGAGAGACACCACGAGAGCTTCAGTGTTGTGCTTCTGGGGACTTGTTCCCAAGAGAGCAGAGCCCCTGAGGAAGAGGAGGAGAATGAGGAGAAAGAGGAAGAGGAGGAGGAAGGAGAAGGAGCAGCAGAAGAAGAAAAATCCAAACAAAAGGCCCAGCTGCAGAGGACCGCTTGAAAAAGAGGATACGCCATGACAGCCACGAGCGAATTCCCCTTAAGGATTTTATCACGCCTGGGAAGTTCCCAGGGAAAGTGAGACACCGGCCTGCGGTGCAGCTCCCCTTGGAGGAGCGCGAGCAGAGAGCTCTGCTTCTGAAGAAGTGGTCGCTCTACAGCATGGAGTTGGAGAATGACGCCGTCAGGTCCATGCTTGAGGCCCGGCAGGGAATCTGCAGGAGCTGTGGCTCACATCCCCGGAACGCCATGAGGCAGCCACCGAGCGGAACCCCAGTCTATTCCCCTTTGAGAGACAGGGGCTAGAGTACACGCCGCCGATCTCCAGCTACCAGCCCCCGGAAGGCAGGTACCACGACATCACCAAGGTGGGCACACAGGTGGAGTTCAAGAGTTAGAGCTGCAGGCAGCTGTCCACAGAACACACTGGCCCTGAGAGCCGGAATGACCAGAGCTCAATGCTTGACTTGGGCCATTTGGACATCTCAGAACATATTGATCTATTATACAGGGAGTCATTCTGATTGCACAGGATGAGCAAGAAATGTCTAGTACACTGGAAGTGTGGTAAGATGCATGCAGTTTTTGTTGTTTTTTTTAATGGAGGTGTAGTTGATGTACCACATTGCGTGGGTTGCAGGTGTACAGTATAGTGACTCACAATTTTTAGAGGTTGTGCACCATTTATAGTTATTGTAGAATATTGGCCGTGTTCCCTGTCTTGTACAGTATATCCTGTGGCTTTCTTTTTCTCTTTTTTCTTTTGTTGGCCGCACCACGTGAGTTGTGGGGTCTTAGGTCCCCGTCCAGGAATTGAACCCGAGCCCTTGGTAGTGAAAGAGCTACATCCTAACTACTGGACTGCCAGGGAATTCCCTTCATCTATTTTTTAAAATTGAGGTATAGTTGATTTACAATGTTGTCTTAGTTTCTGGTGTACAGCAAAGTGATTCAGTTATATACGTATATTATATACATATACACACACACATATCTACATATTCTTTTTCAGATTCTTTTCCATTATAGTTTATTACAAGATATTGAATATAGTTCCCTGTGCTATACAGTGGAACCTTGTTTTCTAATCTATTTTATATATAGTAGTGTGTATCTGCTAATCCCAAACTCCTAATTTACCCCTCCTGTCCCCTTTCCCCTTTAGTAACCAAGACATGAAAGCAACCTAAGTGTCCACCGACAGATGAATGGATAAAGAAAATGTGAGATATATATATATATATATATATATATATATATATATATATATAATGGAATATTACTCAGCCATAAAAAAAGAATGGAATAATGTCATTTGCAGCAACATGGATGGACCTAAAGATTATCATGCTAAGTGAAGTAAGTCTGACAAAGACAAATATCATATATCACTTATATGTGTAATCTAAAAAAATGATACCAATGAACTTATTTACAAAACAGAAACAGACTCACAAACATAGAAAACAAACTTGTAGCTTATTTTATACATAATGGTTTGTACCTCTTGATCCCCTGCCTCTGTGTTGCCCTTCCCCACTTCCCTCTCCCCACTGGTAGCCATGGGTTTGTTCTCTATATCTGTGAGTCTGTTTCTTTTTTGTTGTGTTCACCAGTTTGTTTGTTTTAGATTCCACACATGGGTGATATCATACAGTAAAAACAAACAAACAAAAACAAATAAATAAAATAAATTGGTTAAAATGGTGAATTTGATGTTTTCTGTATTTTAGCACAATTTTTTTTTAAGTCAAGAGAAGGTACTAAGTTTAGATAATTCAGCTTCTCAACAAAGGCAGATTGATGCATTGGCTTCTCTGTGAATCTTTCTCTTCATGGTTTCAAGATGGCTGCCACAGCTTTAAGCTTCTCATCTTACCATGACAATATCCAAACAAGGTAGGAAGAGGCTTCTCCTTGATGTCCTCACTTATTTTCTCAGGGAGGAAAATATTTCCCAGGAGTCCTCCAGCAGCCTACCCCTTAGATTCTCATTGGCTAGAGCCAGTTCACATGCAGACACACAAACCAATCACTATAATAGGAATGGGATTCCAGGCCTTGGGTTAAACCAATTATGATTCATCCCGAGGCTGAGTGAGGGGCTCTCCTTCCCTTAGCACCTTGCTGCCTAAAAACATTTGGACTCTGTTAGCAAGGAAGAAGAGAAACACAGCTGGGACTTCCCTGGTGGCGCAGTGGTTGAGAATCCGCCTGCAACTGCAGCGGACGCAGGTTCGAGCCCTGCGTCGGGAAGATCCCACATGCCCTGGAGCAACTAAGTCCGTGCGCCACAACTACTGACCCTGCGCTCTAGAGCCCGCGAGCCACAACTACTGAAGCCCACACGCCTACAGCCCCAGGTCTGAAACAAGAGAAGCCATCACAATGAGAAGCCTGTGCACCGCAAGGAAGAGTAACCCCCGCTCTCCGCAACTAGAGAAAGCCCGTGCGCAGCAACGAAGACCCAACAATGAAGACCCAATGCAGCCAAAAAAATTAATTAATTTTTAAAAAAGAGGAACACAGCTATTTGTTAGGCGATGGTGTATGCCACATCCTCCTCTTCAAATAATATCATCTCAAATATCCTTTGGAAATACCCATACATCACTCTCAAAAAAGTCGTTCATTTGGGGTGATCCCACCCCCAAAGCACCAGAAGTGGGCAGTAAGCCAAAAGGGTGGTCCAAGGACGGGTGTATGACCTATAGCCTCACTAATAATAGGCATCCTCTGAACTTTCCTAGAATTTACTGGGCAAGTTGCATTCACTCCCTGCTGAGCTTCATAACCTACCAGATTATACACCTGAAGTCACTATGTGTTCATCTGTGCCACCACATAGTGGATTCTCCCAGAAAATGAAGCCAATACAGAGGACAGAGCCTGGAGATGGAGAGAAATGACATTCCCCCCAAATATGTGTGCTTCTGACTCCAGCTGTGCCTGAAGCCAGTGTAGCTCAGGACTTTTCATATATATGGGCAAATCCTTTCTCTTTTTCACTTGACCCAGTTTGCACTTGGTTTCTTATCATGTGCAGTTGAAGAGTCCTTAATAATACAGGAGACCAGCAGGGACGAGATCATAAAAGGCTTGAAAGTGAGGCTAATAATTTTGGACTTTATCCTTGAGTAACTGGGAACCATGGATGAATTTTAAGTAAGGGAAAGACATGACCAGATATATGAGATGTGGTCCCCATTGTGGAAATGGGGAGTCCTTCCCTCTGCCCTAGAATAAGCCAAAGTCAGATCGGCCACACGTTGTACTGTTTAAATCAGGAAGAATTACCAAATCCCCCAACGCCACCACTATCAACTTTATCAGAGGGAGACTCTAAATCAAAAGAACTTGATGAAAACTACTCCCTGGGTCATAAGTCAAGCAGCCATTGAAAGTGGGTATGGATTGGGACTTCCCTGGCAGTCCAGTGGTTGGGACTCCACACTTCCACTGCAGGGGGTGCAGGTTCGATCCCTGGTCGGGGAACTAAGATCCCACAGACTGTGCAGCGTGGCCATAAACAAACAAACAAATAAATAAAAGTGGGTATGGATTAATGATGCCCCCAAGACCCAAGCAGTGCAGGAAGGAATACTTTCTGAAAAGAGAGCCATGCAAATGGGGAAAACATTGTTTTAGACATTTATCCTTACTGCTTCCAGAAACTTTTTGCAGGTCTTTGAAAGATGTGCTTACCTAGGAATGAAATCTAATAGGAGAACCAGCAAGCCCTGCAGCTTTCACTCTTCCAACCGAGCTAATAAAATTGATGGCTCCACTATACGCATCCTTGCTCTGGGTCCTAGAGGCCGTTCATCACCCATAGCTTGCTGGGCTGGCAGGAAGCGAACATCAGTGCCCTTCCGGCTGAAGCCCAGGACCCTGCTCTCTTTAGACAACAGGATGCAGGAAGGAACCCAGAAGGAAAACCTCCTCCTGTGGAAGAGGGCTGGAGCCTTCCTTAGGAAGACAGAAGTCGTCTTACATAGAGACTAAGAAGGAAGCTCATGTACACATGCTTGGTGCATCTGAGGACGGGAATGCCAAGTCAGAAGAGGAAAAGCATCCAGGAAGATGGAGATGGAGACAGACAGTCATATAGTGCTTTTCTGTGTGATGCAAGGGAATGTTCAAGTGTGCCAGGGCTGTAATCTCTGCTCCTCTTATAATGTAAATTCCTTCAGAAAATGCCCTAATTCAGTGTTTTGCAAACTTGTTTAGTGTGCATAGGAGTCACCTATAGGGCTTGTTACACGTATAGATTCCTGGAATCCTTCTATAGATTCTTTTTTAGTAGAAAAAGTGGGTAGCTGTTGTTTATACCTGTTCAGTATCCTTCACCCCTTCTTTTGCTATCCTTGGGGAAACAAAGTGAAGGACAAATGTGTAAGCACTAATTCATCAGCTCCCATCCCTTTTGGTCAACAATGGCCCCAGGGGCATTCATTCCGCCCTCTTCTAGGGTGCGCATATATTAGTGCTGAGTGGGTCTCCAAGCATCGCACACTGAGGGGTCAGAGAAGCCCCAGAGCAAGAAGTGAGAGGTGCAAAGTATGGGCAAAATGCAGTCGGGCTGTACCTGTGCGAAGTTGGCGACAGTGGCTGGTAAACAGGTGTGTGCCTGAGAAGATGTGAAGTAATGCACCAGAGTTTCCTGTGTGGTCCACATCCTGAACTCTCACATCTGTTCAGGCCCTCCATTAAGTCCAATCCATTACAAGAGCATATACAAGATAAGCTATATTAATTATCCTACTGGTCTATACCCATTCTTGATTTCTCTCGCCTACACCCAGCATTGTGCTCACCTGGCAAGTGACCCTCAGGTGAAGAAAACACCACCTTTAAGTGGTAGCACTAGTGGGGATTTGAACCCACACAGTTTGTCTCCAGAGCTTGGGCTTTTAACCACTACAATGCCTATAGCACAGTGTTGAGGAAAGTTTCAAGGTAGGTGGCATCCAGTTTCAGTGAGGAAAAAAAATGCCATAACTGCTTCGGGATGTCAGCCACGAACAAGGAGGCTGGTAGACACACCACCAAAAGCAAAAGTGACCAAAGAAAAATAAATTGGACTACATCAAAATTTAAAACTTTTGTGCTGCAAATTAAGAGAGTAAAAAGACACTCCACAGAAGAGAAAATATTTACAAATCATATATCAGAGAAGGGTCTAGGTTCCAGACTGTATAATGAACCCTTACAACTCAACCATACAAAGAGTAATAACCTAATTTTAAAACAAGCAAAGAATTTGAATAGACATTTTTCCAAAGAAGATACACAAATGGGGAAAGAGCACACGAAAAGATGTTCAACATCATTAGTCATTAGGGAAATGCAAATCAAAACCACTATGATATACCACTGTGCACCCACTAGGATGGCTGTAATATAAAAGATGGACAATAACAAGTGTTGGCAAGGATGTGGAGAAATTGGATTCCTCTTACACTGCTGGTAGGAATGTACTGTGCAGCAGCTGTGGGAAACAGTTTGGCAGCTCCTCAATAAGTTAAACATAGAATTACCGTATCACTCAGCAATTCCACTCCTAGGCATACACCCAAAAGAACGGAAAACAGATGTGCAAACAAAGACTTGTACATAAATGTTCATAGCAGCACTATTCACAGTAGCCCAAAAGTGGAAACAATCCAAATGTCCACTACTGATGAAGGGATGAGTAAAATGTGGTCTATATATACAACTGAATATTGTCCAGCAATAAAAGAAATGGAGCACTGATACATGTTACAACAAGGATGAACCTAGGAAACATGCTAATTAAAAGAAATCAGCCACAAAAGGCCATACTGTATGATCCCATTTATATGAAATGTCCAAAATATGCAAATTTATAGGCAGGATGTAGATTAGTGGTTGCTGTGGGATGAGGGGTGGGGACAATGGCTAGTGACTGCTGATGAGTCTGGAGCCTCTTTTAGGAGGGACAAAAATGTTCTAAGATTAGATTGTTGTGACGGTTGTACAACTCTGTGACTATACTAAAAAAACATTGAATTGTACACTGTAAATGAGTGAATTGTACGGAATGTAAATTATACCTCAATAAAGCTATTTTTAAAAACCTGCAAGTCCCATGTCCTAGGAAACCCCTCAATCACTCAGGCAAACCAAGAGGGTTTGTCCCCCTAATGCCACCCTCAGCCATATAAAGTTTTTTTCAAAAAAGAACAAGGGGATTGGGGAGAAAATGCAGGGTCTGGAGTGTTATTCAGCTTCTTGCTGTGGCAAGGCTGTGTAACAAACAACCCCAAAATGCAGTTGTTTAGAAAAGCAAACACTGGGGACTTCCCTGGCAGTCCAGTGGTTAAGACTCCGCGCTTCCACTGCAGAGGGCTCGGGTTTGATCCCTGGTTGGAGAACTGTGATCCCGCATGCTGCGTGGTGCAGCCAAAAAAAAAAAAGAAAAGAAAACATTTATTTCTTGCTCACAGGTCTGTGGGTCAACTGTGCCTCTACTGGGCCAGCTGGACTTGGGTGTCTCCCATTCTAGGACCCAGGCTGAAAAAACAGCGTTTCCCTGGGGCATGCTCTTCTCATGGTGGGTGGCACAAGCAGGAAAGGCCAAGGCATGTCACACAAACATGCATGAAGCCTCAGCTAGGATATAGCTTACCTCATGCCTGCTTACACTCCATTGGACAAGGCAAGTCTGCCAAGCCCAAAGTCAGTGGGATGGATAAATATTCATTGCCTAATGAGAGGCACTAAAAAGTCTCAAGGCAGCGGGGCTGGGCCTGTAATCTTATTATGGGGGGAGTGGAATAGTTGGAAATAAGCCAATCTACCACAGCTAATGGGCCAAATACTTGCCATTCCTGCACTATGAGACATTTGTCTAATGTCTGCTGCATTGGGAGCCTTTTTTCTTTAATAGAAATGACTGTATATTAAATTCTGATTGTAAAAGTAAAAACATCAGACAATACAGAAAACTTTAAAATATAAAAGCTATAATCCCACCATTCAGGGTTAACCAACATTAATAGCTTAGTGTTTATTGTTATACAATTTCTTACATATATATAATCACACTGATGTTATTTTTAACATAATTAGGATTACGATATACATACCATTTTGTAATCTCTATTGTCAGTTAAAATTTCATGAATACCTTTCTATATAAAAATATTTATTATTTATTTATTTATTTATGGCTGCATTGGGTGTTCGTTGCTGCGCAGGGGCTTTCTCTAGTTGCAGCGAGCAGGGGCTACTCTTCGTTGCAGCATGCAGGCTTCTCACTACGGTGGCTTCTCTTGTTGCAGAGCACGGGCTGTAGGCGCACGGGCTCAGTAGTTGTGGCGCACGGGCTCAGTTGCTCCGCGGCATGTGGGATCTCCCCGGACCAGGGCTCAAACCCCTGTCTCCTGCATTGGCAGGCGGATTCTTAACCACTGCGCCACCAGGGAAGTTCCTATCATCGCTATTTTTAATGTTTATATTTTTTCACCAATAATTCTGCCATCATAACAGACTTATTTCCATTTCTCATGTTTACTTCCAATCCGTAGCAATGTTATTCAATTTTTTGCTTCAACATAATCATAGTGTACAGGTGGTCCCTGGCTCACGATGGTTTGATTTATGATTTTCGACTTTATGATGGGCGGAAAATGATATACATTCAGTAGAAACCATACATTTTTGAATTTTGATCCTTTCCCAGGCTAGCAATATGCAGCCTCTCTCGTGATGCTGGGCAGCGGTAGCCACAGCGCCCAGTCAGCCGCATAATCACAAGGGTGAACAACCATTCTGTACTCAGACAACCATTCTGCTTTTCACTTTCAGTACAGTATTCAATAAAACATGAGATATTCAACATTTTATTTTTTTTTAAATTTTATTATTATTTTTTGCGGTACGCGGGCCTCTCACTGTTGGGGCCTCTCCTGTCGCAGAGCACAGGCTCCAGACGCGCAGGCCCAGCGGCCACGGCTCACGGGCCCAGCAGCTCCATGGCACGCGGGATCCCCCCGGACTGGGCACGAACACGTGTCCCCTGCATCGGCAGGCAGACTCCCAAACACTGCGCCACAAGGGAAGCCCAACATTTTATTATTAAATAGGCTTCGTGTTAAATGATTTTGCCCAACTGTAGGCTAATGTTTAAGAACGGCTAGGCTAGGCTACGATGATCAGTAGGTTAGGTGTATTAAATGCATTTTCTACTTACAATACTTTCAACTTGAAACAGGAAGGAAGCAGGCAGGGCATGATCTTCAAAAGAATGACATAGCCATAGGACATAACAAAAACTGGTTAGAACCATCTAGGTCCAAGATGGCGGAAGATTCGACTTCCAGTAGACCTTGAGCCTCATTATGTGCTCATTTTAATACATTAGCATACGCTAAATGTCACACCCACCAGTGCCATGGCAGTTCTAAGGCTAACCATAAAAGGTCAAAAAGTGGGCGGTGTCCCAATCCCTGGAAATCTCTGTCCCTTCCCCAAAATAGGTGGAATAATCCTCCCACTCGTTAGCCTATGAAATTACCCAGCCCATAAAAACTAACCACAGCATAAATATTTGGGGGCCTCTCGCCATCTGAGATGGCCCACACTCTGTGAAGTGTGTTTCTCCCAAGGCCCTTCTCACCTTTTGAGACAGACCGCGTTTGTCTATGGAACGTGTATCTCTCTAAATAAGTCCACTTCTTAATAATCGCTTTGTCTCTCACTGAATTCTTTCTGTGATGAGACATAAAAAACCTGAGCTTTGGGGCTTCCCTGGTGGCGCAGTGGTTGAGAGTCCGCCTGCCGATGCAGGGGACGCGGGTTCGTGCCCCGGTCGGGAAGATCCCACGTGCCGCAGAGCGGCTGGGCCCGTGAGCCATGGCCGCTGGGCCTGCGCGTCTGGAGCTTGTGCTCCGCAATGGGAGAGGCCACAATAGTGAGAGGCCCGCATAACGCAACAAACAAACAAACAAAAACCTGGGCTTCATTAAGTCCTGAAGCCAGCTGTGTGATCTCAATTAAAAGACCATGGGTTCAAGTCTGAATCTGAGTTGCACCCTTTCAAACTTAAGATGGGTTTATGGGGATGTAAATCGAGGAAGATCTGTGTATGTTTGTGGGTTTGCACACTTAACATTATTCCATAAATGATCTTCCATGTTGTTATAATCTGGAAATTTGTTCTTTGTGGTGCTATCACACCATCATTTAATTAGCCAATTCCTATTATTGGGCGTTGTGGCTATTTCTAGTATTTTACTATTATATTAATTCATTCCAAAAATTCCTGTTGCATTCGATTGGCTGAGTTTTTTCTCCCTTCTTTTCCACCATTCTTCCCCTCATGTCAAGTGGAGGAGGGATGGCCATTGGCAGATCCCAACTGTTGAGTTCAGTAGCGGTATAGTAGTTCGGTAGCAGGAGCTTACTGGTATAGATGTGTATCGTTCGTAGCCACTTCCCTATACAGTTACTGATAGCTGTCCTGAGTAGGGATGGCTTCCAGAAATTCTCCTACTGCCCACTAAGCTGACTCAGGTCACCTTGTGATACCAAAGTGCAAGGCCAGAAGTCATCTGGTGATAGGAGTGTGGTCTACAGCGCCTGGCACCCAAGGCCCATGTGGGCAGTGGAGGAGAAACAAGGTTTGAAATGTACTGAGCTAGAAGCTAGTGGATGGGAACTGGTGGGAAATCTCCTGCTAAATGGGAAAAAAAAACCCATCTAACAAGGAGAGAATAGGTTGATGCACAGAAAGAGGCAGAGACTAAGATGGAAAGATCGTACTGGTGGCGTTTGCATCCTGTCTGTCTCCCTGCCCTCCCCGTGATCAGGCATTCAGCCCTTCCCTGAATTCATGAGCCAATAAGTCCATTTTGTTTGAACAAGATCTTTGCGGTGTAGACACCGAGCTGGTGCTAACACCATAGCTCCTGGAACAGTGGTGGAACTAGAAAGGTGCATGAGAAATAAACCTGCCCTCTGGGAACCCACAAACTGAGGGACTGGGAGATGCTGACAAGTGATTATAGAACGAGTTACACAGTAGAGGTGTTGAAACTGACTCAGGAACCAAGAGAAGGGGACCCCGGGCTACATACAAGAACTGAGTAAGATTTCAGCAAGGAATGACAGGCTAAGTTTTAGGGAATGAATAGTTCAAGTAGTGACAGCTATGACATCTTTGTTAGGTTATCATTTTTCTGCTTTCAGACGACTTTAAGGTAACCTATGGTAATAGGATTACTGAGCTAAAGAGCATGGACATATATTTATTATGGCTTTTGTAGGCAGCTACAAAATGCAGAGGAAGTAGGAGTGAAGCCACACCCCTCCTCTTAGCCTTCAAACAGCCCTCTCATCATCTAGCTTCATTTCCCACAGCAGCCCACCCCACCCGCCCCGTCTCATCACCAAGGCCCCCAATGCCAACAGTAAGAGCTGTATCAAAAAGAAATGCTTCCATTGCACGTCTGGTAACAACCTATCATGGAAAAGTATATAAATGTATATATATAGGGGCTTCCCTGGTGACACATGCCAATGCAGGGGACATGAATTCGAGCCCTGGTCTGGGAAGATCCCACATGCCACGGAGCAACTAAGCCCGTGCGCCACAACTACTGAAGCCTGCACACCTACAGCCTGTGCTCAGCAATGAGAAGCCACCAGAAAGAGAAGCTCGCGCATGGCAACGAAGAGTAGCCCCCAGTCACCGCAACTAGAGAAAGCCCACGCGCAGCAACGAAGACCCAACACAGCCAAAAATAAAATAAAATAAAATTATTTATTTATTTTTAACATCTTTATTGGAGTATAATTGCTTTACAATGGTGTGTTAGTTTCTGCTTTACAACAAAATCAATCAGTTATATATATACACATGTTCTCATATCTCATCCCTCTTGCATCTCCCTCCCACCCTCCCTATGCCACCCTTCCAGGTGGTAACAAAGCACCGAGCTGATCTCCCTGTGCTATGCAGCTGCTTACCACTAGCTATCTACCTTACGTTTGGTAGTGTATATATGTCCATGCCTCTCTCTCACTTTGTCACAGCTTACCCTTCCCCCTCCCCATATCCTCAAGTCCATTCTCTAGTAGGTCTGTGTCTTTATTCCTGTCTTACCCCTAGGCTCTTCATGACATTTTTTTTCTTAAATTCCATATATATGTGTTAGCATACGGTATTCGTCTCTCTTTCTGACTTACTTCACTCTTTATGACAGACTCTACATCTATCCACCTCATTACAGATAGCTCAATTTTGTTTCTTTTTATAGCTGAGTAATATTCCATTGTATATATGTGCCACATCTTCTTTATCCATTCATCCGATGATGGACACTTAGGTTGTTTCCATCTCCAGGCTATTGTAAATAGAGCTGCAATGAACATTTTGGTACATGACTCTTTTTGAATTATGGTTTACTCAGGGTATATGCCCAGTAGTGGGATTGCTGGGTCATATGGTAGCTCTATAAATAAATATATAAAAGTCACAACGATACCCATTTTTAAAAATATATACTGAAAGATAGAATTTGAAACAGTTTGAATCACTTTGCTGTACACCTGAAGCTGACAACATTGTAAATTAACTACAATTTTTTTTTTTTAATGTTAAAAAAAAAAAAAGGCAATGCTTCATCCCAGCTTGGGCCTCTAACCCAGGGGATGATGTGGGGAATGGGCTGGAGCAGCTAATTACTGGAACAGAGACCACTGTTTTCAACTCTCCTATCTCCAGTCTGTCCTTCCCCTGTTTTAGGAATCTCATAATCCAAGGCCAAACTCACAAGTTGCAGACATACCCGTCTAGTAAATCTCTACCCTCTCTCCTCCACATGGGGCTGGCTCAGCAATTAAAATTCCAATTCCTTCAAAAAGGACTCAGCATGGACTACGTAGCTGGGATGGGAACTGGTAACAACTCCATCTAAGATGGTCCAGTTTCCCCTCGGATGCTTGGTGCAGAGAGGGCTCCCTCAGCAGCAGGCACGATGGAAAAGAGCTTTGCAGTCAGAATCGCTCTGTGACTTGCAAGTCGTTTGATCTCAAATGACTCCTCTCAGATTCTGTGTGTGTGTGTGTGTGTGTGTGTGTGTGTGTGTGTGTGTGTGTGTGTGACTTGCAAGTCATTTGATCTCAAATGACTCCTCTCGGATAATATCTACTTTTTTATTCATTTAACAACTATTTAAAGTTCACTGTGAGGCAGCGTGATGGTGCTGTAGTGGAAAGAGCAAAGGCCAGGGAACTGGCAGAACCAGAGTTGAGTCTTGCTTTTGCAACTGATTGGACTTCATTCAA
>NW_006789022.1:2617504-2618968 GCF_000442215.2 Lipotes vexillifer | reverse complement strand
AGGGAAAGATGCAACATGAACCATTATTTTAGGCAACCCTAACAAAAAACGCTGCCAAGTTCTGACACAATGATTTCTTATCTCTTGGAATTGTATTTTATAGTTATTAAAAGAGGTCTTTAGACTTACTGATATCTTAAGGTAGATTTTTATCATATATCATTCTTCATATATCTAAAAACAGAAAATGTAAGCAAAATAAATTGGTTAAGGTTGTCAAAGCCCTTGACCAAAGACCACCAGAAACACACTCATAGTCAAAAAAAGTCAGGTTTATTTAACTTGAAGCAGTGAGGAGAGTGCATCCTGGGGACACCCTTGCGTGTATCTCCTTAAATCTGGGTTTTTGTTCCACGGTTCTGTGGAGGGATTAGGGAAGTAGGGACCAGTTCTGGATTAAATGCTGTCAAGAAGAAGAGGCAATTCAGACTGGGTATCTTTATAATGCTTACCTAGGAGGCAGGAGGATTCACAGAGGGCTAGAGTTGTATCTTTGGTAAAGAAGCACCAATTGGGAATTCCCTGGTGGCCTAGTGGTTAGGATTCCGGGGGGGCCCAGGTTCAATCCCTGGTCAGGGAACATCCCACAAGCTGCGTGGTGTGGCAAAAAAAAAAAAAAGGACTGGGCTTCCCTGGTGGCACAGTGGTTGAGAGTCCACCTGCCGATGCAGGGGACACGGGTTTGTGCCCCAGTCCAGGAGGATCCCACATGCCGCAGAGCAGCTGGGCCTGTGAACCATGGCCGCTGAGCCTGCGCATCCGGAGCCTGTGCTCCGCAGCGGGAGAGGCCACAACAGTGAGAGGCCCGCATACCACAAAAAAAAAAAAAAATGACCCAGTCACTCAGAGAAAGGCCAAGTCATTTTTTGTGGTCACAAAGGGGCCCCATCTGAGCATCTAAGCATGTCTCATTCTAAGCACTGATAAATAACAAAATTCAGCATCCTATCCAGTAAACAGAAACGTGCTCCGCGGAAGTGTACAAAATGGAAGGGTTTTACAGAAGGAAGGACGGATGGGTAGGGAAGTTATTAGCAAAAGGAAAGAACTGTTTCAGGCCAGGTCATATTCTTTTTTGGGGGAAGGGAACGGAAGGGGTCTTTATGCAGATTACCTCACTAGTGCTGATCAGGAAATTTCAGATTATCTGTTTATAGGTCACATTCCTGGGAGAGGTTGAAAATGCAATTAAGTCTTGGTTTGCTGTCATGGGGGCAAATGACTCTGTTCTGGGGCCTGTTGTTTCTTCTTCTTCTTTTTTAACAGCATGGTTTATGTTCTGCTGGTATCATCACTATCTGAATATCAGAAGGGCCATCTTACACTTTCTTAGTTCTGGACCAGGGATCCAACCCACGCCCCCTGCAGTCCCCATCTTACACTTTTTTGATAGTCTTAAAACTTCATATTGATGTCCGTTAGAGAAAAAAGCACCCCCATTTCAAAGATGTTAACATGTAGGGA
>NW_006789022.1:2605377-2617411 GCF_000442215.2 Lipotes vexillifer | reverse complement strand
GGGAAAAATGCTCATGCTAGATTTGATGAAACAGGATTCATGCTGTATTACCCTGGGCAAGTAATTTAACCCTTTAAGGCTCAACTTCCTGCTCTGTAAAATGGCAACAACACAGTCTACTACATAAGACTTGTGAGGTCTAAGAAATAATGTCTACAAAGTGCCTGGTATAATACTGGCTCGCTGTATCGCTCAGGGTCCAACCACACAAACAGGAACCACTCTAAGAATGTAAAAACAGAGAATTTAATGCAGGGGATTGGTGACACGGGTGATGGAAGGGCTGAGAAACCCAACAGCAGACAATGAGGCAACCCAGAGATTAGCAAAAACCAGAAGCTGCCCACACTCCTAACACTGGAGGGACAAACAGAGGAGATGGAATTAGTGGAGGCTGGCGGGGAGGACCACCATGGGAAGTTGGAACCACAGCAGCCTATCCAGTAGGAGGTGGCGCCACAGGGGAGCCTCGCCTGCTGCTGGAGACCTGCCAGAGCCCGAGCAAGAGAGAGAAAGAGAAGAAATAACCTGGCTTTTTCATACCTCCTAACTTCCAGTCTCCTGCCACTGTCTCCCATTGGCCAAACCGAGCCTGAAAGGCAGCTGTCCTGGAAGCCTGAGAAACTGCACCCTGTAAGGCAATACAGAGCAGAGCAGAAGCGCAAGGAAGGGATCTGTAGCAAAAGGGTAGAGAACAACCATTAGATAGAAATAGGTTAAACAGGCTTGGTAATACCTTTGTAAAACCTTTAAAGTACTGGATACACGTGAAAGTAACAAAATCATTCACTTAAAACCATACTGTAGTCCACATAAACTAGTTCACATCCCCCCTCCCACCCCAACCTACTACATTATTCTGATTACTACTGTGTCTGGTCTAATACGGTGGCATTTTAAGACGGATTTTCAGTGTCAGGCATGTTCTCCACTGAAATTTCATGAGGGCTTCTACAGCAGAGGGAGATGCCCATTCTATGTCACAGAGGTCAAAGCTCAGCCACAATAGAATTATGCAGCAGCTTCATGGCAACTGGACGCTGGTCTTGGAGCTCTCAAGGACTTCTGCGTGACCTGTGGGGAGGGTCACAATCTCTGGACTCACTTTTTAAAAAATGTGAATCACAACCCTCGGGGTGGTTTACGCGCGCCCACAACACTCCACTTGGCTCTTCTTCTTTCCATTCCCTTGTCCAGAAGGCTCCACAGTGTTTTTTGAAATAAAGAATGAA
Source organism: Lipotes vexillifer (assembly GCF_000442215.2). NCBI lineage: Eukaryota > Metazoa > Chordata > Mammalia > Artiodactyla > Lipotidae > Lipotes > Lipotes vexillifer. The sequence goes on along the minus strand of NW_006789022.1, from coordinate 2,616,179 downwards.
AATGTCTAAGAAAACAGATAACGTACCCAAGATCACAGAGCTAGCAAATCGGAAGGAATTCATTCTCTACTCTTCCCACGCCAAGGCGCTTTCCGCTCCCCCACCGGTTCTTTTCGCTCCCCGGACATCCTCTTGCGGAGGAAGACTTGTTCAGGGAAAGGCAAGAGAGACCCCGCTCAAAATCCTGGGGCACTTGGTAGCGCTCTTCGTGCAGCCAACGCGCCCAACTGGCGTCTCAATAAACGGCGACCCGCCAGGCTCGGCCGGCCGGCTCAGGACGCTCCCGGCTCGGGGGAGCTCAAGGTCCTCTCCCGCGGCCCCGAGACGCCCAGCCCCGCTCCGGGGGACAGCCGGAAGCAAGCTGCCCTGCCCGCCCCCTGCGGGTCGCGGGGTTTCTAACGGAGCCGCGTGCCCGGGGCGGGGCCACGCGCGATTGGCCGCTCGGAGTCGGGGGCGGGCCCGCAGCGGGCCGGCCGGGCGGGCGCCGACAATGAGCCTCCATAAAAGGGAGCGGCGGGGGGCTAGAGCCCCGGATTGAGCCCTCCCCGCCCGGGGTCCCGACGCTCTAGGTCTCGGGGAGGCCCAGACGCGCCCGTCGCAGGCCGGGCAGGCGAGCGGCGGGGGGCGGGGGGGGGTCGCAGGCCGGGCAGGCGAGCGGCGGGCGGCGGGCGGCGGGGAGGGGGCTGCACGGGGCGGGAGGCGGCCGCCGGCTTGCGCGCAGGCCTGCGCGCCAGTCCTTCGGCGTCCGGTCACCGAGTACCCCCCCGGCCGCGCCATGGCCCTGAAGGCCGAGGGCGCCGCGCTCGACTGCTTCGAGGTGACCCTCAAATGCGAGGAAGGGGAGGACGACGAGGAGGCCATGGTGGTGGCCGTAATCCCGCGGCCCGAGCCGATGCTCAGAGGTGAGAATGTGAGGGGAATCCCACTTCCGCGTCACGGTCCGGGGCTCGGGCTTCCCCCCCACACCAGTCGGGGGTCTGGGTCCCAAGCGCCCCCACTCCACTCCGGCCTGGTGCCCAGGCGCCCCCTTCCCCCTTCTGTCTGAGGTACTGGCGCTCTCTTGTTCCACCCCCAGCGGGGTTTGGAATCTCAGGCCTCCCCGAATTCCCCCTCCCCCGCCCCCGCCCAGGGTCTGGAGCCTTCGATCCACGCCCCGCGAGCTCCGGATCTTCCGGTGCCCGAGCGCTCCCCCCACCACCGTGGAGGCAGAGGCAGGCCCAGGGGCCAGGCCGTGTTCTCGGCCGAGGGCCGAGGGGTGGCAGGGCCTCCACGCCGGAGCTAGGGGCCCCTCACCTTGGTGTCCGGAGTGATTCGGTGGGTGGAGGCAGGCGCCGCTGCAGCCCGCCAAAAGGTGTATTTTAAGGGCGCTCCGTGCAGAAAGCTTTCCTACGCCCCCCTCACCATCCCTGGGCCTTACACTTGCATAAGCCACAGGTGTCAGATTCTCGCGCTGCAAGGGTGAAAGGGGTTGCATAGGACACCTAGTTTTGGAAAAGGAGTGCTTGCTGCGGGCGCCCTCAGCCACTCTAGAAGGGGATTGGCCTCAGGAAGGGGTTTGAGGAGCAGTCTGGGAGCACTCGCTTTCTCCACCTCCCTCACCGATTTCTCCAGTCCTCAGGATCTTGCAAACCCTAAGAAAACAACGAGCCACCTTAGTGGAAGACACACTCTTCACGAAAATGCAAAATCTTTTCATTCCTAGATACCCTGTCCCTCAGGGGGACAGTACCCAAAAGGTTGAGAGCAAGGCCATTCATTTAGCCTCAGCAGGACATGGTGATGTCTCCCTGCACTGCCTCTCCTTTTTGGAATCAAGAGTGCTATAAAATGAGGGAAATAAAGGCCACTACCCTTCTCAGAGCTTTCAATCCAAAAGAGAGGTTCTTTCTGTACTTCCGCTAATATTTCTCGAGTGCTCAGTGCCAGGCTGTCTCAGTTAACCCTCTCAACAACCCTGCAAGAGCATCCTCCTTCCCCAGAGAAGTGAATTCATTCAACAAGTATGTGGGGGCACCTCTTATATGTCAGGCACTGTTTTAGGCTGGGCATGCTAATCGCTATAAAGAAAGTCGAAACTCTGCTCTTCTGAAACATATATGTAGATACTAACGACCAAAGATAAATGAAGATAAATAAATGTGTAGCATGTCAGGTGGTTCAGAGAACAGGAAATCAAAGTAAGGAGAAAAGAGTGAGGGTGTTTCATTTGGAATATGAAGTGGTCAAGAAAGCCTTCTCTAATAAGGTGAATTTTGAACACAGACCAAAGGAAGCGAGGGAGAGAACCCTGTAGATAATTGGAGGTTAAGAATTTTTGGCAGAGAGAATATTAAGTACAAAGGTCCTGAAGCAGAAGCTTCTTGAAAGATTTGGGGTGGGAAAGAAAAACAGACGAATTCAAGGTTTTGGCCTGAGCAACTGGAAGGATGGACTTCCCATTTGCCAAGATGGAAAGACTGGAGTGCAGGTCTGTGGGAGATGGGGAGTTAAGGTTTGAACATGGCAAGTTTGAGAAGTTTATGACACATTCAAGCACAGATGTCAGATGGTAAGTAAGGCATGTGAATCTAAATTTTCTGGGAGAGTCTGGTTAGAGGTATAGACATGGGAGTTGTCAGCAGGCAGGCACTGGGATGAGACCACCAAAGGAAGGAGGTAGATAAAGATGGGGTCCCAGGACCGTTGTGGAATGCTCCAGTGATTCCAGTTTAGAGACTGAGTCCTCCTCAAACACTGCTGAATGCCACTACATGCCAGGCACTGTGCCGAGTGCTGGAGACGCAGTTGTGAAAGATCAAAAATCCATGCTGTCTTGGACCTACAGTGTAGTCAGGAGACAAAGGGAACGAGTAGGAAATGAAGCAGTGAGGGGAACAGGGAGCTCAGGTGGAGCAGATGGCAGCTTTCTAAGGGACGGCAGGCAAGCCTTGGGTGAGAAGACGGTTCTGTTCTGGAGAAGGGACTGGCACGGGTGCCCGAAAAATAGCTCCAGTGAAGTAAGAGAGGAACCAATAGGAGGTGGTGCCCTGGAGTCCAAAGGACAAAAATCAAGATGGAAGAAGCCATCTGTCAAAGGACAAAGTTGAAGAGCTGACCGCTGGGTTTAGCATTGGTGACCTTGACAAGAGCTGTTTTCACGGAGTGGTGGGAAAGAAAGCCCGACTGCAACCAAGGGATTCCTGCCCACAGTCACATTTTGAGAGGGGTACAACCCAGCCTTGGAGCTAGACCTTCTGAGACCAAGCCGGTTCTCATACCCATTTTAAATGCCACCTCTTCCAGGTAGTCCCCAGGTGTTAGGGTCTCCCATATTTGTCTTTCGCTCCATCTTCTCAGGTGGGAGGGATGTGCAGCCACAAGGGATCAGAAGCCCTGAGCTGCCAGGCTAACGTGGGTCTGAGCCTGCATCCTTTGCTGAGCTGAGAAGGGTTCCCATCCTGTCGGAGCTTATGGTCCATGTGCACAGGGAACAGGTGCTGTGTCGACCAGTAGGGACGAGCGAGGTCACTGCTGCAAAGGCTTTGGGAAGGGAGGCTATTTCCGACAGGATGGGAGGCTTCTTGAAGGGGCCTCGACAAGTGGAGGAACAGGCATGGATGCCATTCACTGACCCGAGAAGGCTCATTGAGCGTCTCCTCTCCTACGTGCCAGGCCCTGCAGGGACAGTAAGATGACAAAATTTACCATTCTTGTCCTCAAGGAAGTGCTTCGCTGCTGTGGCCTGGTAGTCGCATATGGATATAATCACCTGCCAGGGGTGGGAGGTCAGGAAGGCTTCACAGGGCTGAGGTTTTGAGCAGGGCCATGACGGAAGTAGAGGACTTTGCCAGACTGATGGGCTGCCAAGGCCGTAGACATGCAGGAACGCAGTCTGTTGGAAATGCCTGTTGGACCTGTGGTCCGAGACTAGATTGAGGTAGCAGGATGCGCGGCATGTAGGCTGTGTTTATCGTGGCTAGTGCCTTGTGGGCTCCAGGGGAAGGGAGAAAGAGACTCTAGGTGGGAAAGTTCCTTCCCTACATATGCCACCAGGTTTGGGGAATCCTGTTCTCTGTATTGTTGGTTGTGGGCACCTTTACTGACAGTCCCCGCCCCCTCCTCTTCCTCTGTAGTGGCCCAGCAGGAGAAGACCCCACCGCCGAGGCCCAGCCTGCTAGAGGCAGGCGGCGATGGCTGTGAGGAGCCCAGGCAGCAGGTGTCTTGGGAGCAGGAGTTCCTGGTGGGGAACAGCCCGGGAGGCAGCGGGCGGGCGCTGTGCATGGTGTGTGGGGCTGAGATCCGGGCCCCCTCGGCGGACACGGCACGCGCCCACATCCTGGAGCAGCACCCTCACACCCTGGACCTGAGCCCTTCCGAGAAGAACAATATCCTGGAGGCCTGGAGTGAGGGGGTGGCCATTTTGCAGGACTTCAGGGCCGAGCAGCTGTCCCCGCCCCATTCAGGTAGCTGGGCTAGGGGAGGGTCGGAGGGGGAAGGAAAAGTCAGGACTCTTGTTGCTCACTGGCATCTGCCCCCTTCAGACTCAGGCCAGGAGGTCGAAGTGGACCCAGACTCCGACCCGGACCCCGAAATGCCAGCAGAGATTGTCGTTCTCCTCGACTCCGAGGACAACCCCTCCCTTCCTAGAAGGAGCCGGCCCAGGGGACTCCGCCCTCTGGAGCTTCCTGGTCAGTCATCCCAAAGCCTCAGAGGCTGAGTTGGGAGGAGGGGAAGCATGGGCCCTGCCATCTGGGTGGAGAGAGGCTGCTGGGCAGGTACCTTCAGCAGCCCTGTGGTTACGGCAATCAGGCCTCTTAAAAAGGTCTTGTCTTTTGCAGCAGCCCCTGTCCCAGAGCCGGTAAGCAAGAAGCCACGTGGTCAGAGATGGAAGGAGCCCCCTGGGGACGAGCCGGTCAGAAAGAAAAGAGGCAGACCCATGACCAAAACCCTGGACCTGGACCCGGACCCGGACCCAGGTAAAGGCGAGGAAGGTGTGGGCTCCAGGAGGAAAGCTAGGACCCTGGGGGGTGCAGGGTGGGAGGATGCATGGCAGAGGGCACCTGCACCTCAGCTGAGGCCATGGGCTCAGCCCTTGGGAGTCTGGCCTCACAGTTCCATCCTGTCCTCCCTTCCAGATCCCCCCTCACCCAGCTCACCCACTGAGACTTTTGCGGCTCCCGCCGAGGTCCGACACTTCACCGACGGCAGCTTCCCTGCTGGCTTTGTTCTCCAGCTCTTCTCCCACACCCAGCTCAGGGCCTCAGACAGCAAGGACTCGCCCAGAGAGGGGAGAGTAGCAGAAGGAGGTCTTCTCCAGCCGGAAAGCCCCTCCCCAGGTGAGCTCGTGAGAGGGGCTGACAAATGCGGGGTCAGGAAGGCCGCATCCCTGGGGTCTGGCCTCCACGAGGCTGCTTGGCAGCAGAGCCCAGGCTAGAGGTGGCTGGTGCTCCAGTCCCCTGGGAGAGGGGCCGAGGGCAGGTGGATTTAAATACAGCAGCCAGCCAGAGAGCTGAGTTTTTTGCAAGCTCCTTGGGAGTGTCCTGGCTGGTTGTTAGGTTGGGTTAGGCCAGTGCTCCCCAAAGCCCGACACCCATCACCACAGTTAAGGTTGATTCCAGCTGGAGCCTGAAGTGCCCACCTTGGCCCCGGTGGACCAGGGGCCTAGATGGTACCGATAGCAGAATAGACGGGGCGAACACTCAGCAGACACCTCAGCTCAGTTTATGTCTAATAATAGCAGTAAGCACTTGTGTTTTTATCATGTTCTCCGATTTTAAGAAACTCTCATATGCAGCTCATCTGGCCCTTATAAAAGTATCTTTTCCAGATGGACCGACTGAGTCTCAGAGAGATGGTTCCTCCTCTACGGTACTTGTATTCATTTCCTGAGACTGCTGTAACAAACTACCACAAACTTTGTGACTTACAACAACACAGATCTACTTTTTAGTCTCGGAGGTCAGAGGACTGGAACGGGTCTCACTGGGCTACAATCAGGGTGTCAGCAGGGCTGAGTTCCTTTCTGGCTCCTAAAGGAGGAAGTCTTGCGTCTTCCAGCTTCTAGCAGCCGCCTGTGTTCCTTGGCTTGTGCCCTCCTTCCATCTTCAAAGCAGGCCGTGGCCAGTGCCGTCTTTCTCAGGATGCCATTTTTGGGTCTGACTCTTCTGCCTCCTCCTTCCCCTTTAAAGACCCTTGTGATTACACTGAGCCCACCCAGATCATCGAGATCTCTTTTATTTTAAAGTTGGCTGATTAACAATGTCAGTTGCATCTGTGGTCTTAATTCTCCCTTGCCGTGTAAGATACCTTATTCACAGGTCCTGGGGATTAGGACTTGAACGTCTTTGGGGGACTGGTATACTGCTACCACAGTCACGAAACCTAGCAGTAGCAGAATTGAGATGAGACTGGCCTGTGTTACAGCAGGGCAGGGCTGAGCCTGGTTCCTCTCTCTCCGTCTCGCCAGGCCAGGCCCTGCTTGCAGCATCTCAGATGCAAAAAATGGTTTTTCTTTTTTTTTCTTTGGCTGTGTTGGATCGTTGTTGCTGCACACGGGCTTTCTCTAGTTGTGGCAAGTGGGGGCTACTCTTCATTGTGGTGGCTTCTCTTGTTGCGGAGCACAGGCTCTAGGCGCGCGGGCTTCAGTAGTTGTGGCTCGCGGGCTCAGTAGTTGTGGCTCGTGGGCTCTAGAGTGCAGGCTCAGTAATTGTGGCACACAGGCCTAGTTGCTCCACCGCGTGTGGGATCTTCCCAGACCAGGGCTCGAACCCACGTCCCCTGCATTGGCAGGCAGACTCTTAACCACTGTGCCACCAGGGAAGCCCCAGAAAGTGATTCTTGAAGGAGTGAATGTGTGACACAGAGAGTGCCTCGTCCCGCCTGCCTGAAATGGGTGTTTGGAGTTGGAGCCCTGAGAAAGATGGCACACGGGGTGCTGGAGGCTCCCCAGAGCAGGGCTCTCAAAAAGGAGGTGTACTTTTTGCCTAAAGAAAAAGGCATACCTGTCACTTCAGCCCACATCACTCAGTGGTGACCACTGTCAAAAATTTGGCTTGCATCCTTCAGACCTTTTACAAAGCTCTGTGTGCACGTCTCTGCATGTGTGCTTTCATCTATTTATTTTTTACCACTTTTTCTAGTCTGGAGGCAGGTCTCACCCCTGTGAGGTTGTAACTGTCTCAGGTTTCAGCTTGAGTCACCTTCCAGTTCTGCTTCCCCAGGACCGTGCTCTGCCTGGACTTGAGTGTTTCCCGGGCCCCCTTTTATTGTCAGTGGACCCCTGCTCTAAATGGCTGATCTCTTCCACTGGCTGATGAGTCCTCTGGTTTCATTCTTGAAAGTGGGGCCTTTATTTTGACCCCTGGGATACCCTGTGCCCAAACCCCACCTGTGTGGAGTGACCAATAGGTGAGAAGGGCATCCTTGAGATCTCAGGTTTATTTGGGGTGAGTGGGCAAAGCCTGAGATTTGGGGTTCATCAAGCTGATTGAATGATGTGAGAGGGATGGAGGGGGCTGAGAGGTGTTCCCGGCAGAGGCAGGGACCTGTAGGGGTTGGAGACAGTCCAGAAACTGCAGGAGGTACTAAGTGACACAGCAGCAAGTGTTCCACAGCCCAGCTATGGGAAATGACAGGAGTGCCACAGCCTTTGTCCCCACGAAACTCACAGTCTGCCTAAGGGTACAAGTCAACAAATAGAGAATAGTGTGGTGCCCACGATGGTTCTGTGCAGAGCACAGGCTCCAGACCAGTGGTTTCAGGTTGGTTTGGGGTTTTAAGTACCCAAAGCTCAGATTTCTCAGAAACCTGTGAGGCTTCATCCTGAACGCCTCTCCTTCGAGTTGTTTTATTTATTGAAGCTCTCCAAAGATCTTATTTGAGTAAAGATCCTACCACTTTAAATCAAGGATATAAAAGTTGCGGGGCGGGGGGGTCACTGTGGTCAGGTCAGCTGACCTGATGGATATGTGTGTCAAGCAGTCAGGGACGACTTGCTGGACTTTCAGGGGCCTCCCAGGCTGAAGGCGGGGACCCGGCCAGGAGAGGAGGTGAGCCCTGAGGGCCCACTCGCACACAGTGGAAAAAAGCCTCCTGCTGTGGTGTGTGTGTGTGTGCAGATAGTGGAAAAAAGCCTCTTTGTCCTGCTGGGGTGTGTGTGTGTGTGTGTGTGTGTGTGTGAGAGAGAGAGAGAGTGTGTGAGATAGAGCACCTAGAACAGGGCCTGGGTGTGTGTCAGCACCTAGAACGGGGCCTGGGGGTGTGTGTGTGTGTCAGCACCTAGAACAGGGCCTCTGTGTGTGTGAGCACCTAGAACAGGGCCTGGCACCAAGAAAGCCCTCAGGGAAGATTTTTTGACAGATGAGTGGATGGCGGCTGCCTTCACTTGTCATCCTGGTGGTGACATTTCCAGAGTCTCTGCTCAGAGACAAGCCTTAGTGAGAAACGAGAGAAGTGGGCCCCAGCCACCCCCTGGGGAAGGTGTACACATTTACACACACGTGCATGAGTGTGGAGGAAGGGAGGGGATGAAGCTGGGGAAGCAGAGCAGTTTGGGCCAGGAGAGAAGCAGGGGTGGTTCTGGGGTTGGGGTGCTGCAGCTTGTCCCGGGGACAGAGGAGTCCTCTCGGCTTGCTCTCTGATGGCCTGGGGCTCTGCTCATGCACTGCTTCTGAAAGAAAATCTCTCTCCTGCACCTCAGGCCTCGCTCTTCTGAAACACCCCTCCCCACCACCCACCCCTTTGCCCTCCCTGCTATCAGGAAGAATTGGCACTTAATTCCAATGTACTGAGTTCTTTTAATGTATTTTTTTCTGAAATCCACAGGACCACCTTATAAAGGATTATTATGTCCACTTTACAGAAGAGGAAACTGAGCCTTGGGCAGGTGTGTTTCACCCATGCAACACCCCGCCTGCAGTGAGGGCCAGGAATCAGTTCTCTGTCAGACCAGGAGCTGTTCTTTCCTCTGGGTCCTCCATATCAGCCTACGCAAAGCTGTTGTTTCTTCATTCTTGACCCCTCATCCCATCGTAGCCACTGTCCCATTTATCCCCAAGCCTTTTCAGCAAAGCTGGAGAGCTCTTCTTTACTGTCTCCAGTCTGTCTTTAGAAGCCACTTGAGTCAAACTCATGCTCACCACCCGACACTAAAATGGCTTTTTTGGCAACATTGCCATTGACTTCCATAAAGTTAGATCTGGTGGTCAGTTCTCAGTCTTTATCTTTCCTGACCTGGCAAAAACAAGGAACCCCTCCCTCCTTCCCTCCTTCCCTCCTTCCTGGAGACCCTTTCTGCCCTTGGCCTCTCGGGCAGCAGCATGCCTGGGTTGCACCTGCCTCTCTTGCTTGTTCTTTCCTAGCTCCCCAAGTGGGATCCTATGGTTGTTTTTCTTCCCGTTTCTAGAACATATGTTCCTGTGGGTCAGGATGTTTGCCTGTTACATTTACTGTGATATCCCCAGTGCCCAGCACAGAATAGGTGCTGCTTCTGTATTTGGTGGATGAATGAATGACCCAACCGTGGGTCAGGGTCTGCACTCATGCCCTGGGTGATCCCGTCCAGGCTCACAACTTGAAGGACAGTTCCTGTGCTCACAGTCCCGCCTTTCTCCTCCACCCCAGGCCTCTCCCTTCAGATCCAGCCTCTCTCTTACCCATATGATGTGTCTGATTGGTTGCCTAAAAGATCCCCCAAACTCGGAGTTTCTGACGGCGTTTCTGAATGGCACCCCCCGTCTCCTCCCCTCCCCTCCAGCCACTCTATTCGCCCCTAGTCCTCCCTCCCCAGGGAGCTGGCAGCCCCGTTCTTCAGTTTGCTTGGCCCAGACCCTCAGAGTCATCATCTTCTGTCTCTCTCAGACCCCACATCCGTCCATCAGCAAATCCTGTTAGCCCCACCTCCAAGATGCTCAGAATTGACGCCCCTGTCACTACCCCTACTGCTGCTACTTTCATCCAAGCTTCCTTAACAACCTTTGAACTTGTCTCCTAGCTTCTGATCTTTGCCCTCTGTGGTCGGTCTCATACAGCAGCCAGAGCCCCTGTTGAAACACAAGTGGGATCCTGGCACTGCTCTGCTCAGAGCCCTCCAGCACCATCGCTGTCGCACTTCAGATAAAAGTCAGAGTCCTCGTGGAGACCGGTGGTCCTCAAACCAGGATCTTCACCTCTTCTGCCCAGCAGGGCATCTGCCTTTGCTCTTCCTCCCGTCAGGAATGCTGTTCCCCAGCCAGACACGCCGCTGACTCCTCGCTTCCTGTGTTTTGCTCACGCGTCAGCTCTGTGAGGCCCTCCCTGCTACCCCGTCCCCTTCCCTGGTGTACTTTTTTACTTTGCTTCTGTCTGTATATATCACATTGCATTCTTGCTTTGTTCATCCTGTTTATTGGCTCTCACCACTGGAATGTAAATTCCAGGAAGGCCACTTGGCCTGCTCCATGTTCTGGGGAACCCCCAGCAACTGGACTAGTGTTGGGCACAGTATAGTTGCCCAGTAAGTTATTGTTGAATTAAGGAGCCAGTGAGTAGGCTCCACCTGCCCTCAAGGAGCTTAGAGTTTGTCAGGGAGACAAACCAGCTCATGTGACTACAAAGCAGAATTTGTTCAGTCGCACGACCCAATGGCAGCCATTGAGTCATTTTAAATCCCGGCAAACAGTACAGCAAAATTGTACCTGTTTTCTCTGCCAGATTTTAAATCAGTGGGTCTCTAGAAACAGTGCAGAAGAAAACCACAAATAATACAGACACCGCAACAGTTACAATCACCGTTTTCTGGCTTTGTTTTTTGATGTAACTTTTGCACGTGCCCATGCTGCACCGGA
>NW_006789022.1:2590040-2605341 GCF_000442215.2 Lipotes vexillifer | reverse complement strand
GCTGAACCGGACATTTTGGTACATGAACAGTGGCTGTCAGCAGTTCATGTTCCTGTCTTAAGGCCTGGTTTTGTCCATTGTGAGTAGCTTCTCTACGCTGCTAAGGTGGACATCTGGCCCCTGCGTGGTAGGTACTGACTCGGGAGATGAAGAGCCTGGTTGAGGTTCCAGAGGAGCAGAGCTGGATGTTAACCTAGGACTCTCCGTCCAGTGCTCTCTCCTCCGCCCTGCATATTCACCTGGGACCTCCTTTGTGGGCAGAGTCATGTCTTTTTCTGCTTTGGGGTGTTCCCCACCCCACCACCTCTGCCCACACAAGGCAGAACCCATCAGGCTAGGGTGCCCAGCACGTTCTAGATGAAACGGAGTCAACTGAAGGTAGTTGAGGGGAGCGGAGTACAGCACTAAGCGTCCGTATGCCAGAATACGTGAGGGAGGAAGGCTGCGGAGGGCCTGTGCTGATGCCTGCGGAGGCGCGATGCCCTTACGGTTGGTGCTGGTCCTTGGATGATCTAGGAGCACAGCCTCCCACTGTCCCCAGGCTTCTCCTCAGACCACAGGTCCTGGGCTATGGAATTGAAGGCCAGGAAATGGGGGTGTGGTTTACAGAGACCCTCGGGGGACATCCTCAGGGTGCGTTGTCTGGAGGGCCCCTGACTCTCTCTCTGCTCCCATCCTTGCCCAGCTCCCCCTCCGGGGCTTCGCGGGACGCTGGATCTCCAGGTTATCCGCGTGCGGCTGGAGGAGCCCCCGGCAGTCAGCCTCCTGCAAGACTGGTCCAAGCATCCCCAGGGCACCAAGGGTGTGGGAGCAGGTGACAGCCCAGACTGGCCCGCGGTTCTGTCGGAATCCAGCACCACTGTCGGGGGGCAGCCAGAGGCAGGGAGTGGCCTGTAGGTTCTTGCTTTTCAGGGCGGGGAGAGGAGGCATTGTCCCCCTTCGGCTTATCACTCAGAGCTGCCCAGCTCGGCCATCTGATGGAGAGAGCAAAACCAGGTGCCAAGGCAGGACGGAGGAGAGGAAGGTGGGCAGCATCCGCTATGACTCGGGGAAGCTGGAAAATGTCTCCCCGAGTGAGGCGTGAGGCCAGGCCCTGAGGGGGACGGGGGTGCCGAGGGCTGTTGTGCGGTAGGGCATTGGGCCTGTGGAGAACACCCACCCGATCCTTTTGCTGACCCAGACCTCTCTGTCCCTCTGACCTCCTCCCACCTTCTCAGCCCGCCACCATTCTCCCTTGGCACAGTGCCTTACACAAGAGGTGGTCGTGACGGTGTTGAACTGAGTCCCACTACCTCGGGGGACGCCTCTCCTCCCCCACCCGTTTCGGCTCCTACACCAGGAGGCCTCCATTACCTCTTCTTCCTGCTCCCTCCCTGCAGGTGGCTGAAGTAGCCTCTACCTGGGGCTTCACGCACACTCTCCTCTGCGCCCCTTTCCCTGTTGTATATATCTCCTTTGTTGACAATAAATTATTTTTTTTTATTAAGAGAGTTCCGTCTGGGCCGTCATTGGGGGAAGGGGTTTGCTAGCAGGATATCCGGCCTCCTGGAGCGACCTGGAGGAGGGCTAAGAGGTGGTCCTGGGTGTGAGCCAGAAAGCCGCTGCCCCAGAGGCTGGAACGGGGTCAGGGCAGGCTTTGTTGGGCCAGCAGACCGAGGCTGAGTCAGTTAGCAGGGCACCTCGCCCCCTCCCCTTACCCGTGCCCTCCACATGGGGTCAGAAACACCTTTAACGTGTACCTTCTGACTCACTTGGTAAGCCTCTGTCTGTCCAAGACAGGCCACATTGGGGGGCCCAGGGGAGGAGCGGAGACTTAACATGACCTTTACAAAGCGCCCTGGCTGTGCCCAGCGTGCAGGGGAAGAGAAGCCTCCCCTCCCCCTGCCCCAGGAAAGGAAGGCAGGCGGTGGGGTCCTGAACGCCCCCAACCTTTCAGCGCTGAACACTCAGCCTCATGGTCTGCCCGCCCTCTCCTCGGCTTAATTACCCCAAGCCTTTGGCTGGTTTTCCCGTTCCCCGGACCCGGAGGTGGGTCCACTTGGATCTCTTCACCATATTCCTAACCCCTTATCCTCCTAAATTAACCTTCACCAGCCGAATCTGTAGGGTTGTGTTTTTCCTCTTTGGTGAAGGGGGCTCTCAAGAGAGGCACAGAGGGTTCTCAGATCCCAAACTTCACTGTCCCGTTCAGAATCCGGGGGTAAGTGGGATAAATAGGGCCATCCACCACCCTCTGCACCTGGACTGCTGATGGATCCCGTGCAGCCGGGGAGAGGCGGGGCAGAGGCAGGACTCAGGGCAGTTCCTGTGTGACACCAACCCCATCAGGTTTTGAGACTGACCAGAGAGCTGGTCCCTAAATAAGGAAGGGTGTGGGCTTGAGCGCGCTGTGCTGTGTGCCTGTCTGAGCTGGTGTCACCCGTGGGCTCAACCAGGTGAGTGATCTCAGCGTGGTTGACTCATGGGAAGTGGTCCTTTCTCCCCATCTGACGAGCTCGGGAGAAAGAGCCCAGGGACATCTGGGGCCCTCTTCCAGGGGAGACCAGAAGATTTGTGGTGTGGTGGGGGGAGAGAGGGCAAGGATTCAGGACCCCTCGTGTCGAGGGCGGCTGCACCAGCGCGTGATGGCAAGGGGCCATAGAACTACCCTGTATCTCTATCACCATTTCTGCAAATTGGCAAAACTTGTATCCTTCCTAATAGGAAGAAATAAGTAATGCTGAGAGTTTGGCTCTGAAACACAGACTATGAATTGTCACAGGTGGTTGCTGTCCGTCCTTTCAATCGTGTGACTGTGTTTACATTTATGCCAATGTGCTTTTAAAACAATGTGGCTGTGTTGCTGGGTGTTGACAGTTGGGAGAACTTATATAAAAGCTCATTGTGCAATTGTGAAGCTAAATGCACCTTCGCGGCTATTAATTATGATTGAAGGTTTGGCCCGCTAGACTGTGAGCTCCTTCCGGGCGAGGGCTGGATTGCATTGGCTTCATTTTCCTAGCCCCCTGCATAGGGTCTGGTGCATAGCAGGTGCTTAATAAATGTTTGTCTGCTGCCCTCTTGGTGTGTATTCCTGTGCGACGTTTTTGCAGTGCAGGCCGGTCCCTGCAGTGTGGTCCTCTGCACGAGGTGGCTGCCATGGTGACTGCTGGTGACGTGGTTGTTCCATGGCTTAAGCCCCACATCCTGGGTGGCAGGGATCTGCCCAGCCTCGGCCAGGACCCAGGGACTCTGTGATCATGTGTGGCTGGGAGCTGCCTGTGGGCACCTCTGGGCTTCCAGGGAGAGGCGGAGAGAGTGGAGCCCGGGGAGTGACTCCACCCAGAGTGCAGAAAGGATTTTCTGAACGTAGGTGAAGGATTGCTTGGGGTCCGCCACCTGGGCCAGAGCCACAGTCCTAGAGCCTGTGACACCAAGAAAGCCTCCTTTGCAAATATCAGCGACCCGAGTGGCTGATGGTGGTGACGTTTTCCAGGTGTGATGCTGGAGTCCAGCCACAACCAGGTGAAGGATCTGGGGAAGAGGATGCCGCCGCCCGACCCCTGAGCCGTACCCCCGCCCCTAGTCCCCAGTACTCCTTTGTGCTCTGAAGGTGGCCACCTGCCACCCTTCACAACTGCCCTCCTTGGGGTCCAGTCAGGGAGTTCTTTTTGGAGACCAGTAACAGCCCTGAGGGCAAAGCCAGTCCGAGACCAGGGAAGAAGCAGCCCCTTCCCTCCTTGAAGAGAAACTGCAGTGTGTACGGCCGTGGTTGGAAAGCGGGGAGCACGGTTGGAAAAGGGGGAGGGTCACTGGCTGGGCCCCCGTGCAGCGCCCAGTCCTGTCACTGCTCCAGTCCGGACTCCGCGGCTCCTCCAACCCGCTCTCCCTTTCCAGGGGCCCCCCACCCCATTCCTCACACACACAACCGCACCCCACACCCCATTCCTCACACACAGCTAGGCTGCAGAGCGGCTGGAATGAGACTGTCTTCAGGGCCCTTTGTGAAGTCCTGCACACCCCTGAGGTGTGGAGGAGGCTGGGGGCTGGGGTGCGAGAGCATCTCTGAGGGGATTGCAGCCTCTGCGTCTGTCCCCACGGAGGGTCTTTTGGGAAGGGGGCACCCAGCTGACCTCCCCAAGGCAGGATGGAGGCTGCTGCTTGCAGGTGTGACAGGTAAGGTGACTCCACAGCACACCAGTGTGTCTGTTTCCCACCTTCCTGGAACCAGGTGCCTTCGTATCACCGAATCTGGCCAGTCCCTTTCTTCCCTCGAGCAAATAGCCTCACTCCAGGGACAGAGTGCACCACGAGAAAGGAAGAGAAAGGAAACAGAGCCACCTTTTTGGCCTCCCTAACTAACACCAACAGCAAAGCCTCAGGTCTCCTCAGGCCCCGCATCTAGGAGGCCCAGGGAAGCAGGGGCTGGGACAAGCACCCTGCAGGGTCAGCTTGCACAGCTGTGGATGAAGGCCCCTGGGCAGCCACGGTGCTGGGAACTGTGGGGTGCAGACAGGACACCTGCCCTGGTCTCCACTGTGGGTCACCCAACCTTGTGCCCATGATACAGGTGAGGAAACTGAGGCACCTTGAGCTGCATGTGGTACCTTGCCTGCCATCCCAGAGCGGCTAAAGGAGCAGAACCTGGCTGAGCCTAGGTCTGTCTGACTGCAGAGCTGTTGTCATCGGCATGCCGTGGCCTTTTGGTGCTTTAGGAAGACCCTGACACACCTTCCCTCCAGAGCCTGGGGACCCACGGTAGGTTCAGGGGTTGGGGCTGGAGTGGATGCAGATGGGAGTCAGGAAGCTCATTCGAGACAACAAGCGCTCACACCTCCTTTGTTCAGGAGCATGATAGTGGTGCCCAGTGCCCCTGCCTTGCCAACTTCCAGAGCCCTCCAGGGCCTGGCCCCTGCTGGGATCATGCCCTATGCCTGGCAGTACCCACTGGAGGGGCTCACAGCAATGTGGAGGGGTGCTCATCACACCTGTCTCAGGTGACGATGTCTGGGAACCAAGCTGAGGGTTTTGAGGGTGTAGGGAGCCCTGTTCCTCACCTGCCTCTTTCTCCTGAAAGGCTCCTGGGCCCCTGGTGGGTCCCGCCTGCTGGCTCTGGCCTCCCTCAGCAGCCTCTGACCCTGGCTCAGGCTGGACTTGGTATTTGGAGGCTACAAAAGCAGTGCCAGGTACAATGATGTCCACATGAGCTCGGGCTGCCCTAGGGGACAGGGCAGAGGGAAGGGCTTCTCCTTTCCGGACCCTGCCCTGTCCCTTCCACTCCCTCTCCTTGACCCAACCACTTGCCCACCATGGCACCCACATCTTCCTGGGTGAGCGGCTGGCCTCAGAGAGACTAACCCATGGCCCTCCAAGGTTAAGATCACTGTGCTGTTCAAAGCTCGGGCTCAAGGGGCCACGCAGACCCAGGCTCACAGCTGCCAGCTGGATGAGAGGCATTCACGGTTCAGGTGTTTTGAATATAGCTGTGAACGAGAGAGAGCACCCCGGCTCTCCCCACACCCCCATTCCAGGGGAGGCAGACGGCAAACTAGGGGCTTCTCAGTGTGTCCAGCAGGGAAGAGTACTGGGCGTGACAGAAGGGCACTATTCTTTTTTCTTTTCTTTTCTTTCTCTTTTGATCATGGACTTTTTTTTTTTTTCCCCCACACTGCGCAACTTGTGAGATCTTAGTTCCCCGACCAGGGATCAAACCCCTGGGCCCTCGGCAGTAAAAACACGGAGTCCTAACCACTGTACTGCCAGGGAATTCCCAATGGTGGACATTTTCAAACACACCCAAAAGAAGAGGGAGGGAGAGAGAGAGAGAGAGAGAGAGGAACAATGAACCCTGATGAATCCCAGCTTCAACAAATATGGCCAATTTTGGTTTATCTTTATCTCCCCACATCTCCTCCTCTTCTGGATTATTTAAAAGCAAATCCCAGACGTTGTATCAGTTCATCTGTAAATAGGTCTGTTTATATCTCTAAGAAATTCAGACTCTTTTCAGTAAAATATATATCACACTTTAAAAACTAATAATCCCTTAATGTCATTTAATATCCACACAGTGTTCACATCCCCCAATTGGTCCATGAATATCTTTTTTTTTTTTTTTTTTTTTTTTTTTGCGGTACGCGGGCCTCTCACTGTTATGGCCTCTCCCGTTGCGGAGCACAGGCTCCGGACGCGCAGGCTCATTGGCCATGGCTCACGGGCCCAGCCGCTCCATGGCATGTGGGATCTTCCCAGACCGGGGCACGAACCCATGTCCCCTGCATCGGCAGGTGGACTCTCAACCACTGCGCCACCAGGGAAGCCCCATGAATATCTTTTAAAAAACCTGTTTTTAACTGTCGGAAAATACACATAACATGAAATTTACCATTTTCGAGTGTCCATAAATTTTCAATTAACTTGAAAATTTACCGTTTTCAAGTTAATAGTAAGTACATTCACATTGTGGTGCAACTGATCTCCAGAACTCTGCCATGAATCTTTTTACAACTGATTTCTTTGTATCAGGGTCTAAGTACATTCCACACACTGCATTTGGTTGATGGGTTTCAACCTGTAACAGCCTTTCTTTCCTCTTTTTCCCTCTTTCTTTTCTTTGTTCTTAAGAACACAGTGGCTTGTTCTGTGGACAGAATTTCCTCCGTTCTAGACTTGGCTGATTGCATTCCCATGATATCCTTGCATGTTCATTCGTCAAGGGATGCAGTTTTGAGTTGGGGGCTAGAGAGGGCTTCCTCTGGAGACATTTAAGCACAGAGAGAGCCATGCAGTTACATAGGGAAAGGGAGTTCAGGGCAAAGGGAACAAGGAGGGCCAAAGTCCTGTGGCTTTCGTTCCCCAGGGATTCACAGACAGCCTGCTATGTGCCCAGCACTGTTGGAACCACTAAGGACACCGCCAGGGCCAGAAAATGTCCCTGCTGTCCTTGGGGCTGGGGACCTCAGGCACTGTCCTCCCTAGGAAGGATGGTGAGGTGGTGGGGAAAGTGGGAGTGTTCCCCCAGACACACCTGCTGCCGGCCAGCCAGGAGCAACCATGCAGCTTTGGGTACGGGGGGACATCATCTCAGACACTGATGAGTCATTGGCCAGCCTCCCCCCACCCCCATCCTCCAGGAAGCCAGTTACAGCCAGCTGGTACTGACTCCCCTCTGCCAGCTCCAAGTCTGAGGCTGCTCTTGGCTCATCCCTGTGAGATGGGAACTCCTTGAGAGTGGCCTCCTTCATGCCTCCACGGGCTGTTCCTATTTCTGCCAGGCCTCGCAGTCCTTTGCTTATCCTTGGGGTCTGACTCTGCGTCACCTCCTCTGAGAAGCCTTCCTTGCTGCTGCTTCCAGTCCCCATGCTCCCACAGGCCCCAGATCATCCACTTTGGGTATCCCCCTCTGAGCCCCAGTAAAAACTGCCCACTTCTGCTTTCCCCTTTGCCTCCCACCGACGTTGCTTCTGCCAACGTGGCAGCCTGGCTTTCCATCCAGAATGCCCAGCCTTCTTAGCGATGGAGGTGGTAGAACTCTGCCTGTAGACAGTGACCCAGTATGGGAATGTGAGTTGGTCCAAAGGGCACCTCCTCCCAGGAGAACAGACACTGAAGGTGGCCTCACTGCCTCATGCCCCTTCCTCTCCCCCTCTCCCCTCCTCCCCCCTTCCCCCTAAGTCGGTATACAGTGACCTCCATGGGCAGCTGGACTTTCCTGCAGCGCTGGGCACATATGAGCAAGGCTGGCAGGAACACTGTCTCCTCCACCCCAGGCACAGTGCCAAGTCATGGGCAAAGAAGGACAAGAGTGACATTGTCACTGGCTTAGGATTTGGGAGATTATCTTAGTCTGTCCAGGCTGCCGTCACAAAATACCATAGACTCATGGCTTATAAACAACAGAAATTTATTCCTCATATCTCTAGAGGCTGAGAAGTCCAAGATCAAGGTGTCACCAGATTCAATGTCTGGTGAAAGCCCACTTCCTGGTTCATAGACAGCTGTCTTCTTGCTGTGTCCTCACTCGGTGAAGGGACCAGAGAGCTCTGTGGGGTCTCTTTTATAAGGGTCCTCATCCCATTCATGAGGGCTCTGCCTTCATGACATAATCACCTCCCAGAGGTGCCACCTCCAAATACCATCACCTCGGGGGGATTAGGATTTCCACATATGAATCTTGGGGGGCAGACACACATTCAGTCGACAGCATTATGGAAGCCACACAGAGAGCAAAGAAGAAGCCTGAGGCCCCAAATGGGCAAGGGAGTTACCTAATGGCTCACATGATCCGTTAGTGACAGAGCTGGGGCCAGGATGGACCCTCTTACATCTGATCCAGTGTTGTGCTTCTGGGACGTGGGGAGGATATAGTAGAGAGACTTAAAGAAGCCTCAGGGAGGCTGGATAGTCTGCCTAGTAATAACAGCAGCCCACACCAAGCGCTGGCTGTCCACCAGGCTCTGTCCTGGCCTGTTTCATGTATCGTCTCATTATAGCCTCACAAATCAGC
Organism: Lipotes vexillifer; assembly: GCF_000442215.2. Lineage (NCBI taxonomy): Eukaryota > Metazoa > Chordata > Mammalia > Artiodactyla > Lipotidae > Lipotes > Lipotes vexillifer. The sequence continues at coordinate 2,596,856 of NW_006789022.1, read as the reverse complement.
CCTGTGAGGTACCCATTTAACAGATGGGGAAATTAAGGCAGAGAGACGTTAAGAGGCTTACTTAAGATCACATAACTGCTAAGGAGCAGCCTGGCAGTAGGGTCTGTGTGTTTGCCCACGACCCTACACAACCCACCTCTCGTGGGTGGAGAAGCCCAAAGTTAATTCCCCTATTCCCACTCCCACTGGTAAGGGACCAAGCTTCTCTATGCTTCAGTTTCCTTCTGAGAAAAATGAGGGAAATAACAATGCCTCCCACTTGTGAGTGTGAGTATATCCACATAGGATGCAGCTCTCCATGTGGGTTAGCCCTGAGAAAAGGGAAGGAGCCTGGGAGTTCCTGTCCTAGTGTAGCTCACATCCTGATGGAATAATAGACATATTCTAATCCATCAGTTCTAAGATGCACATCTGCCCACACTCTAACATCTCTGAAATGTCCTAAATTCAATATGGTGTATGGTAATGGCGATAAAGTGCATGATGGGGCTTCCCTGGTGGCACAGTGGCTAAGAATCCCCCTGCCAACGCAGGGGACACGGGTTCGAGCCCTGGGCCGGGAAGATCCCACATGCTGCAGAGCAACTAAGCCCGTTCGCCACAACTACTGAGCTTATGCTCCAGAGCCCGCGAGCCGCAACTGAAGCCCGGGCACCTAGAGCCCGTGCTCTGCAACAAGAGAAGCCACCGCAATGAGAAGCCCGCGCACCGCAACGAAGAGTAGCCCCTGCTCACCGCAACTAGAGAAGAGCCCGGGCATAGCAAAAAAGACCCAATGCAGCCAAAAATAAATAAAATTTTAAAAATAAATAAATAAATAAATAAATAATAAAAAATAAAAAAAAAGAAAAAAGAGGGAAAAAAAAGTAAAAATAAATAAGTAAAGTGCATGATGTAAGTTCAGAGACATCAAGAGAGAGCAAAGCTCAGCGAGATGGGAGGGTGTCTGTGAGTCAGAGGGCATGTGTGGGTCTTGCCACACCCTGTTATCTGACTCTGGATCAGAGGGCAATTCTGGACCACTCTCCTTACCCCCCAGGGTGGCCTGCCTGAGCAGAGGCTCTCTGGCTTCATTGGGTGAGAGGAGAAAGATGGAAAAGAGTTGCAATGGTTCACAGGGGTGAGAATGAAGGTGTCTTCCATCCAGCACCTTGGGCTCCCTTTGGCTTTTCCCCTCCTGGCCCATCCATGCAGGGGACTGCTACCCTCAGGCCCCTGTGCCTCTGGTGCTAGGGATCTGTAACCCCTGCCTTCCCTGATTCCGGTGGGCAACATGGCTGCCCTGGACCACAGGTCCTATCCATTGGTTTCTACCTGGTCTGGGGCTTGTGGTACAGCCTTTACTTTTGTGTTTGTTTTGTTTTCAGTTATTCAGGTTGGAAAGCTTGGAATTATCCTTAGCTCTTCTCTCTCACATGCCTCCTAAACCAATCCATCAAGAAATCCTGTTGGGGGCTTCCCTGGTGGCACAGTGGTTAAGAATCCGCCTGCCGGGACTTCCCTGGTGGTGCACTGGCTAAGAATCCACCTGCCAATGCAGGGGACACAGGTTCAAGCCCTGGTCTGGAAAGATCCCACATGCTGCAGAGCAACTAAGCACGTGTGCCACAACTACTGAGCCTGTGCTCTAGAGCCCAAGAGCCACAACTACTGAGCCCACGTGCCACAACTACTGAAGCCTGTGCGCCTAGAGCCCATGCTCTGCAACAAGAGGAGCCACTGCAACGAAAAGCCCGCGTGCCACAACGAAGAGTAGTTCCCACTCGCCGCAACTAGAGAAAGCCGGCGCGCAGCAATGAAGACCCAACGCAGCCAAAAATAAATAAATTTATGAAAAAAAAGAATCCGCCTGCCAATGCAGGGAACATGGTTTCAAGCCCTGGTCCAGGAAGATGCCACATGTCGCAGAGCAACTAAGCCCGTGCGCCACAACTACTGAGCCTGCGCTCTAGAGCCTGAGAGCCACAACTACTGAGCCCGTGTGCCACGGCTACTGAAGCCCGCGCGCCTAGAGCCCACAGGCCACAACTACTGAGCCCACGTGCCACAACTACCGAGGCCCGCGTGCCTAGAGCCCGTGCTCTGCAAAAGAAGCCACTGCAATGAGAAGGCCGCGCATCTCAACAAAGAGTAGCCCCCACTCACCACAACTAGAGAAAGCTCCTAAGAAGCAACGAAGACCCAATGCAGCCAAAAATAAACAAATAAACTTATATATTAAAAAGAAAAGAAATCCTGTCCGGGGACTTCCCCGGTGGCACAGTGGATAAGAATCCGCCTACCAATGCAGGGGACACGGGTTCGAGCCCTGGACCCGAGAAGATCCCACATGCCATGGAGCAACTAAGCCCATGTGCCACAACTACTGAGCCTGCGTGCCGCAACTACTGAAGCCTGCGTGCCTAGAGCCCGTGCTCTGCAGCAAGAGAAGCCACCACAATGAGAAGCCCGTGCACCGCAACGAAGAGTAGCCCCCACTCGCTGCAGCTAGAGAAAGCTCATGCACAGCAACAAAGACCCAACACAGCCAAAAATAAATAAATAAATTTATTTTTAAAAAAAAGAAAGAAAGAAATCCTGTCGGCTGTATCTATCACAAATCTGACCAGTTCTCACTACTTCCACCACTGCTGCCTTGCTCCGAGCCATGGTCATCTCTCACTTGAATTGTCATAAAAGCCTCCTCAGGGTTTCCAGAAGGAAACCCTGCCCTGCCCCTTCACTCTATTCTCAACCCAGCAGCCAGTCAGGTCATGTCACTACAGTGGCTCCCCACCTCACTACAAGAAAAAGCCAAAGCAGTGGCCCACCAGGCCTGACTCCACATCACCTTTCTGCCCTCTTATCCTACTGTTTACCCCCACACTCTCAAACAGCCAGGCCCGCACCTGCCTCAGGACCTTTGTACTGGCTGCACCCTTTGCCTAGAATGCTCTTCCCCGAGACAGCGGCAGTGCTCACTCCCTCATCTCCTTCAAGTCTTTGCTCAAGTGTCACCTTCTCAGTGAAGCCTGCACTGACCACCCTAATACTGCAACTTGTTTTCCATCCCTTCGCCTCACTTCTGCAATCCTGATCCCCCTTAGCTGACTAGTTTTTTTCCCATGGCACTTAATATTTACTATCATGTATTATGTTTGTTGTCTGTCTTTCTCCAGTCGAGATGTAAGTTCCCCAACGGCAGAGATCTTTTGTTCACTGATATATCTGAAGAGCTTAGAACAGTGCCTTGCACATAGTAGATGCTCAATAGAGATTTATGAATGAATGAATTTTCAGATTAGAGAGAGGTAAATGTGTGGTAATAATTAATCTTTGAAGAGGACTAGGTGGGTATGAGAAGACGATATTTGAACTGGATCTTGAAGAACATTTAGAATTCCAAATGAGGTAGGTGACTGGCAATTGATCAGCCTGAACAAAAGCTTGAAGGTGAGAGAGCTTGGTGGCAGGGCACAAATTGCAGGGAGGTGTCAACCAGTGATACCTAGTTGGAGAGGATATTCACAAGGTGAGTTGTGGCCAGACTGTGCAAAGGTTTCAGTGCAGGCCAAAGTCTTTTCCTACCACCAGGACCAGGTACAAAATTTGTGGGGCCCAGTGCAAAATGAAAATGCAGGGCCCCGTTGGTAAAAATTTCAAGAGGGGTGACAGTAGAGCATTAAATCAAGGTCAAGGCCCTTCTTAAATGTGGGGCTTTATGTGACTGCACAGGTCATAAGCCCATGAAATCAGCCTGCCTAACCCACAAGGGAGCTGGTGAGAGTCTTCTAGCAGGGCAGAGATGTAATTGGAGCTGGACTTTAGGAAGATTATTCTGGCATGGCTGGTGGGGCAGGTTGGAGGGACTCTAGGCAGGGAGACCTGTTAGCCTTGTGAGGAAGAGGAGAGAACAGGTAGGAGGGAGGCAGGGGCTAAGGGGCAGAGTGCAGGGATGAGAACTTGAGTGAGTAGAGGCATGGAGGATGCAGAGTTTGCTTAGTTAGGTTTGCTTAGACAGGGGCCAGGGAAGACCCCTGAGTGCACCTTCCTTTGCTCCTCCAACCCCCTCCCCTTTTCCTTTATTCCAGGGACCCAAGCCTTGGAGGTTACAAGGGGCACAGGAATCAACAGTGAGTCTTCCTTTGGCCACTAGAGGGCACATCATTCTCATGGATTTTTCCGGATGAATTTGGGGTCGGGGAATGTCCTCTGGCTTCACCTCTTCCTCTTTTTTCCCTTTCACCTCCTTCTGTGTTCTTTCACCAACTTCTTCCTCAAGGGCTGGATGCCTGAATCGAGCTGAGGTGGGGCATGAGGAGGTGTCATGGAGTCCCGAGCATTTACTAGTTCTGTAGGTCATACCTGTTGCCTTCGGAAGTATGTTCATACCATCCTCTCATTGCTTCTGTCTGGCTGCCTATTCCTCTGGTTGACTTAGCCAAGGGCTCTGCTCAATAAGCTGTAGCTGGAGTTGGAAGTCAAGTGTCAGAGGTCCAACCAGCACTATTCCCCACAAGCCCTTGGGCCTCTCTCCTCCTGTACCTTTGGGAACCTGTTACTTGAGCTTGGTCTCTGGCTCTTGTGGGCACTCTGGCTTCTGCCTACCTTATCTGCTGTTGAACTTAGGGTAGGTTTGGGAGTGGTGGTTTTTCAACATGTCCAGGATACAATGGGTGGGGGCAGCTTAGAGCCCGAGGAATCAGACCAGTCAGCCTACTGCCCCTCCCTGGTGAGACAGTCTAGGAGGAAGTGAAGAGTGAACTCAGGTTGCCACATGGACTTCCTGTTAAAGTCAGGGGCTCTCCAGAGATGAGAGGGACCTCAGAGCTCATGAATCTAGCGACCTCAATTCATTGATGGGGAAACTGAGGCCAGAGAAGAAAAGGAACCTCTCTAGGTGTCCATTCTTTGTGCCATCCTGAGGAATCCTCATTTTCAACCAGTTTCTCTTTTCTTTCCCATGAGTTCCTTGTCTTAGAAGGGATAACTGAAATGTGAATTAAGATAATGTCTCTCCTGCTCTACCTCACAGGGATAGTTAAAAGGGAACTGGTGAGACTCATTGCCATAGTGCAATGCCGTTTTGTGCTATTTTGAACAAGCAAAAGACTTTTTCTGAAAGAAAAAAAAGGTAACAAATTCAAAGATGTTATTTAGAATGTCATCACTGGAACAAAGGCATGGATTCTGTCAATATAGGAAGGTTGAGGAGTCTAAACAGAGATGCTATGTGATTTTTCCAAGATCACACAGCATTTTCACTACACACAGCTGGAGGTGGAATGCAGGGCTGGGGGGATCCGTGCAGCTTCCGGCAGCTGGGAGCCAAGGACGTTTACCTGGTGCTTGCCTGGGACCTTGAGGAGCCCTGTGGACTAGATGTGGGGTGCATGGATAGATAAATAGAAGGCAGGATAGATGACAGCAGGTGATGAACGGTAGGTAGACAGGTAATAGACTAACGCTGCATCTGACAGGTGACACACATGTTGATAGACAGGCTGGATGATAAACGAGATGTATTTAATGAGCTAGCTGAGAGACGAAAGGACACACAGAAAGGAAGTCGCTTTAGAACCAAAGGATGACAACAGCAGGGATGGCTAACAGCCTAATTTTCTATTTAGTCAAATGGTAACACGCACACGTGATCCACGCTCCCTGTTCAAGGTTTGGAAATACCCGAAAACTGACGGAAAGAAACGAAGAGTCAGACTTTGGGTACCACCCGAGGGACTGACCCAAGGCTCGCCCGGCCTCGGGTGTTGCCGGAAATGGCCGACGACCGCCGGCGGTCGGCAGGGCGGGATGCGGGCGGGGCCGGCTCAAGGCAAGCGGGGCGGCTTCGGGTGTTTCCGGAAACTGCCGAGAGCCAGTTGGAAGTGGGCGGGGAAAGGCCTGTGGGCGTGGCTGGAGTACCCGGAGTCCCTTCGTGGATTTCCGCAAACAGAGCCGAAGCTTGGTCTTCGGAATCGAGGAGGCGCGCGCGTCCCCGGGATTACCTTCTTCGGGTGTTTCCGGAATTCACCAGTAGTCCGTGGCCGGGAGGAGAAGGCGTGCCCCCCTCCCATTTCTAGCCGCTTCGGATGTTTCCGGCTGCTGCCGGCGGAAAGAGCCGAGGGCCGGCGGTGGTGGCGGCCATGTTGGGAGCAGCAGGTCCGGCGGCGGCTGCCTGTGTGCCGGGCGCGGAGCAGTGCCGCTGAGGGCAGGGGAGGAGCGAGGCAGGCGGCCGGCTGCGGCGGCAGAGAGTAGGCGGAGCGGCGCGGCCCGGCCGAAAGGCGGCACAGCCCAGCCGGGGGTCGGGGGGGTGCGGTCCGGAGCCGCTCGGAGCCGGCGCGGCCTAGCCCGAGCGGCGCATCCCCGGGCTGGCGTGAGCGGCAGTCCGGCCTCCCCGCACCCCCGGCCGGGGCCCATGCGGCGGGTGCCCCTGCTGTGAGAAGCCCCGCCCGGCCGGGCTCCGCGCCTTCCCTTCCCTCCCTTCCTCCGAGCTTCTCGGTTCCCTCCCCTGAGATACCGGCGCCATGTCCAGCGCCCGGACCCCCCTACCCACGCTGAACGAGAGGGACACCGAGCAGGTAAGGAGCCCTAAGGGCTCCCCGAATTCTCTGGCTGGGCCCCTGCACCTTGCAGAGCCTCCTCCCTCCTCAGCTCCCCTCGTGCCCCTGCTGCCATCCTGTAAGCCTCGGCTGCCCTGTCATCTGGCTCCTGGCCCCGTACATCTCCCTTCCGAGTCCTCTCCTGGGACCCACCTAGTCCAGACTCCAAGCTGTACACTTGTCTTTCTGCCGACCCCCACCCCCCGCCTTCTCCCCTCACCGCCCTCCTGCGCTCTTC
>NW_006789022.1:2587989-2590030 GCF_000442215.2 Lipotes vexillifer | reverse complement strand
CTCCCCTCACCGCCCCCCTGCGCTCTTCCGTGTTACCTCCCCAGCTTCCTCTTCTCTTCCCTTTTTCTCTCGGGGGCCTTTCTGGTCTTCCTCCACCCACGCTTAAAGCAACCACCCTCCTGTTCCTCGACTGGCACCCTGCGATTTGCCCCAGGTCGTTGTCCACCTCCTCCTCCATCCCTGCAGCCTCGCTTCCCCTCCGCCCGCACCGGTTCTCCCAGTCCCAGTTTTCACCCTCAGGGTCCTTGCCCCGGAGTGTGTTCTCGATGCCTATCCCCTTCCAGTTCCCCGGCTTTCTACCCTGCCTTTTGCATTTTCCAGATTGTGCTCTCCCTCTTGCTTGCAACCCACCAGCTCCACCCTCATCACCTTTCCAAATCTTTCGCCTACTCTTCGCTCATCACTTTCCCTTCTCTTCTCCAGGAGCTCCCTGGTGCCTCGCGCTGGCATTTGTTGCTTCCGTGTTTTCCCGTACAGCTGTCATGCGCATAGTTTTCCCACAGGTTGTCTTTGGGGTTCCAGTCTTCACTCCCTTCAGAGTCTTTGGATCCCTCACGTTCTCTTCCTCTGGGGTTTGGGTTTTTGAGTCTTGGCCTCCTGTTTCTCACTGTGAGTGCTGTACCAGCCTTCTCCCTGGGCTCTTCCTACCGAGGGAAAGACAGTCACTATTTCAGCCCCACTTCATTTACACAACCTGTTGCTCGGCCTTGCCGGATCCCCGGCCTTGCCTTTCTGTCCTCTTAAACCGCAACACAAACCGTGAGGCTTTTTTGTTTCTTCACTCCTGGATCTGTCACTTTACATAGTTTCTTCCCCCTTGCTTGTTGCCTTCTGGTTTCTCTGCCCTCACCCCATCTTACTTACTATGCCTCTTAATTTGGATTGCCTTTAATCTCCATATTAGTTTCCTGCCTTCTTCACATCATGTTTATTTTCCCCCCCGCATATGCCCCTATCCATCCCCTTGTGATTGGCTAGTCTTTGTAACTCCCCCGGCCAGGAATTGTGCACGCTAGTTTCTTGAGCTACACACTTCCCCCTCATCCTGGCAATCACTGCTATCATCTGTCACCCAAGCCTTAGCCTTTTCTGTGTCATCTCACCTCTTAGCCGAGAGGAGTCCACTTTCCACCCCTCCCCTTTCTTTCACCATCTCTAGTGTCCCTTGCTGCCTGCTCTGTGGAGAGTCTCCTGCCTGTCATACCTTGGTGGAGAACTTTACTAGGCCAAAAAAACTTGACCTGAAAAAAGAGCTCTTCTCCTGTGGGGCTTGAAGTGCTTTTTACATCCTTCCTCCTCACTACATTATTTATGTTTTCATCTTGTTTCCTTCTTTCTCTTTAGTGCAATAGAACTGTTGTTATATTCTCTTGCATATTAACACCTTTCTCTGAAAAATCTACCCTCTTTTCACTTCTCTGATGTTTTTCTCCTTTGTTGCCCCCTCACTCTCTGGCATCTGGGCGGTCAGGAACTCAAGAGGAGTTCTGGACAAGTTTTTCTGCAGTGGTTGACCCTTTCATTACTGATGGATTGACTGATTGCTTCTGGGGTTGAAATGGGTTGAGAGGGAGTGATGGTTGATTTCTGTTTCATCAGCGGGTTTGGCAGCTGGTTCAGTATGGGACTGAGGTGTTTGGGAACTGGAGCGTGGTCTGTATCTCACCGTCTTTCCCTCCAGTGCCAGCTGTCTCTCTCCTTACTGGGAACCACTTTCTCGAGGCCCTCTTGAGGTTGCCTGCTCCATTCCTTTTCCTATCACAGCCTTTATTTAGCAGGTAAACCCTGCTTAACCAGAGCACTTTCCCAGACTGTTGATTCTGAGCTGGTAGGAGGAGGCCGAGTGACTGACTGGCACCCTCAGGCATCTGGGGAGTGGCAGTGGAGTGCCTACTCTCTCAGCAAGGCTGTGGGGGGCATTGTATTCAGCAAAGTAGAGTAACAGAGTGCCTCAATGTGGTTTCTTTGTGCTCTTTACTCCATGTAAATGTATTCTTGCCTTGGTCTTTTTCTTGTGATGTGTGCATTGATTTCCGCTCTT
>NW_006789022.1:2585574-2587979 GCF_000442215.2 Lipotes vexillifer | reverse complement strand
GTGTTGTTGTCATTGATTTCCGCTCTTCCCTACAAGCCTCACATAATGCTGAGCGCATAGTAGGAACCCGGTGCACGCCTACTGATTTTGTGATAGCAGAACTCTGTGAACCATTTGGGAACGTAAGCTGCTCCTTGATAACTTTGTCCAGAGCACTGGCTGCGTACATTGTCACCCTGTTCCAAATTATGAATTACTCATCCTGTTTCCACTCCATGGATTTAGGTTCCCCTGAGCCGCTTCATTGGTTCTTCTGTCATTCTCAGGGTAGCTGCACCATTGACTTGGTATTAAATCTCATTCCAATAAAAGCGTGGATTTCGAAAAACATAACGGGCAGGTGCAGTATTTTTTAAAACAAGAAAAAAGACAAGTAGCACCTCCTCTGGTCATACGGCTAGAGAGGCCTGAAGCACTGGTCTCCTTTGGGCTAGATCATGCCACCAGGTGAGACCAGAAAGCTCTTCTTGGTCCTGTTGTGATTCTAGCTAAAGTGGTCATTGCATAAGCCTTAATGTTGTGAAATAAAAAACAAGGGATTTGGTTGGTTTGATATCTTTCCCCCAAAGGTCCTCTATTATATGGGCTTCCCTGGTGGCACAGTGGTTGAGAGTCCACCTGCCGATGCAGGGGACACGGGTTTGTGTCCCAGTCCAGGCAGATCCCACATGCCGCGGAGCGGCTGGGCCCGTGAGCCATGGCCGCTGAGCCTGCGCATCCGGAGCCTGTGCTCCGCAACGGGAGAGGCCACAACAGTGAGAGGCGGCCGCGTACCACAAAAAAATAAAATAAAATAAAAATAACAAAGTTCCTCTATTATCTTATTTAGATTTAAATTATTTTAATTGGTTTCACAAGAAAATAGGTAAACAAACTCTGCTGGTTGTCTTCGAGCTCCAATCTCTTGCCCTTTCTCTCCCCCTTTCTTTAAAACATGTGGCTGATGAGAAGCTGTTTCTAGGAGCTCTTTGATCACATCTGAATTAAAGAAACATACACACACACAAAATGTTGAAGCATAAAAATAAACCTAGTGTTGCAGAGAGATTGCCTGTTTGCTGTCGACTCTGCTTCTAACAGTGAAAGTAGGAGATAAAAAGAAAGTTAAGCCCTGTCTTTATTGCAAATGTGCTTTTTCACATAGACTCTTCCTTTTGCAGAAAGAGGGTTGTGACCTGGGGCTGGTAGTTTTGGGCATTCTTAATCTGAGAGCTGAGCTTTCTGTTCACTTTTCCAAATGGCTCTGTTGGCCTGGAGGCTTGGCAGTGGTGAAAGCAATCAGCAAGATGACTGTTTGTCTTCTGGCCAGCAGCAGCAGTAATAGGCAAGTGGAGAGGGGTCCAGCTTGCAGAGTCCACCTGCCGCTGGCGAAAGCTTCCTGTAACACCTGGTAGAGGGCCTACATTGGCTTCATACCTGCCCCACCTCTGGGCCTCAGGAACCACAAGAGAGGGCTCCTGAGAGAAAGCACCTGAGAGACAGCAAGAGGCTTTCACTGCCCACCCGCCTCTGCCTCTGCTGCAGTGGGCCAGGGAGGGGGCTGCTGTTGTCCTTCCAGGGAGTGAGTGGCATTGTTTCTTCTCTCAGATGATTCTGGGAAGAGGAGTTTGGAAGTGTGGGTGAGAGAGCAAATCTAACTTTCAGAATCCTGTACAGAACCCCTGAGCCACTCCAAACACACATATCCCTTGGATCCCAGTGTTGATTCTGGCTGATTGTTTCACTGAGTAATCTGGTTTTAGTGTTGTCTTGTAGAGAGCTCGGTTCGCTCTCCTTTCACTCCCTGTCCTGCAGGCTGTGCAGCAAGCCCCATGCTCTGGGTGCTGACTCCGACCTCTGCCCTTTGACCCTGGCCAGGGGCTCCTTGGTGGTGCTGCCTTCTGGTCAGGGGTGTGGGTGAATGTCAGACCATATAGTCTTACTTTCTGCTTCACCCTCGAAACAGGAAAGAGGTATTGTTAGACCAAGGGCTCTAGGAGCCCCTGGAGTTCATAGAGTTGCCATACTACAACCTTTGACCCTGGTAAAGGTAGCCACCCAGTAAATTGTAATAATTTCTCTCTAGTCTGTGGACTTTGGGAAGTAGCTAAAGAGATGGATACAAGGCAGTCCTTGAAATTTGGCCTCTGCTTCAGATTAAAATCAAGTTCGCACGGGGATAACTGAATCTTTCGGATGGCGACCAAAGATTGGGCTTGAGTTTTCTTCAGCATAAATGTCTTAAACAGAGTTGATGCCTGTGAGGCAGGAAAAGACTGAGAATTTGTTTTCTGAGAGGTTTGCATGGTTAGAGCTCTTGGGAGTCAAGAACATCTCAGACTAGACTGCTTCCCCTTTGGACAGAGCAGCCTAATTCTCAGTGGGCATTTGACCAGGACTAACCCATGCCTTCATGAACTCTTTCC
>NW_006789022.1:2580905-2585464 GCF_000442215.2 Lipotes vexillifer | reverse complement strand
CCCATGCCTTCATGACCTCTTTCCCATTGAGCACGTAGCCACCTGGCTGGCATTCCTCTTCTCCCAGGAGCTTCCATGACTTTCCTCATAGGTACTATGTCGACTTAAATGAATATTTTATGCCTAGAGTGCAGCTAAGCGTCGGACCTTGTGGCCCATTATCGACAAGCGAGGTGGGGGCTGGGCGCCCCCCTTGGCCCCATGATAGCGTCTCTGCTAAATGGACTCCCCCCAGCAGCACTTTGAAGCTCATTAATGGATTGGGATGAAGTAACCTCAGCAGATGGAAAGGGCAAGGAGGGTGGTCATCCTACCTTCCCTGAGGCTGCCTGATGAAGCTTTCCTGCAGTAACCAGGTCCAGCCCCAGCTCCTTGCTCTGGGTTAAGCTGTAGACTGACCACTAGGCCTCTGCTTTGGGAGGAGACGTGGAAAGGGTTTGGTTCTCTCTTAGCCATGGTGACGCTGCCACATTCGCCACTTTCCTGCGTCAAAGCAAAAATTGAGAGGACTATGGAAAGGGTGGGTGGAGTTTAAACCTGGCCCTTCCTCCTTCAGCGGAAGTTCAGCAAAATGACAAACTAGATAGGTGGCTGGGTTTCCTTTTCTTGATGGTAGATTCCAGTGTTTGTACATTTTGCACCTGAAGCTTGGATTCTCCAGGCTTTCTCCCAGCCTTCATCAAGTATGAGTCACTGAAGTGTTATCTATGCATTTTCCCCTTCTGTCTCAGCAAAGGGAAGAGTAAGGCTTTACAAACCTTGTGGAGGAGGAAACACCCATTTCCCACTTGTGGCATGGGAAGAGGCTATCGCCATGTTAACTCTGAAAGTTCTAGCTCTCGGAGCAGAGCGTCACTACCCGGCCACAGCCCTTTTAGTGCGGGCTATTGAATGTCTTTGTTGTTTCTTAGACTTTGAGATGGTACATCTGGTTCTGAAAAAGCACCAAGAGAACATCTGGCCCCCTTGGCTTCCAGTTCTCTCTCAGAGGAGGAGGGGTCCCAGGGCCTTCTCTGGCCCACTCGACCTGCTTCTCCTTTGCCGGGTATAAATAGGCTAGATCCCTTCATCTGAATGTCCGTTTTGTCTAGAGCGTTTGAAGTTTTTTTGGTCCCTGTGGGGAGTTCTTTCCACAGATGTCTGTCTTTGGGTTGGCACTCATTCCCCCTTACTTTCATTTATTCCTTCTCATTGGAAAAGGGCAAAAAACAAATATATTTCCTCTTGTGCAGCAAATGATTGACTTCAGGCTTATGAAGTCATAGAATCACAAGTAGGAGGGGAGGGTGAGATGGACACTGGTCTTGGTGGCTAGGTGGATCCTGTGGGACAGTGAAGGGGGCGAGGGGGAAGGGGGGTTCAACGACTGGCTCCAAGCCACCTTTTTCTTTTTAACATAAGGAAGGCGGAGCAGACCAGCGGCTTCTCTGTAGAGCCAGTCAAGCTAGTTTTGAGCCGCCTCGGCCTCTTTTCCTCTGTGCTCTTTGGGAAATTGGCAACACAAAGATCCGCCTCCTCTGGGGCTCTGCTCATTGAGGCACGAGTTTGAAGGAGGTCTGTAAAGAACCACCTTCCCTCCTAATTCTGAATGGGTCTCTGAGCTGGGCCTCTCCAGTGAGTGGGCTTTCTCCACACCTCATGCTATTCAAAGCAACTTGGTCTTACACACCTTTCACTGGAAGCTCTAAGATAGAGCTGCTTTTCTTTGCAGTTCACAGCTTGGCAAAAGGCCCTTCGCCTGGCTAGGAGGTCTGTGCTTGGCTCCCCATGTGTGGATCTGGAAGGGAATCGGGACTCCTGACTCCTGGCTGTTGTGATCTGGCTGCTAAATCCAACCAGACCCCAGACCTTTTGGATCGGTATATAGGTACTGGCTGTCCAGGCCCGCTGGCTGGAGAAGAAAACAGGAGAGAGTAGTTTTTGATCTTTGGCAGTTCAACAGGTGCCTCAGCCATGGGGAACAGTTTGAGTGTCCCTGATCAAGGCACCTGTAGGGAAGGTGGGAGCCTTCAGTCACCATGAGCTGGCACTTCCTGAACACAGTAGGGAATCTTTCGCAGGGAGGGGACAGAGCAGGGTTCTGAGCCCCCTGCGACTAGACTGCAGGGGCTGCTGATGTAGCCGGATTGTTTTCTCAGTCTCCCACTAAGCAGAAAGCTCCCAAGTCCAAAAGCTTGGTGATTAATGAGTGCAGCTATCTGCAGGCAGAGCTCTAGCTTATGTCCTTGTTGCTGCTACAATGGTTTACTCATTGCTTCTCCTGAGGACCATTTTACTGAAGGTTTTGTTTTGGTTACTCATATCCTATATGCAGGGTGGCCCCCTTTTTCCTTCACCTTCTTTAGACCCGAGTGTCTGCTGGTTTTCCCTTACCCCATCACTTCCTCACCTCCTCTCCACAGATGGCCATCTTTTGACTGCCTTTGCACATAGCATTGGCAGCATTTTTGGCTTGTTGCTTTGTTTTTGCCCAAAAGAGTTTGAATTACTGGTTCTCCAGTCACAGGAAGTGGGGTCCCTTAGGCCCTCTTGGTCTAGCATAGCATTCTGATTGAATTGAGCTTATGGCAGAGTTGAAAGGAGATCCCAGCACTTTCGGACTTCCAATAAATGGTGTCAATGTGGTCAGAGCAGGCTCTGCAGCTAGAGTCCCTGTATTGGAATCTTGGGTCAGCCCCTACTGTGACCTTGGGCTTATTTTATCCCTCTACGCCTGTAAAGAAAAAGGAGTAATAAGAATACCTATCTTAGAGATATAGTTGTTGTGAGCATTAAAAGGGTTAATGAATATAAAGCACTTACAGTAGTGCTGGCAGGACGTAATAATTATCGTCATCGTTGTTTCAGTTGAGCAACTTAGTGAATTTTCTCTGAGCGCCACAGGTCAGTATAAGGGACGTAGTTTGGAATGTCTCTGTAATGACTGGAAGAATCTTGGCCTCTTCCAGCCATTGGGGTTCCATAGGTGCTTTTCCTAGCATTTCTGGGTTTTTTCATTTGTTTGTTTATTTTAGTTTTCTTTTTTAATCAGATGTCTGAAAGAAAATAGGATGCTGTTGGAGAGGTTTATGTACTTTTGAAAGCACTTTTTAAAAAATACTTCGTTTATTTACAAGATATCAATATTAGGCAACTTTATTGATTGAAGGGGAAAAGAAACACACCACCCTCTGCCTGCCCATTATTTCTGTGGTGTGAATGGTGGTGGTGGTGGTGGTGGATGTGCAGTCTCTTCATTGGCTGGAAGGCCAAATCCAAAGTTACTGGAGCATGGGCTTTTCTGAGCTGTTGGGATCCGGGTGTTAGAGGAGGCCCCACCTAGTGCCAGGATTTCTTTCATTGTGTTCCTTTATTCACGTGCAGTATTTACCCTTTGGCAACAGGAGAAAGCTCCCTGTTTCTCTTAAAGACCACATGGGAACTTAGCAGCTGATGATTTTAGGTTCCTTTTTCACTAGCAGAGGGCCCTTCAAGGGCAGGTTCTTGTTACCTTTGTTGGCTTTTCTGAAGTGAAAAGAAAGCCTCCCCTTTGTGAGGCCTGGGAGGGAGGGTGACAGTCATTTCTCAGCAGCTCCTGTGGATTTGTGGACTTTGAATCTTGGGCCGAGATTTTGGTCTCAGTTGGTTCCTGTTGATGTTCCTTGCTTGCCACTTCTAGAGCCTGAATGCCTTATCAGAACAGCAAGTAAGTTGCTCAGTTTTTTTCACACTGCCACTGTGGCCAGGGAGAAAGGTAACAGTGTCACCGCAGAGCTCATCAGGGAATGTTTCTGTCAGTGCATTTTCCTCTTCCTTTTGACCCCTCTGCTGACTTGTGTCTCACTTCCTTTTTTTTTTCTGTTTGGTTTCTTTGAACTCTGTTCCTTCCTTTTTACTGTCCATCTGGGGTTTTCATCTCCATGTACCACTGCCTTACCTGTTTGTATGCCTGTGTGCCTCTTTTTTTTTTTTTTTAAGGGAACTTCTAAAATTATTTATTGATTGATTGATTTTTGGCTGCATTGGGTCTTCGTTGATGGCGCGCAGGCTTTCTTTAATTGCGTTGAGTGGGGGCTACTCTTTGTTGCGGTGGGCGAGCTTCTCATTGCGGTGGCTTCTCTTGCTGTGGAGCATGGGCTCTAGGCACGCGGGCCCAGTAGTTGTGGCTTGCGGGCTCTAGAGCACAGGCTCAGTAGTTGTGGCACACGGGCTTAGTTGCTCTGTGGCATGTGGGATCTTCCTGGACCAGGGCTCAAACCTGTGTCCCCTACATTGACAGGCGGATTCTTAACCACTGCGCCATCAGGGAAGCCCTGTATGCCTCTTTTGTGGCATGGCTCAGGAGAGGAATTTTGCTAGTCTGAGATCGCCTTCATGTATAAAATCCCAGAACCACCCAGTCCTTTCTTTCTCCTATTCCTCTGATTTCTGTAAAGTTAAGGACTCACTGCTTGAGAAAACATTTTATTTTTGTGTCTCTGGAGCCACGTTCCTCAGTAATTCCAGGCTTGGCAACTTGACAACTTATTAGGGATGGCATCCCAGTTTCCCTGGTGACAGGGTCTAAGCTTTCTAGGCTG
>NW_006789022.1:2556842-2580895 GCF_000442215.2 Lipotes vexillifer | reverse complement strand
GAATGCCATAACTCTAGATCCTGTCTTGGGAGAGATCTGGGGAGGCACTTGTTAATTTTGGTAGCACAATATTGAACTTGGTTCTCAAAGTGTAGTCTGGGGACCCTTGGGGTCCCTAAGACCTGTTTGGTGCTATACAAAGTCAAAATAATTTTCATTGTAACATTAATGCAGTATTTGCCTATTTCACTCTCATTCTCTCACCAGTGTACAGTGGAGTTTTCCAGAGGCTAAATGATGTGTGTTGGCATCATCACTCTTGGCCAGTGGAATGTGTACTTCTTTATTTTTGTGTTTCCTAGAATTTTTAAGGTAGTACTTTAAGGCATAAATATGGAAGTTTTCTGGGACTTCCCTAGTGGCTCAGTGGTTGAGAATCTGCCTGCCAATGCAGGGGACACAGGCTCAAGCCCTGGTCCGGGAACATCCCACATGCTGTGGAGCAACTAAGCCCATGTGTCACAACTACTGAGCCTGCGCTCTAGAGCCCAAAGGCCACAACTACTGAGCCTGTGTGCCACAACTACTGAAGCCCACGCACCTAGAGCCCGTGCTCCGCAACAAGAGAAGCCACTGCAATGAGAAGCCCACGCACCACAACAAAGAGTAGCCCCCGCTCGCCACAACTAGAGGAAGCCCGTGTGCGGCAGCAAAGACCCAATGCAGCCAAAAATAAATAATATAAATAAAAATAAATTTATTAAAAAAATATGGAAGTTTTCAGTGATGAACTCGATTTGTTCTCAGTACTTCTGCTGTGCTCTTACTAGTTTTCTTCAGTTATACCTGCTTATCTCTGTAAACCTCCTTATTGTACAATAAGTAGTTATTTTAAAATCCCAGCATTTTCCTTCACCTTTGAAGAAACACAAGAAGTAAGTACAACCTGCATCACTTACTTGTAAAAACTTTTGGGAAAACTAATAATTTTTAAAATTTTATTTATAGTTTATTTTAGCACTTAATTCTGTTTTATTCTAAAATAGAAGAAAATTTATCATATTTCTCTTATATATAAGGATTAATTGTTGGCTTAAAAAAGGGAGGTTGGAAGTCTTGCTTTCTCAACGTACCTGCCAGCTCTGTTTACTGCAACTGGACATGTCAACAAGTGAAAGGGAGGGATCTACTCTGAAGAAACTGGGCGAAACTGTAGACAAGAACTGAAAAAAAAAAAAGAAATGAAAATCATAATGAAAGTTATCTTCTCAGCTTTATAGATGCAAATAATGTACTTTATTGTATCTTATGCAACAGAGCGTTTTCATGTAGTATTAGGGTGCCAGTTAAGTTGAAGCATCATTTCAAGACCAATCAGTCAGAGTTTAAAGAAGAAGGAATTACGTGTTTTAAGCGTACATGCCATGGTCTCTTTAAAAGCCAAAATTTGTTCCAGCTTTTCTACCTAGAAGTGACAAAGTCACTGAAGCCTCTTACAGGATGAGTTATTGCTTTGGCTGGAATAGCCCACCCAATAGCTGAGAGACTAATGACGTTTTGAACGGCTGATGTTCCTGAATGCCCACCAAATGAAAAGTCAGTAAAGTTCAGGGCAGTGCCACTTCATATGTTACCGTGACTTGTCGAATTAAAGATTCAGCTGCAAACATGAAGACTGAGGTAATATCTTACTTATAAAATTTTACTTTCACCTTACAAATGAGCAGATTTATAGACATGGCTCAAGTTGTATCAGCACCAGGTATGCTTCAAAAAATATTTTCTTTTATGTGAATGCTCAACAACAAACACAAGTTGTGATAAATATGCGTAGGGTTGAATAACTTTTTTGACTCTCATGGTTTATCCTGGAACAACTTCATTTCCATTTGCACTGTTGGTGCAGAAGCAGCGACAGAGAAAACTGCTGGTGCCATAACATGAATCAGGGCAGTGGCACAAAACTGCTGGTGGTCATAGTCATGGACTTTCCTGCTACACGCTTGTGGTTTAAAAAAAAGCCATTTTCACTTAAGAATGCCTTGGATGAAGCACTAAAAAAAATTTTTTTTAAATTAAATCTCAACCCTTCAATAATAAAGGTCTTTGATGTTCCAAGTGAAGAAATGCAAAGTATTCATGGAGCATTGCTGCTGTATACTGTAGTCCAGCTGTCTGGAGAAAATGCACTTGTGTGTTGGAGCCGAACCATCTACATGGATCATCATTTTTACTTGAAATAACAGTTGATGGACAAACTATAGTTGTTCATACTGCAGTATTTAGTGGACGTTTTATTGAAATTGAACAAAGCCAGTCACCATTGCCAGTGATAAAATTCAAGTTTTCAAGCAAAATTTAGAATTTTGGAAAACTTGTATTTGTCAGACTTTTTTGATGAGATCGGTGATAAGATTGATGGAATGTGATTTTTCTGATGTTGTATGAAATGCCAGTATTTGGAAATTCT
Organism: Lipotes vexillifer; assembly: GCF_000442215.2. NCBI lineage: Eukaryota > Metazoa > Chordata > Mammalia > Artiodactyla > Lipotidae > Lipotes > Lipotes vexillifer. Next base: position 2,578,485 of record NW_006789022.1, on the reverse strand, counting down.
GCATAATTCGGTGAAGGAATGTTTCCTAGATTGTCAGTGGGTAAAAGAGCCATTCAAAGTGCAGGATGACCAGTGGATTTTAATGTAAAAGTACACAAAAGGTTCATTGATAAAGTTTCAGATTGCACATTGCAACTAGTCTTTAAAAACTACTACTTGTGGAGTTTTGGTCTAGTATCAAAGAAGAAAATCCTCAATATTTGAAAGGCTATTAAACTCCATTTTCCAACTATACATCTGTGTGAAATGAGATTTTCTTTATATCTTTCACCCAAAACAGCATGTGGAAACACACTGAATGCAGAAGCAGATATGAGAAGTTGGCCCTCTTCCATTAAGCTAGACATTAAAGAGATGTACAAGAATATAAAGCGTGTAACTCTTGTTGCAAATTTCATTTTGTTTTAGAAATAGTTTCTTCGTTTAAAAAGTGGTTTAGTTGTGTAAACAGGTAATAGGTTTATTGTTATTTTGAATGCATAAAAATAACTTTAAAAATTATCAGTTTCAATTTCTAATAAGGTAACTGTTGATATCTATGACCCACATAAACAAAAGATCTTCGTAGTCCTTGATAAATTTTTTAAGAGTTCTTGAGACCGAAAAGTGAGAAAACCTTTGTTGTAGACAAAACCTGAGTTGATTTTCCTCAGTCTTGGGCTGGTTACCTGTGATGACTTCACAGGGAGCCCTTGTTTGCAGTTCCCAGCCCTTGTAATAATCCCTGCCTGGGCCTCAGAGACTTTGACCCGAGTGAGCTTATTTCCTTCTTCTAATACATATAGCATTGGCCTTGTGAGGTTTTTTGTTGTTGTTGTTTTATCTGTGGTTTATTTCCCCCGTTTTTTCTCTTTATTCCCTAATTTTTCTTCTTTTTCTCATTTTCCCTTTCTCTTTATTCTTTTATTTTTCTCATTTTTTCTTTTTTAATTCTTTAGTTTGTTAGGTTTTTTTGGTGGGGGGCGGTCTGGCATTGTGTTTTAATTACATTATAAAAATCAGTTCATCAGGTGGGCTTCCTTTAGTATGTGTGAAGTTGTGGTTTGGAAAATATAGTTTCTTCACTAAAAATAAGTAACATGTTTATATGTAATGGGTTTATTAATGTTCTTTTAAATGAATGGAGACACTGATAGATATAACCCATATAAACAAAAGCTTTTGGGGAACTCAGTTATTTTTAATACTGCAAAGGCTTTCTGAAACCAAAAAGTGTAATAAGAACCACAGCTGTAGACAGAACCTGGGTTAATTCTCCCTGGCTTTGTTTGGTTGATTTCTTGGTAATTTCATTTTAAAAAAAAAAGAAAGAAAGAAAGTTTTGCAGTTCCCAGCCCCTATTTAGTCCTGGCTGGGCCTCAGGAAGGCACTTGCTACCTTGGTTTGCTGTTTTTCTAGCGGAGGAAGCTGGTTCTCAGTGACCAGAGGGACTTTGACCAAAGTTGGCTCGTTTCCTCCTCTGAATACATAGCATTGACCTTGTGATTTTTTTTTAAACAGTTAAATTTGATTTTTTAAATGTTGAGATAATTTTAAGCTTAGAAAAGTTGCAAAAATAGTCCAAAGAGTTTTTGTACATTCTTTATCCAGCTTCCCCTTATATTAACATCTTATATAACCATAGAACATGTATCAAAACTGACAATTAATCTTGGTATCACACTGTTAACCAACCATCTTCAGATTTCATCAGTTTTTCCACTGATGTGCTTTTTCTGTTGAGGATCCAGTCTGGGAGCCCACATTGCATGTAGTTCTCCTGTCTCTATAGTCTCCTTCGTCTTTCCATGTCTTTCATGACATTGACAGTTTTGAAGAATGCTGCTTATTTTTATAGAATGTTCCTCAGTTGTGGTAGTCTGAAATTTTCTCATGGCCTTGTGGTTTAATTCTGATTTTTCATTGTGGTCAAATACACGTAACACAAAACTTATATTTTAATAAATTTTTAAGTGCATAGTCCAGTGGCATTAAGTACATTCATAATGTAGCCAGTGTCACTATTTGTAGAACTTTTTCATCATCTCAGATAGAAACTCTATATCAATTAAACAATAATTCCCCATATTCCCTTCCCCCCAGCCTTTGGTAACTTCTTTTCTGTTTTCTTTCTCTATGAATTTGCTTGTTCTGAGCACCTCATATAAGTGGAATCATACAATATTTGTCTTTTTGTGTCTGGCTCATTTCACTTAGCATAATGTTTTCAACATTCATCTATGTTGTAGCTTTAATTACATTTTAAAAGTTAACCTGGATTTTACTGTGATGGTATGTATTAACTTGATATGTTGGAAAATATAGTTATTAAGACATAGTTGTAATGGGTTTAGTAATATTATTTTAAGTGAATTAATAGATTAACATTCTCTCTTTTTTTTCTCAGTTTTAGTTATAATAACAGTAGGTATAATCCACATCAACAAAAGCTATTTGAGGTCCTTAATAATTAAGGCATAAAGGATTGTCCACACAGGAGTGTGAGAATTGCTTTTGTGGATCATCCCTGTCCTTGATTGGCTGGTTACTTGCTGTGACCTCATAATGAGCCTTTGTTTTGCAATTCCCAGAGTCCTGGCTGAACTGCAGGAAGGCACTTGCTGCCTTGGTTTGCAGTGTATCTGTATGAGGAAGCTGGTTCTCAGTGACCTGAGGGACTTTAATGAAATTTGGCTTATTTCCTCCTTCTAATACAGAGCACTGGCTTTTTTTTTTTCCCCATTAAAAAATCCTTTGGCTTACTTGGATTTCATTATGACAGTAGATTTGTTTTTTAAGCTTATATGTAGGCTATTGGTCAATTCCAAATTTGAAAACTGCAAAGCTTGCTTAGTCTCTATCCTTGAAAAACCTTGGTGCCTATAATAGCTGAAGGCTGGTAGGCTCCAGGCACTCACTGAGGCCAGAACACCCAACAGTCTGTTCTCAGGGTGGCTGCAGAGCCTACACACTTTGTTCCTATTTCTTCTGTACTTAACTCTTTGTTAGTCCTGTTTCTTAGTGGAACACGCCTGCCAAATCCCGCTTTTATGTAAGAGCACTTTATTTTCTCCTGGAAGAGGTAAGCAGATTTGTTGTGTATGTAACAGCGTGGGAACTTTATCTTTGCTTGAAGCGTCTTTAAGAGATACAGTTGCAGTAAATATATTTCTGAACTATTATATTATTTTCCACCTTGTTCTTTTGCTTGTATTCATTCTCCAGTTAACGTAGTGCCTCTTTTTTTTTTTTAATTAATTTATTTATTTTTGGCTGCGTTGGGTCTTAGTTGCTGTGTGCGGGCTTTTCTCTAGTTGTGGGAGCGAGAGCTACTCTTTGTCGTGGTGCGTGGACTTCTCATTGCGGTGGCTTCTCTTGTTGCAGAGCACGGGCTCTAGGCACCCGAGCTTCAGTAGTTGTGGCACACAGGCTCAGTAGTTGTGGCTTGTGGGCTCTGGAGCGCAGGCTCAGTAGTTGTGGCGCACGGGCTTAGTTGCTCTGCGGCATGTGGGATGTTCCTGGACCAGGGCTCGAACCCATGTCCCCTGCATTGGCAGGCAGATTCTTTTTTTTTTTTTTTAATTTTATTTTATTTATGTTTTTGTACAGCAGGTTCTTATTAGTTATCCATTTTATACATATTAGTGTATATATGTCAGTTGGCAGGCAGATTCTTTACCACTGCGCCACCAGGGAAGTCCGTATCTCTTACTTTTAAAAGCTCTTCTTAGTATCGCAAATAGTAGACCTTCGGGCCTCCTATAATAGTCACTCAGACCAACTTTAAAGCAAATCTTTTTATACTCATCTCATTTGCTCAGAATCACTTCTCATCAGAATCATTAAAAAAAAAAAGTTTAATCAGGTGCTTACCTTATGTCAATTTGTGTCTACATATAGACTTGCAGGATTGTAGCTCCATTTCCCATCAGTCAGCAAGTCCCATAAGCCTCTGCTTTTTACACAAAGCATATTTCTTTCCAGAATTCAACTTGATGTGCTTTTTTCTCTCTCTTCGGCCACTGGTCTGTAAGGAAGATAGACTTGCTTTCAAAGGAGATTTGTTCACTCTATTAGCTAAGGCAGTGACTCAGTAACAGTGCCTCCTGGATGGCCCTCTAAGTACATTACTCTGTTCCCAGTGGTTGGGAAACTCTTAAAGGCAATGGACTGAGTACTTGAAAGGTAGACGTCTCACGGGGCACAGTTTGCCCTGAGGCTAGTGTCTTCAGCTGTAGACATAATAATAACCAGCATTTATTGAGCACAACTTTGTCCCAGATACTTGTTTAATTAGCTGTTTTACATTCATTAACTCATTTAATCTTTGTGAGATAGTAGGTCTTATTATTTTCCCCACTTTGCAGATGAGGAAACAGACGCCCAGAAATGTTGAGTAACTTAAGGTAACAAACTCCTGTGGTTCAGAGTGTTTGTTGGTGTCAGACTAAGACTTTCTTGACCGTGGAGAGCACTTTGGCTCTGGCTTCAGTTGTGTCCTGGCAGTAGAAGATAGATCCCTTAGGATTAGCTCACAGTCAGTGTGGGGCAAAACATGGCTTCCAGGCCAGCTTCAAAGTTGTGCGTGCTGTCCTCTACCCCACGTTGTTTCTTTCTGCCCTCTGTGGCCTGTTGTAAAGGTGGCACAGTGCAGGAGATGCAGCTCTTTGGGTTTAGCTCCCTGGTCTTAACAGCCGTGGGAAACAGTTTTTTGACCTTATTGTTTAATCCTGGCTTCTGGTTTTCCTCTTCATCTCTTCTTACCTTCTGGAATTCCAAGAACTCCTTTAGAAAAACCAGAGTCTTGAGATCTGAAATTGGTAACCAACAAGTAAGTACCTCACAGCATAGGACAGTTTGGATTCTTAGATTTGACTGTCCTGCTCAGTAGCACCTCACTACCCCCCAAAAAGAAAACTTTTGTTTGTGGATCTTAACTATGTACATTTTATCCTTACGCAACTAATATTTTCTTTTTATATACCATTATGTACACTTACACACGCAGAAACCCAGAGCTACTTGCTTTTAGCCTTGACTGCCAAGGACACTGAGAGCACTGTAGCTGGTAGTGCCAGGCCTCTGTGTGTGTTTGGGACTTGCCAGTCCAGTCCTGGGAGCTGAGTTCTGTCCGTCCTGCTGTGTCTCTTTATCCCATTGCTTGTGTAATATGCCACTACTTCCTGTTTGCATTTGTCAGTCTTCCTTTTGGTTCACTTCTCTCTCCTGAAGCTGTGCATGTGGTCCTCCTAGACATCTGGAGTTGTTTCTTCGTGAGAATGAACCTCTGTGGAATTTCAGTTAACTTGAGTTTATGAGTTTTTGGTTTGATTTACTTGCTTGTCTACCCCTGGCAATATAGTGTCTTTTCTTTTATCCTGTTAGAGGTTTTGATTTTATTAGCAAAATTCTGAAATTTTGAGCTGATTTAAAGATGCCAGCATGGGGCATGGGTAAAGGGGGTGAGCTGCTGCCCTTGATTCAAGCATCACTTATCCACTTGCGCCCCTATTGCTGCCCTAGCAGAAAAAGAGGAGGAGTTCAACTAATATGATTGTATTTGTGCTCAAACCTGATTCACTTCTCTAAGATCACGATTACATGCCATTTCTAAATTACTTTAGAATCCATCTTTTTGTTACAGTGGAAAAACCAAGGTCCATGTGAATTACTTTGAGAAGCACAGCCTGTTGGGTTTCTTATGAGTGGTTCTGCCCCTTCCCACTTCCCACCTCCAGCACATTTTTTTAAAATTTATTAATTAATTAATTTATTTTTGGCTGCGTTGGGTCTTCGTTGCTATGTGCAGGCTTTCTCTGGTTGCGGCGAGCGGGGGCTACTCTTCGTTGTGGTGCGTGGGCTTCTCATTGCAGTGGCTTCTCTTGTTGCGGAGCATGGGCTCTAGGCGTCTGGGCTTCAGTAGTTGTGGCACGTGGGCTCAGTAGTTGTGGCTCACGGGCTCTAGAGCGCAGGCTCAGTAGTTGTGGCGCACAGGCTTAGTTGTTCCGTGGCATGTGGGATCTTCTCGGACCAGGGATCGAACCCGTGTCCCCTGCATTAGCAGGTGGATTGTTAACTGTTGCGCCACCAAGGAAGTCCCTCCAGCACATTTTTATCTCTCCTCAGAGGTGGCTGCTGTCACATACAGGTGTTCTTTAGTGATGCAGGCCACTGCTTCCTTGGAGAGTGCATGGCAGTGTTCTCTTGCTAATGAAAAGGCTGTCATAATGGGTTAGGTCCATAGGGGCTCTGCCCTTCTGTACTTGTATTCCTAGGGAGAAAAATCTCTACCTTAATTACCACATCATGCTGGCAGAGAGGTGTGGCTGCTGATCGATTAGATGACAGTTCTTTGCATTGGTGTGGAACTGTTGAGGTTGTTTTGTTTTTAAATAGATTTGAGCCAGGTAAGTTTATTTTGAAGAGATAAAGATTTCCCTTTATTAACCTCATGTCTCTTTTTGTTTTACAGACTGTCTTTATTCTTTTTTTTTTTTTTGATTAATTAATTTTTGGCTGTGTTGGGTCTTCATTGCTGCATGTAGGCTTTCTCTGGTTGCAGCGAGCGGGGGCTACTCTTCGTTGCGGTGCGTGGACTTCTCATTGCAGTGGCTTCTCTTGTTGCGGAGCACGGGCTCCAGGCATATGGGCTTCAGTAGTTGTGGCACACGGGCTCAGTAGTTGTGGCTCGCGGGCTCTAGAGCGCAGGCTCTGTAGTTGTGGCACACGGGCTTAGTTGCTCCGCGGCATGTGGGATCTTCCTGGACCAGGGCTTGAACCTGTGTCCCCTGCATTGACAGGCAGATTCTCAACCACTGAGCCACCAGGGAAGTCCCAGACCTCATGTCTTTAGTGCCATTTCTGTGTCCTTATCTTCTAACTTGGTAGTAAGAAGCACTAAGTTGGCTTTTCTTGTCATTTTGGTGCCGGTGGCAAACAGTGTCTTTTCCTCTCCTGCACCTTTGGTGTGCTTCCTTTCTGTTTGGTAGCACCAGATTCCTTTATTTGTTTTGGTTTTCATTCTCTCCTCCTGTCTTGGAGTGGTTGAACCCTATTCTGAAATATATTTTTAAGATAGTGTTTAAAAGCAAACACCCTGCCTTTCTTGAAACCACAGAAACTGCTTGTGAAACAGCCGATAGAGCAAGCTGCCAAATCCACACTGTTAAAACCAACCCCTAACTGACAAAATGTCAGACACTGATGTTAAACCTTCCTTATGATTAGGGTGTGAGGGGTTTTCTCATTAATAAATGTTTAGGTGCTGAACTCCCAGTTTCACATTTGGAATGCTTTACATTATAAAATTCTGCATAGTAAACCATTCCAAAAGAATCTTGTGCAGCTAATCTGCTATCTGCTGTAGGAAAGGTTTTCAACAAAACAATTCCCATTCCCCTTCACCTACTTATTCATTTTTTTTAATTTCAGAAAATGATTTTCTTTGGAGGTGGTTTGGACCAAGTCTCACTAGCTTTACCATTTTTAAAATAGAACTATATATAAAATATGTAAACAACAAGGATCTACTGTATAGCACAGGGAACAATATAACTATATTCAGTAACCTATAATAGAAAAGAATCTGAAGAAGAATACGTATATGTGTGTGTGCAGACACACACACACACACACACACATATATATATAACTGAATCACTTTGTTGTACACCTGCAATACTGTAAATCAACTAATCTTCAATTAAAAAAAAAATAGAACTAGCTTCAGAATTATTTTGCCCCCAACAGAGGAAGGCTGGGGCCTTAATCTTTATCCTTAGGCCCTGAATTACCTTTTTTTTTTTTTTTTTAGGATGGCATAGAATCTTGTTTGTCTAGGGAATTTCTTTCCAAGTACTTTCAGGAATAAGTATTCGTTCCTTCTTGAAACCTTCCAGAAGAACTCTGACAGTGCTGGTAGCCTGCTGAGTAAGGGTACAGTTTAAAAACTGGTACTAGTGTATACATCAAGCTATAGCACTGCTTGAATGGGAGTTGATGAGGGAGACCAGGCTTGACAACCAATAATTGGGAAAGAAAAGGAAAAGTATATTAATGTACCTCCATAGTCACAGCCAGCACTGAGATATGGGCCTCTGGATGCAGAGCTCTACGAAGCCCTTCCAGATTCTCCCCAAGAGCACAACCCTCCTCTCTTCTAACGCTAAGGGCTTGTTTTGATTTCATTTCCATGACCTTAGCCCTGAGCAACTTTTCTGACTTTGTGCTTAAGCCCTTCCTGTATCTTCTTTGCTTGTATATTGGGCCTGTCTCTGGTTTCTACATGGGGATGAGACAAGGAAGGCTAAATGATTGATTCTTCAGTGAGTCTCCCCGGGTTGACTTCCTTTCATACCAGCATCTCACAGCTCTCATCATGGTCCACTCATTGGGCGGGCATCCCCATTCATTGAAGTCTCAGAGTTTAATATTTATTATTTATTTATTTATTTGGCTGCTCCGGGTCGTGGTTGTGACATGCGGGATCTTTTAGTTGCGGCATGCGGGATCTAGTTTGCTGACCAGGGATTGAACCCAGGCCCCCAGCATTGGGAGGGCAGAGTCTTAACCACTGGACCACCAGGGAAGTCCCAAGTCTCAGGGTTTAGATAGATCCTGGTAGAACTCATGGTCGTAGCTAGAAGCGAGACCCGGGATCTTCAAATCTCTCAGCGCATGGTTCCTCTGAAAAATAACAAAAGCTACAGACTTCTAGTAAATTGGAGGGCATAGGCAGACTGTAACTTCAGTTAGCTCTTGGATTTGGTCCTACGTTGGATAGTGTGATTTGTGCTTATCTCTCCAATTAGGTAGTCAACTTTTTTGAAGGCTGGGCTATATTTTATCCTTCTCTGTATCCCTTCCTCCTCCATAGTCTGTTAGAGTGCTTTGCACATGATCATCTCTCAGTGAATTATTTGTGAAATAAAACAATAAGAAAAATTACAACATGGGTATTATTCTTCATTTACCAACACCGTTGGGGAAGTGTGTCCATATTGATTTATGAATCAGACATTTGTCTATCCAATTTTTGGCCATATAAGTCACAAGTCTTAATTGGTGTCTTAATATAAGGTTCAGTAATGACTAAAAAGAACAACTTTTTCAGGATGAGAGGATAAGGGGGACTTTTTTTTTTTTTTGCGGTACGTGGGCCTCTCATTGTTGTGGCCTCTCCCATTGCGTAGCACGGGCTCCAGACGCGTGGGCTCAGCGGCCATGGCTCACGGGCCCAGCCGCTCCGCGGCATGTGGGATCTTCCCGGACCGGGGCACGAACCCGCGTCCCCTGCATCGGCAGGCGGACTCTCAACCACTGCGCCACGAGGGAAGCCCTAAAGGGGACGTTTTACCCTATTACTGGATTGTGTTAAGAACTCAGAGAGGAAACCACAGCGGGGGAGTGCATTGCTGAGGAAACCCTGTCTGGCTTCCCGAAATAGGGAACAGAGTGGAAAAGCCAGGCCCTCCCGGTTTTGCTGAATTCTGTTCTTGTCCCTGACACACAGCATCTCTGGCTATGTTGTTGCTTTTGGTTAAATTGGCCTCATCTTTCCTGCTTCTGCAATGGGTGAACAGAGGTACACTGGGTGTTGGGAATTTTGTCCAGAGCTGGAGAGATCATGTGGTCTGTATCAGAAGGCTGGAGTTATTTATAGTGGGAGAGAAGCTAAGGAGCATGGCACAGAAAGAACTGATTTCACACCACCTCAGCAGTTGGTGGTGGTGCGGACCCAGATTTCTTTTTGAGCATCTTGGGGGAGATCAGGTGCTTTTCTGAATTGACCAAGAGCTGTGAGGTGTCAGGGACCACATTTTCCAGGACCATTTATGGGTAGGGCAAGAATGTGATGACCGTTTTCTACTTCCCTCTTGATCCCTTGGTCTTTGTGATTCAGGGTGTGAGAGCTCCAACTGACTTTTTTTTTTTTTTTTGCGGTACGCGGGCCTCTCACTGTTGTGGCCTCTCCTGTTGCGTAGCACAGGCTCCGGACGCGCAGGCCCAGCGGCCATGGCTCACGGGCCCAGCTGCTCCGCGGCATGTGGGATCCTCCCGGACCGGGGCACGAACCCGCGTCCCCTGCGTCGGCAGGCGGACTCTCAACCACTGCGCCACCAGGGAATTCCTCCAGCTGACTTTTGAAGCTCCTGGTTTTGAACTAGTGCAGAAGGCAGCAGCTGTGTAGGATGGTGGGAAAAGGACCTGTTGGACTGGTCTGCTTGGACCCGCCTCCCCCTTCCCCCACTCTGGGCAGCAAGGCTGAAACTGCTGCTTGCTGGGCTTTGCCAAGTTGGTTTCTCCTCATGGATCGGCTACCATGGCAGGCAGGCATGCAGGCAGCTCCCCATCCAGGAGCCCTCCAAGGAGCCAGGCTGCTAGGGAGTCATGCTGAGGGGGCGGGGGGGTGGGGGGGCAGGTGCTAGGCACCAGGTGTGCCACCTACTCTACCAGGGGCTGTGCCTACTCAGAGCTGCTCAGACTAAGGCCGCAGAGCCCTGGGGCCTGCTGGAAGTAGACTGTGTGTCACGGTACCTTTTCCTGCACCTTGTGGCCACATTCGTGGTGTGCAGAGAGGCTGGGAGTGGTGAGGAGCTTGTAAATTGTGGGTAAATGAAGTCTAGAGAGGGAGAGGATTCTTGCCTAGGGCACATTGAGTTCAGGGTTGTAATGTTTCAAAGTCCAGAGTTGTCACCTAGCTTAACTTTAATTTTCTCAGCCCTAGGTGGAAGAGATCTTCCAGTGTGTGAGCCTGGTGTTCAAGACATGTTAGGTGAGGTTTACTTATGGAGCCAGACTTCTGGCAGATTGACTCGATGTAAGACAAGGTCAGGATGTGGTCTTCAGGACGTGCAGACCATGCTTACTTCCTACTGTGGTCTCAGGGACAGGGCTGGAAGGCTTATGAGCACAGAGGCACTGAGAGCCCTCACATCCACCTAGGACAGACCCTCAGAGCTCAACTCCAGCCCCTCATTATACAAGTGGGGAAACACAGGTCACAAGAGGGTGAATGACTGGCTCAGGATATGTAACTTGTTTGGGTGGAGCTGGATCTAAATTTGCTCTCTCTTGAGGACTTGGAGCTGTATCCCCCGTTGCTTCCACTTCAGAAGCAGTCCTCTTGCTTAGAAGACCTGTGCGGGAGCTACCTGCAGCCCTCATGGCAGAGGGGAGGCTGGGGAAGGACAGGTGAAAGGGCAGTAGGCCCCAGCTCCACACACTGGCCATGAGCTCTGAAATCCTGCCAGAGTCTGCATCCATAGAGACCCCAGAAGGCCCTCGAGAATGCATTGAAAGCAGTGGGCGCCAGCACTCTAGCCCTGGCTCAGGGTGAGGTAGCCGTGTGGAGCAGTGATGTGTGGAGAGCTGTTGGGTAGAGTCACTCTGAAGAAAGCAGGAAGACCCTGGCCTTCTCTCGTGAGTTAGGAAAGCATTGCTTGAAAGCCTGTTAGGTGCCAGGCACTGCGCCTGGGCACTCAGGACACAGAGTTGACTTAAGCCCTGGAAATTTCTCTTAGGTCGCTCCCACTCTTGTGCAGTGGTGAACAAGACATCCACCGAGAGTTGTGAAGGAGACAGGCCGTTCCGGAAGAGTGAAGCCCTAGGGCAAGAAGGCGGCTGTCTTTGGGACGCCTGGAGTGATGTGTCAGGGACCCTGTGAAGTCAGAGAGGTGGAGCAGGGAAAAATTCCTGGAGGACGAGATGTCTGAGCTGAGGCTAACCAGGAAGAAGAATGGAACGGGGAGGATGGAAGCAAAGCGTTCCAGGCAGTAGGAGGCCGTGGCAAAGGCCTGGAGGTCTGACAGAACACTTGAAGACAAGTGGCAGGAGCCCAGAGTGAGACTCTAGGGAGGGACTAGGGCAAGGCTGGAGCTGCAGGCAGGGAAAGGGAGCTGCCACCTGAAAGAAAAATCCAGAAACGATTTGGGACTGCAAATCAGTTTTACAGTGTGTGTATATATGTATATGTATATAGACATTTACCCCATGTATGTGTATGTATACATATAAATCGTGTGTGTGTGTGTTTAAGGGGAGCTTTGAATATGAAGCCATCACTTCCTGTTCCCAGTGCTGGGCGTCCTGCTGAGGTGACTGTGGGTGCCCCCCACATGTGGCAGAGTAAGAGGTCTGGTTTTTCTACATACAGGTGTGGGTGGAGGGTAGGCTGTCCGAGGTTTCCGTCCTGGCGGGTGGGACTGGTTTTAGCTTTGGAGCAAAGCTGGCTGAGGACACTGTGGGGCTTCTTCAGGCCCAGGGACAGGACCAGTTTCCCTCTTCTCATGGGGGAGTGACTCACAGGCCATTGCTGCCACCGGAGGTTCTGCAGGCTTTTCAGAGGCAGCCTGTGGCGGCTGGTGGTTGCAGTTGGTGAGAAGGAAGTTCGTGGTGGCCATTTCTCCTGCCACTCCTGACAGACATTTCTGTCGCTAAATAGCACCTCTCTGTGGCAGCCTTGGGCTCTGCTCTGGCAAAGGAGGAGCATTTCCTGTCTGTGAGAGGGGCCATTTGAGGCTTCTGCTCGACCCTATACAGCACGCCAGCGAGAGTCCCCCTTCCCTCCTGCCACTGGCAATCAGGGGCACAGGTCCTTAAGTGGTGGACCTTAACTTACAGGGTCATAGAAATGACCATGCTCCAAACTGCAGGGCTCAGGGCACAGCCGGCAAAACCAAAGCATGTGAAAACCGACCTGAGGTTAGAGTGTAGACTGTCTGCCTCCGAAAGGTGTAACGGGGACAGTGTCTCACTTGACTGTATGTGGCTGCTGCCTTGCAGATAGCTGGTCTGTCCGCTCTCCTGCCAGGGAGCAAGTTTTGTTCCCATGCTAGTCCGGCTTTTACTGTTTCCCCTCCTGCCTTTCCCCAGAGACCATAAACCTGCCTACCTCCTGTTATGTTCTAGTTCTGATAGGAGTACCATTCAGAGTTCTTGGCAGGAGACCAACTCACTTCTCTCCGGGTTGGTTTCCCCTCCTTTTCCCAGCGTGTTGGATGTGCATGTTCCCCAGAGTTCTCCATATGCAGCTGTAGTGCCCAGAGATTGGAGCTCTCCTGCAGTGGGAACCCAGCTGCTTCCCTCCTCGGTTTTAGGGGCAGGGCTTGAAAATAGAGAATCATAATCTCCCTTCCTCCTCCTCCTCCTGCCCCCCTCCCCCCACAATACACCAAGCAAACTGGAGTGACCGGCTCAGGGGCTCAGAGCGGGACTCAGCCCGCCTCACTGCTCTGCATGACAGCAGCGATCTGGAGGAAGATTAATGGACGCGTGAGTATGTGAACCCCGGAGCACGTTACCACCTCAGGCTGGTCCTCGGTGGCAGGTGTGGACTTATTCTGGTGTTAGGGACACCAGGGCTCCTGAGGGGAGATGATGACCCAGCCAGGTGTGTGTCTGCCTGAGGCCACCCTCCTCTCTAACATGTGGGGAAATGGAAAGCGCTTCTAAATACCCCTGCTCTTCAGAAGAGTTTGGTGGGCGGTTCAGGGAGTTTGTTCTTGGAATCCTTTGCAGCACAATATCCCTTTCTTCCCTAAGCCAGGTTCTTTAGCTCCTAAGCTGGACTTAACTACCTTCACTTCTTGTAGGATGAGTGCATCTCCCTGGCTGGGGTGAGACTGTGGGTGGAAGGTTAGGAAGGGGTAGCTGCTCCTTGCTAGAAAGGGGGGCTTGGAGAGGGAGCACAGGTTGCCAGCAGGTATTTCGCATCCCCCTCTGGCTGGCTAGAGAAGGGTGCCACCCCTAGTTCCCGTCTGCCGACCTCTCCAGACAGCCAAGGGAGCACCCAAATGGAAACATCCTCTTTCTGCCGAGGCTTGAGTGCCTAAGGCAGAGACCAGATGGTAGCAGCTCAGGCCTGCTAAGAGGGTAAGATTGGTTATTTAGGGGCTGTGACAAATGGTTTTGCAGAAGAGCAGGGGAGAAAGGATCTAATTTAACAAAGCCAGGGGCCAATTTCTACAGTAACCCTGTGGAGAGCCCAGACGGCCTGGAACCACAGGGCCACAGGCTCAGGTGCTGACTGCCTTCTCCCTTCCTTCCTGTGTCTGGTGGCTAGTGATGTCATTGTGAGGTTAACCCTCTGGTCAGAGAGGACGACCCTGACTCCCTGCTGCCTGAGCCCTTCTGCCCTGGAGCTGTACCTAAACGGCCTCCCAATTCTGACTTTGTATAGGGCAAGAAATGGTCATAGGAAGTTTTGTTTTGATAGTTTGACTTCTGATTGGACATTTAGCCGTCTGAGAACTGAGTGCTTTCTTTTTTAAAAAAATAAATTTATTTATTTATTTATTTTTGGCTGCTTTGGGTCTTTGTTGCTGCGCGCAGGCTTTCTCTAGTTGCGGCGAGCAGGGGCTACTCTTCGTTGCCGTGCACGGGCTTCTCATTGCGGTGGCTTCTCTTATTGCAGAGCACAGGCTCTAGGCATGTGGGCTTCAGTAGTTGTGGCTCGCGGGCTCTAGAGCTCAGGCTCAGTAGTTGTGGCACATGGGCTTAGTTGCTCCATGGCATGGGGGATCTTGCTGGACCAGGGTTCAAACCTGTGTCCCCCGCATTGGCAGGAAGATTCTTTTTTTTTTTTTTAATGCACAGATTTTTTTTAAATTTATTTATTTTATTATTTATTTTAGTTTTGGCTGCGTTGGGTCTTCGTTGCTGCGCGGGGGCTTTTCTCTAGTTGTGGAAAGCGGGGGCCACTCTTCGTTGCGGTGCGAGGGCTTCTCATTGAGGCAGCTTCTCTTGTTGCGGAGCACGGGCTCTAGGCATGCGGGCTTCAGTAGTTGTGGCTTGCGGGCTCTAGAGCACAGGCTCAGTAGTTGTGGTGCACGGGCTTAGTTGCTCCGTGGCATGTGGGATCTTCCCGGACCAGGGCTTGAACCTGTGTCCTGCACTGGCAGGCAGATTCTTAACCACTGCACCACCAGGGAAGCCCCTGAGTGCTTTCTTTATGCAAAAGTACCCTGGAAACACCCCTCTTTCTTAAGCCCTATGCCACATATATTTCTTGGTGAGACAGAGAGCCTTTGCTTGGTATTATTTTAATTTGGGACTCTTAATGGGGCCCTATATTGCTCATCCTTCTAATCTCCCGGACCCCCCTACAAAAAAAAACCCCAAACCTTTTATACGAAGAACTTTGGAAAGATGGAGCAGTGCCTCAAAGTCACTGGATCGTAAGTGGTATTTGGCATAGTTAGCTGGTTTGGTGTTTGGTGAGAGATTTCTGCTTTATATTTGAGCAAAAGATCTCTTGGCAGGAGGCCTCTGTGTGGTGTTCCCAGTGCTTGCCCTGTGTACAGGGTTTGCCCCCTTCCCTCCCCTGACAGGTTGTTTGAATCCTCTTGCCCATAAACAAGTGCAGCAGAACATGTCGGGCCAGCTCACGTGACTTTGGTTATCTCTTAATGGGGTAGCCAGCATCAGCTTTATTTTTTTAATTATTTTTAAAAATTTATTTATTTATTTATTTTTGGCTGTGCTGGGGCTTCGTTGCTGCTCACAGGCTTTCTCTAGTTGCGGCGAGTGGGGGCTACTCTTTGTTGCAGTGCGCGGGCTTCTTATTGTGGTGGCTTCTCTTGTTGCGGAGCACAGGCTCTGGGCACGCAGGCTTCAGTAGTTGTGGCTCGCGGGCTCTAGAGCGCAGGCTCAGTAGTTGTGACGCACAGGCTTAGTTGCTCCGCAGCATGTGGGATCTTCCCGGACCAGGGCTCAAACTCGTGTCCCCTGCATTGGCAGGCGGATTCTTAACTACTGCGCCACCAGGGAAGCCCCAGCATCAGTTTTAGATACCACAGTCACTTGATGTGTTAGAGCTCCACAAAAATGTGGAGATGCCAGGAGGAAGCCTGGGTCTGTCAAGAAAGGGAAACAGGAGTGTTTATGATTCCTTAGTGAGGACCAGGTAGGAAAAGTCAGCTCTTGTGGGACAGGAGTGAGAAAAGGACAGCTAGACAGTTTCCTTCCTTCTTACCTTTATCATCCCTGAATTGCTCCTTCTGGTATCTCATTTATCTTTCTCCTGTATCTCAAATCCTGTCTGCCGGGGCCCATGACATGTAGCTGTTTC
Organism: Lipotes vexillifer; assembly: GCF_000442215.2. Taxonomy (NCBI): domain Eukaryota; kingdom Metazoa; phylum Chordata; class Mammalia; order Artiodactyla; family Lipotidae; genus Lipotes; species Lipotes vexillifer. Next base: position 2,562,437 of record NW_006789022.1, on the reverse strand, counting down.
AGAAAACTGCCCCTGAGACAGATGCATGCCAGCTTATGGGATACAAAACCCAACACCGAAAATCCCATCTTCCCAAACAGTGATCTTGTTATGTTGTGTGAAGGACAGCTGGTGGTGGGAGCCTGGCTGCCACGAAGGCTGCTGAGTCTCCAAGCCAGACACACTCAGGAGCCGGGGGCGCAGCTAAGTTTTCACACTCTCACACCACCACACTCACCCCCACTACCCTGGCTCTGAGTTTCCCTCGTCTCACTATGGAAGAGGCAGTGCTCTTCAGTACATAACAATCAGGGACTCTAGCCACACTGTGTGAGTGTGTGTGTTTCTTAAATACCGGTCACATTTCCCATTGTGACTATTAATTTGCAAAGTTTCCAGTTCCATATACCTAGAAAATCTTGGCAAGATTATTGACATTGTGTGTCTCAGGAGCTGTGGTGTGTACTCTGGATTTTCCTAGGGTTGGATGTGTGTGTTTAAAGTGCTTTTTATCAGGGACAAGTAGAGTGGCCTTTTATGGAAGGGATAAAACAGTTGAGCTGCTGGAGCCTTTTCTGGCTCTGCCAGAAACCCACGTCCAAGTCTGAGCTGTGCAAATAGGTGACCAGAACTTGGTCTTCCAACTCTAGTGCTCTCCTAGGCCGGTTTGAAAGATCCATCTCTTTTTGGAGAATAGAGAATTTGTGGTAAGCAGTGGGTAAAGAAGTTAAAACCAGAAGCCGTATCTGGGCTTCCCTGGTAGCACAGTGGTTAAGAACCCGCCTGCCAATGCAGGGGACACGAGTTTGAGCCCTGGTCCGGGAATATCCCACATGCCTCAGAGCAGGTATGCCAACGTGCCACAACTACTGAGCCTGTGCTCTAGAGTCCCTGAGCCACAACTACTGAAGCCCGCGCGCCTAGAGCCCGTGCTCCACAGCAAGAGAAGCCACCACAATGAGAAGCCCGTGCACCGCAAGGAAGAGTAGCCCCCGCTCGCCGCAACTAGAGAAAGCCCGCATGCAGCAACAGACCCAATGCAACCAAAAACAAATAATAATTAATTTTTTAAAAATCATATTAAAGAAACATAAAAACTTATGCAAAAGCCATATCTTTTTCTAGCAACCTACAGAATAAGTTGGGAAAGCATATGGAATTATAGTAATAATAGCTAGCATGTCATGAGCATTTAATATATGCCAGGCATTGTTCTAAGTGTTTTGGATGGTGTTGGATAATTTCTGACTTTACCCCTTTGTTTTCTCTTGATAGAAACCCCTTTATGACTATGGGGTCTTTGTCCTTGTACTCGGTGTTTGCATGGACTAGATAGAACAACAGGATGGGTAGTAGCGGCCTCCTGCTACGCAGCCAGATTCTTCTGACCGGAGGTATCCTGGGTGGGTTTTTTTCTCTCAATCTTCCGCTCTTTATTTAAGCCACCATGCCTGTTGGCAATTAGAGCTGCCCTTCAGGATTTGTTGGGGAGGATCTGTATTCCTTTTGCAGGCATCCTTTCTTCCCTGCTCTCTCTGAGTGAATTCGGAGGTGGAGAGCTAGAAACTTGGCTGCTTGCCTCCTTCAAAACAACCAGCATTCTCTTGTCTGCAGTCTGTGTAATAAATAGTGCATCTAACAATGCCCCAAAGTGGCCCCCTTCCTCCCCAGCACCACCGGTCAGTTGGTGGATCTAGTTCCTGAGGGCTTCCACCAGCACATGAGTTAATCTGTACCAAACGGCCCTGCTCCTGTGTTCAAATCACAGACGTTAGAAAGCTCAGAACCTCCGGCAGTGAAGCCTGAACCCACATCTCCCCGTTGCCTTAGCCAGGGCTAAACTGGCCTTTTCTGGACCACTCCTTTCTCTTAGAAACCAGTACAGTCAGGCTCTCTTCCTCGGACTCTGTCTCTGAGAAGGTGAATTCACTCTCAAAGTGTTTTTTAAGAAGGCGCTTACAATGGAAAATAGCTGTCATCTCATTTACCATGTTGTCTGCTCCTGGGTCACGCACACAAACAGCTAGGGAGGAGAACTGTCCTTGCTACCAGAAAACGAACAGGGTTTGGCTTCAGGGGCAACCTAGGCCTAAAGTCAAGCTGCCATGCACTCAGTCCCAGTGAGAAACTTGTGCTTTCCAGTCTTCTGCACCCAGCTTCTGACAAATGAGCCCTCCTCCGTTTATCCGATGAGCTAGCCAAGGCACCTGCCCAGGTCGTGGCCACTTAGTAACAGGATTCAGCAGTCTCTGCCCTTGGCCCAAGGTTGAGACTGCAGTGGTAGCGGCGGGCCCAGTGAGGTAGCCAGTAGGGAAGACAGTTCTAAAGAGTGTTTCCCCTGATATGTCAGGGGACTGTCCTAGGCTGCCTTCTCTCTCTCTGGAAGTTCTACTTGGCCTTCCTTTAATTAGCCCTTCTCTCCTGTAAGGCAGTGTCCATTCAGAATTCCTTTCCTCCAGCCTTATTCTTCCTCTCCACCTAGGTTCTTATCTCCTTAGACCCTCCCTCCTACCCAGCCACCCCCAGGTGCTCAAGTCCCTTTATGTCAAGCCCTCACCCGGAGTTTGAAGGTTAAGAAACCTGTTTCTACAGCCCACACTCCTTGGAGAGCAAAGATACGTTCCTGGGTCCCATGTTGGAACACTGAATTCATTTTCCTGTTCTGAACTCGGGTTTAAGTGTTAAGTATGGTTAATACACTAGTTCAGATACAGTAGTGGGCCCTGATGGGGTGGGCTGGCCTGAGAACGCAGCCATCATTTGTAATGTGCTTCTGTGGGAAACTAGAACAGAACTTTTGGTAAGTTGGGGATTTCTTTTTTTAGTCTTTTGCCTGTTTTTTTTAAGATTTTTTATGTATTTATTTATTTATTTTTGGCTGCATCGGGTCTTAGTTGCGGCTCATGGGATCTTTGTTGAGGCATGCTGGATCTTCTGTTGCAGACTGCGGGCTCATCCTCGCGGTGCACGGGCTTCTCTCTAGTTGTGGTGGATGGGCTCCAGGGCGCCTGGGCTCTATAGTTGTGGTGCACGGGTTCCAGAGCGCGTGGGCTCTGTAGTTTGCAGCACGCAGGCTGTCTAGTTGAAGTGTGCAACCTCAGTAGTTGTGGTGCGTGCGGGCTTAGTTGCCCCATGGCATGTGGGATCTTAGTTCCCTGACCAGGGATCGAACCTGTGTCCCCTGCATTGTAAGGTAGATTCTTTACCACTGGACCACCAGGGAAGTCCCAAGTTGGGGATTTCTTGACTAATGTGCTGCAGCAGATTTGCATGTGCCTTGTGGGAGCATTCTCATTACTTTGTAGTCATAGCACCAGCTATCACAAAAGTTGTCTTTCTAGATGCCAAATGCCAAAGATAAACACGCACACACCACTTCCTACCCAGAAAGTTTGCTAGAGAGCTATTGTGCAGCTCCTGTGATTGTTCTGGGAACAGGTGAGACTGAATTCTCAATTTTGACTGATTCGATCCATTGTCAGGTAGCACCGGAAGCAGGGGAGTCCCTCATTCCACAGCTCATGTGTCCTCACCTGCTTGGGTTTTTAATGATCTGTTGTAGGAGGAAGATAGCACCTCTCCCTGTGAGCAGGAACAGCTCAATGGGGGTTTGCTCATGGAAAGAGCAGCCAGTTGGAGTTTTAGTGGTCACGTAAGTGGAAGAGCCACATTGCAGCCCGGCCAGGTGGAGACAGGTTCTGAGAGGTGGTACCAGCCTTAGGTGGTTTCTATTACCTCTTGTCCTGCTTGAGCTCTGATCTCTGACCATGGTGACTTCTGGGGCAGCAAACTTTGTCCCAATCTTTTTTCTGATATTTCCTCCTCCTTATTCAACTCCCTCTTTGAAACCGGAGGATTAGGAAGGTAGTAGTTTTTCCACTTCCAGAGGAAGATGCAGTGGAAAGAGGCACATGTCTTATTCAGCACCTTCCAGTGTAGAGCTGGAACCAGATTAAGACCTGGAAGGCCTGTTCCCCAGCCTCAGCATAAAAACATTTTAAGGAAACCGCATTGGAAGGGGCAGAGACAAAGGGTTAAATCTGCACCCAGGTAGAAAGGCTGTTGCAGAAACGCTGAGAGAGGGGTTTTTTGTTGTTGTTGTTGTTGTTTTAGATCTCGTGCTTCTTTTTTATTTTGTGTTGGCAAAAACCCCAGGAGAAGATTGGAGATTCTGGGAGGAGGTGATTATGCTGGGTGAGTCACCTGAGCTCCCCAGCTGCCGTTTTTAGTCCCTCTGCTTTTCTGTAACAGGAGGCAGTTTGGGGAGGGTGGCGGCTGGGTGGGAACGCTGTTTGTGCAATGGACAGAAGGCAGGTATATATGGGTGAATTTTTTGGCTCTCTAGGATTGACAGGGCCTTGCAATCAGTACATTGGTTCAAAGAGGAAATATTAAAGCAGCTCTCGGTGTGGCAAACAGTAAGTAAATGTCTCCTAAAGTCACTGTCACTTCCCCAAATCAGTAGCTCTTAGAATGGCTCAAGCTGCATTGCCTTGTCACAGCAAGACACAGTGGTTTTGGTAGCAAAGCAGTGGAGGGATTGAATGTGGAGAGGCAGAGAGAACTGTCTGAAGTGGGACGGCCTGGTGGTTGTTGGGCAGCAGGAAGTTCGAGGAGAGGGATCCCCCTCTGTGATAAAAGGAGGGCTTAAGCTTGCTTGAGGGGAGCCAGGGATGGGGGTGGGGGCTGCTGGTCCTCAGCTGTGCCTGTATTCTGAGCCTGCCTCCAGTTCTCCTCGGTGACCACCTCTGCCTCAAGCTTTGTGACAGATGAGAGTTCCAAGGGGCTTGTCACCACCTGAGAGAAAGCTTGTTAGTAGAACTGATGCTCCATGGATGTCATCCATTTTTGGGAGAGAGGATCTCATGACCCACTGCCCACTTGGATGTTGTGTGCAGAGTACACTGATATGGGTTATTGGCATGTATCCCAGAGACTGTCACGAAGATGCCCCAACATGTTTTCTTATTTATTCATTCGTTCACATTTATTCATTCATTACCTTACTGAATACTTCCGCTCTGTGTTATAGACATTGTTGTGAGCCATGAATCAGACGGACCGGGGGCCTTCCCTTTATGGTGTAGTCTAGTGGGAAGGACAGACAGTAACCAACCAACTTCAAAGGGCAGTAAATGCCCTGAAAGAGGGGAAAGGGGTCTTCTGGCCAGAGGTTTTGATCTTCCTTCCTCTGCCCTTGCTTATCTCCTTGGAGGAGGAGGGGAGCAACTTTAGGGATCAAAAAGTTGTACCACTTTTATTCTGTATATATTCCGTGAGTATTATAACGTGGGGCACGGTTAGGCACTAAGGGCATACAACGGTGACCTCTGACTTCTCAGAGCTCAAAGAAGGGGTGAAGGCATAGAGGCACAAAGTCAGAAGAGCTGAATGGATACAGATAGGGTGCTGTGAGAGTCAGAGAAGGGAGAGATCACTCTCAGCTAAGAAGGTGTCTGGATAACTATTTGAACAAAGAGATTTGGGATAAACAAGGGATAAGAGGGTTTACTTACCTGGATCACTTAAAGGAAGGTATTATATGAGATCTGGCGCCTTTTAGTGTGTGTGGATCTGTGTAGCTCTTCATACCACAGTTCCAGTCCATTCCCTACA
>NW_006789022.1:2546474-2556767 GCF_000442215.2 Lipotes vexillifer | reverse complement strand
GTCCCATCCCATCCCCTACACAGCAGCCAGAGTGGTGCAGCTGGGGTCCCACCGCGGGTCTGTCTGACTCCAGAGTGACACCCTTCACTACCACACCACATACAGCCAGACAATGAATGTGCTAAAAACAAACTACTGGGCAAAGAAAAGGAAGTTGGAGGGAGGCCCAGGCACCTCAGCTTCACTGGTTAGTCTCCCATCAGCTCCCCACAGTCCTCTGTAAAGCGAGCCAGACCTTCCTGCTGCAGGCTGCCTTCTGCCTCCCCCAGAGCCCTGGGCTGCTGGCAGGCAGGCTCTCCTGTGATATGGAGGCACTTGTTGGTCTCCATGGTTACGGTAACCCACTGGTAGGGAGGAGCCGAATGGAGTGCGAGGCTGGCAATGTGAGCTTCCCCCAGCCCTTGGCACCATGTGGTACTGGTATGTTGGCCGTTTCTTGGACCTTTTCTGAGAGGAAGGAGTTAAGGAAATGATGAGGAAGGGAAGAGTGGGCACACCTTCCTCCCGCCCTGGGCTGCTCAGAGGGCAGAGGCGTGGCTGCCTTCTCAGTCACCCACTTCTCTTGGCAGGAGTGGTGTTAGGAAGGAGGGTCCTTTTTGTCTGACAGCCCAGCCATGGTAGAAATTTGACTTTCCTCATTCTAGAAGGAATACCAGCTTTGCCACACTGGTACTTGTAGTCAAGTTCTTAGAGATTATAGTTCTTCTCAGGGCTCAGAGAACCCCTGTAGATGGGAAACAAAGGTCCCTGCCTGCAAGTGAAGAGAGATTGTAGAAAACATGGTCGAGACCTTACTGTGCACCAGTGACCATGGTCAACACTGGCGTGGATTTTCTCATTTCATCTTCACACTAATCCTGTGAAGTGGGAACAGCTAGTGTCCTCATGTCCCAGGTGAGGAAACTGAGACCTAGAGGTGCCAAGTGATCTTGCTGGTGGTGTTCGGTGAGCTGGTAAGGAGCGAAGGCAGGGCCCCCACTGCCTCCGGCTGCCTCCAGAGCTCTGCTGTGCTATCCTGCCTGCCTAACAAGTAAGCAGAGATAACCGTCGTGAGTCGAGACGTGTATGGTTCCCCTCCTCTCAGTCTCTAGAAGGCAGGAACCAGATCTCTCCGTACTTTGCAACAGGCTCCAGAGGTGGGTGCTCAATGAAGGTTTGCTGAACAGGGCAACAGTAATTGGGGACTGAGATAGAGACCAGGCCCCAGTGAGCAGATTCTCAGGGATAAAGTGGTGTGGAAGCTTCTGAAGCCGTGGTTGCTCAGTAGAATCCACCATTTTTGAAGAGGAGCCCAGCATTTCAGGTGGCTCAGAAGACAGGAGATTTGAGGGGTGCTTCTTGCACCACAGCTTCCATGTATGAAGGGGCTGTAGGTGGCTCAGCTCGGATCTCACTCCAGGTCAGTTCTCGCCTGCCGGACTTCCCAGGCAGGCACTGGCTCTGCTGTGGCTGCTTTGAGGCGCATGGGCTCCCTGCATGGCCCAGGCTGCAGTGCTGGTCTCCCAGCCTTGGAGTGAGACTTGCAGCTTAGAGAGCTGCAGGGCAGCGAACCACCTTGCTTTTGGCTTTGCTTCAGTCACAGGCTGTGCTGGCCTCCTTTGTCAGGGAGGCACCCACCCTGGTTGGAAAAAGGGAGCAGCCCTTTGGCAGTTTTACACAAGCCCACCTCCGCTCTGAGACGGAGTATTAAGGAATGGTGGGGGTTCCCCAGGTGGAGACATCACAGCTCATTCTGGGGCTGGGGGTGTACATCCAGACTCTCCACTGGTCACTGCTTACCAAGCTTTACCAGAGCTCTCCTACCCAGAATGCTCCGCTGGTGTATTGACTCTTGGCAGTTGAGAGTGACAGTTGCTCAGGATCAAAGGATGCAAAGAAGGCTCCTGGATGCAATGAAGGAGGAAGGGTTAAAGAACTAGTGATTTGCCATGTGACGTTTCAGCTCAGTCCCATCCTGTCTCTCCCCAGCCTCTCTGAGGTCACTGCTTGGTACTTCCTCAGTTTACAAAAGCCCCTTACTGCCCCCCAACAAATAAGATTGAGGAAACAGTCCTTCTGTCACATTGCAAAATCCTGGAGACTGGAAAATGAAGCCGTTTGATCCCGCTGTGGCATCTGAGTGGAGGGGCAAGCCTGAGCCCAGGGTCCAGAATAAAGCCTGACCTCTTCCACTGAGATGAGGGCCCACTTTGGGAACGAGTGAGAGCAGGGGGTGCTGTGGGACCACCTGGGTAGGCCTTTAAAACAGCCCCTGCCCCCCACTGGCCTTAACCCGGATGTTGGCCTTCCTGCTGTCCCAGGCACCTTTCCGGAATCTTCACATCTTTCCCCTCTTCCTAATCTGTGGAGGAAGAGCGAGGGACTCATTCTTCTTCTGGGAGAAATAAGAGCAGATTAGGCTTCGGAAGCATTGAAGGGGATCTGGTGAAGGGGACCGTGAGGAACAGCAGAGTGCTGGAGTGGGCGCGAAAGCCCTGGGCTCCAGTCCCAGCTCTGCACTGGGAGGCTGACCTTGGGCAAGTCTCTTTAACTTCTGTGCTTAAATTTCTCATCTGTAAAATGAAGATGCTCCCTGCCCTGTAGGTTTATGGTGTGGGGAACATGGGAAGTACGTGCCAGCAGGTGGTAGTACCAGAAATGCCGAATCTGTTGACCAGGGTTCATACATAAGGTGAACACTGAGTAGCACAGTCTCCCAGGTGTCTGTGCTCGGGAGCTGTGAGGTCAGTGGGAGGCTTTGCCCTTCTCTAGAGGGGTTTATGGCTTCCCAGCATGAGATCTTTAAAGAGTTGCCTAGTGGGAAAGACCCTAGCCTCGAGTAGTGGAATGAAAGTGAAGTTGATCTGGCAGCCAGAAGAAAGGCCGAAACCAGAACACAAATGGGGAGGGCTCCAGTTTGCCACAAGGACAGCAGATGCCTGGACAGCAGGGGCTTGGCTGGAGGCAGGTGTGAGGAATGGCTTCCCCCTGCTGCCCCCAGGCCCTCAAGAGTTCTCAAAGAAAGCAGTATGGGGGGCGGGGGTGATGGAAACTTGGAGGTGGGTGGGAACCTGGAGATAGACTCCCAGAATCAGGGCTGGAAGGGATTTAGAGAAGCATTTGGTTTGTTCCCAGCCTTTGGGCAAAATTTAGGATTAAGCATCTCATTCTCTATCAGTGACAAAGGTTCTTAGTCTAGAACCCATGGACCTAAGGGGCTTCACAGGGTTCCTGAATCTCCTGATATTATGTCCAGAATACTATCTGTATAAGTGGAATGTGCATTTTTCTAAGGTTAAACACTGCTTTTTGTGAAGTACGAGGTCCAAGTGCCACTGTTGGATGGCTAGTTTCTGCTCCCACCCCGCCCCATGGGTGGTTTGCTGGCACTCTCTGGGTCAGTGTGTCTGATTCACGCATACTCCTCCCGCAGATTTGAGCCCCTACCCAGGTCCCACCTGCTGCAGGTGAGATAATGGCTTTATGACAACCTGGGCTGGAGTAAGTCTCCTTCTCACCCTCTCCCAGCTGTTACCCAGCAAAGCACCTTGGGGAGGGTGGGGCAGCCCACTTCCGGAGAGGGGGAGGGGAAGGGAGAAGGAAGTTGATCTAAACCCGCCTCTTACTCTCTGTCTCCCTTCCTTCCCGTTAGCCTCCTGCCCCTTTCCTCCCACCTTGTTCCTGGGTAGTGTCCGAGGACTGCATGCATTTTCTGGCTACCAGACCCTGGCCCACAAGAAGCCACAGGGCTTTGTCCCCGTTGCTCTCCTTGCCAAGCCTGGGCTCTCTCTGCTAGTGGTGGTTTCGGTTGCGACACAGTCCAGGTTCCCAGGCAGGAGCCGCTTGGCCTGGCTGCTTCGCTTCTTTTCACTGACGAGGTGGTGGAAGGTGTCGCCTGCTTCAGCTGAGTAAGGGTGGCTGACGGAGCCAGGAGCCCCCGCCCTGGGCCTGGCTCTTCCCAGCCTCTGTACTTTGCCCTCACTGCCTGACAGATCCTGCTGTGGGCTCTGCTGAATGGAAGTCGCTGGTAGTCCTTGTCCCTTTCTCCAGCCGGGTATGTTTCCCCCCCTTTTTTTTTGCTGTGGAATTGCCCCCTCCTCTTTCATCCGTCTCACCCCAAACACAGGATCTTTGAAGGGTTGCTAAATGGAGCCAGGCAGCAACTAGCACAGGGAAGTGCTCCTCCTGGGAGGAGGCATTGGCTGAGAAAGGAAGAGGCGGCAAATGCCCAGAGAAGACTCTCCCCTTAGGTCGAGTGAGCAGGCCCAGCCAGAGTGAAGGGGACGGGCTGGTGACAGGCAGAGGCCCAGGGAGGGCGCACGAGTGCTACAGTGAGGGGAGACGGGTCGGGTCTGGGGCGGCCGCCCAGGGCCAGTGCCCAAGGGACACTTTTCCTCCATTCCACAGTGCCCAGGCTCACTCTGCCTCTGGCCAGGGAGTACCTGCCTATCCCCCTTCCCAGCTTGGCCCCCTCCCGGCCCCAGGGAAGTCTCAGGACACTCGAGGCTAAACCTGAGTGCAGAGCCCCAAAGCATGAGCTTTTCTAGGGGAGAACTGTTGGTCAGGGCCTCCAGCATTAGGGAAGGGGCCCTGCCTACCTGAGTCAGCGCCGGGCCTCTCGGGGTGGAGGCTGTCTTCCGGGCAAACGTGGCAACATGCCTAGGCTGAGTTCTGAGATCCAGGTTGAAGGGCCCATTGGATATAAGACTTTTTTTTTCATCCTCATGTCCTGCCTTCTCTCATCTCGATTGAGGACCTCAAAGCTGTTTAGGCCCTAATTCTGAATCAGGCCTGCTTAGTAACCTGCGTGTTCTGCCATTTGGTTCCAAATACTGCCTCACAGGGTGACCCCTTGTTCTTTCTGAAAGCTGCCTGACAGCCGTGGTGTCTGCTTTCAACAGACTGGCCTCAGACCTTTGGGGCCTGCCTATGGTGTGATGTCAGCCAGAGCTTTGAGGATGTCTGGTGTTCCATGTCTTACTGTGTGCAAGGAGGATGGAGGTGGGGGGCAGAGCATGGCTCTAGCTAGATCCTGCTTAGTTGGCCCAGAAGGGCAGCTAGTCTTCAGCCCCCCACCCTGTTGGTGAGATCTGGGTCCAGGTTACATGGGCCTAGTCGAGAACCAGGGATGGGACTCTCTCTCCATGATAGCCACCCATACCCCTACCTCCTCTTCAGCCTTCAAAGAAGCTGCCTCTCATGGGGCCTTGATCCAACTAGAGGAACATTTCCAACTAGAGACTTTCTCCTTTCTCTGCTTCCTCACCCTGTCCCACATCCCTGCTGTGGGAAATATCTCACAACATAGAAGAGGCAGAAGCGGGTAAGAGAACGACTGTGTCTTTTGAGTCCTGAGAGTTGGGTAGTTCGGTTCTGAAAGGGGAGTGTGTGACTTTTAGAGCAGGGGATCAAAGAGCATGCACCCGTGTTCTCTGCTTCTCTGGGTCCCGGACAAGCAGAACCTTCTCTTTGGCTGTCCTGGATACCTAGCTTGGAATCAGCCCTTCACAGCTGCCCTGTCGAGTCCCCTCCTGTGAAGGCTAAAGGTGCTGGTGTAGGCCAGGTGGCTGATGCTCAGCCGGGACCTCTCCCCAGCCGGGAGGGCCAATACATAGCATCTCTTGGCCTCCAGATAGGCTGCAGCTGGCTTAGGAGGGCTTGACTTAGATGCAGTAGTCTTGTTGACAATGAGACTTCCAGCTTTGCAAATAGCCTTTGTAGTATTTGGGAACTAAAAATAATGGTATTCATGGTTGTTCTTTTTTGAGCATTGGATAAGGCATTTTACATATTTTCTGTCATCTAATGAATGTGAAATAGGGACTACTTTATCACCACTTTACAGATAAGCAAACTAATGCTAGTAAGTGGGGGAGCCAGGACTGGAACCTAGTTCTGTTGGACAGAGCTCCTCGGCACCCACTAGACCATCTCCTGACACCCACGTGTGGGATCATCCCACGTCGGTCATATTTTAGGTGATTTCCTTCCTGCTTTGTAATAATCTCCTCTTCCTCTTAAGGATGTTGTTGATAATAATAAAGTTAACATGTGTTGAGTAAGTGGCAGATTCGGGACTTGAACCCTGGCAGTTTGTCTCTGCATCTATACTCTTAAGCACCCCTCTCTGTCCCAGTAAGGAGGAGGGTTGTTGCTGTTCCTTGAAGTTCTGTGTGCAGCGCTCAGCTGGGGTGGGGGGAGGATGCTGTCCTGCTGGGCAACACAGAGCAGCCCCTGGAGCGGGAAACGTGGAGAGGGATGGGCAGAGCAGAGCTCAGAGTAGGCAGTAGGGCTCCCAGATTTGGCTTCAGGGAGCAAAGGACCCAAATCCTCAGGTAGACGCTAAATTCTCATTGCAAACTTTGAGGACTTGGGGACTGTCAAGACCCTGCTGCCTTTGGCTCATATCCTCAGAAAACAGGAGAGTGACAAGAAATTTCGGAGGTGATTTAGAGGTTGCCAAGGAAACTTTTCACCCATCTTCCTATCTTGGAAGTTGGGGCAGAGGGAAGTGTTTTCCTATTCATAGCCCCTTAGGGCTGAAAAGCAACAGGTTGGGGAAGCACGCTTCTTGCCAAGGAACCCTGGACAGTTCCTTGGGTGGTAGCAAGTCATTTCTTTTCTCTGTGGTTTTTGAGGGCTTCACTTAGAGCCAGAAAAGGACCGTGAAAGAAAGAATTTTGAGTCACACTTCTCTGGTCACCCTGCTGCCCTCCAGATTGTTTCCTTAAAGTTTCAAGGCAGCTCTGGATGGTTCTGCGATGAGACTCTGCCAGCACTTTATCCCCATTATGCTGGAGCAATGGCATCAGGTATTCTGGAAGAGGCAAATCAGTCTCGACCAGAGTTAGACCAGACTCTTAACAGTTTGATTGAGGTATAAATCACATCCCATACAGTTCACCCGTTAAAGTGTACAATTTAGTGGCTTTTAGTAAATTCTCAGAGCTGTGTATCCATCACCACAGTCAGCATTTCATTAGAATATTTTCATTACTGCAGAAAGAAACCTCACAGCCCTTAGTCGTTACCCCTAAGTCCCCTCACCCTCTTCAGCCCTCCTCAGCCCTAGAGTAATCTCTTTCTTGTCTCTATGGATTTACCTACTCTGGACATTTCAAATAAATGTAATCATATAACCTGTGGTTCTTTGTGAACAGCTTTGTTCACTTAGCATAATGCTTTCAAGTTTCATCCATGTTGTAGCATATGTCAGTACTTTTTTTTTTTTTAAGTTATTTTCTTTCTTTTTTGTGGGGGGGGTGGTGGCGCTGCATTGGGTCTCCGTTGCTGCGCACGGGCTTTTTCTAGTTGCAGTAGGCAGAGGCTACTGTTTGTTGCGGTGTATGGGCTTCTCATTGCAGTGGCTCCTCTTGTTGCAGAGCTCCGGCTTTAGGCGCGCAGGCTTTGGTAGTCGCGGTGTGTGGGCTCAGTAATTATGGCTCGCGGGCTCTAGAGCACAGGCTCAGTAGTTGTGGCGCACGGGCTTAGTCGCTCCGCGGCATGTGGGATCTTCCCGGATCAGGGGTGGAACCCATGTCCCCTGCGCTGGCAGGTGGATTCTTAACCACTGCGCCACCAGAGAAGTCCCTTCTTTTTTTTTTTAATTGCCAACAAATATTCCACTATGTGGATATTTCACTTATCAATTGACAGACATTTGTGTTGTTTCCACTTCTTGGCTATTATGAATGTGTGATACTACGAATGTACATTGGTGTGCAAGTTGCTCTTGGGTATGTAACTAGGAGTGGAATTGCTGGATCACATGGAACTCTACATTTAGCCCTTTGAGGACTGTACAGGTCTTCATACAGATGTGTGTTTTCATCTGGACCATACCTTTTTTGTGTTATGTTTATATACCTGTTGGTGCCAGTTGTTGTCATTTCTGCTTCCTCACACCCTTATTTGAGCTATGGGATATCTAAGGAGGGCAGAGGGTGGCCTTGCGCAGACCCTGTCGTTCCATTTTTTCATTGCACAAGTATTCATTGAGCATCTACCATAATCCAATCTGTCTAGGTGCAGGGATGTATCAGTGAATAAATGATATATGCCTGTCTTCATGAGCTTCCATTCTTGCTGGATAGACAACAAATCAATGTAAAGTGATACATAATAAAGAGAAATGTAAAGTGTTGGGAGGCAGTGAGTGCTTTGCAGTAATTCTGATCATGCTCCTGCGACTTTGAGATGTAGCCTTATCAAAGTGTGAACAGGCTACGGGGAGGATGGTAGACGGCACTCTCCCACATGAGGTGGAGGAACTGTTGGGTTGTTACAGGGGATGTATTGCCAGGCAGTGGAGCCAGTGATGGGAGAGCTTAGGTCCTAAGCTCCAGCGCCCACAGGATGTTGACGTTGGACCTTAGGCTGTGCTCTTTTGGAGTGAAGGTGGGCGCTCTTCCCATCTCCTTTTATCCCCCTGCCTTATGATTCTTGCTTTGCATGCCTACCAGCCTCCTGGAGTCTGCCCCCATACCCCAGCCTCTTGCGTTTTTTGCAGAGAGCTAAGGGCAGTAGTATGGGGAACCGGAAGGGCAGCATACTCAAAGGTGTACATGTTTCTACCCTGCAGCCCACCTTGGGACACCTCGACTCCAAGCCCAGCAGTAAGTCCAACATGCTGCGGGGCCGCAACTCAGCCACTTCTGCTGACGAGCAGCCCCATATTGGCAACTATCGACTCCTCAAGACCATCGGCAAGGGTAACTTTGCCAAGGTGAAGCTGGCTCGGCACATCCTTACCGGGAAGGAGGTGAGCTCTGGGGTTGGGGATGTGGCAGCATCTCCCAACTGTTGACACCCCAGCAGGTAGTAGTGGGACTTCTACCACAGCCAGCCTTTTGTTTATCAGGCAGAAATGAGATCTGAACAGATAGGGATGCTAGAGGGATAGGCCGAAAGGAGGCGGAAATACAAAGGAGGAACTAGATTCGAGTCCTGAGCTTAGCCTGGTCAGAGAGGTAATCTTGGGCTTTTTATCTCTCGTTCAGGTAGCGGTGAAGATCATTGACAAGACTCAGCTGAATTCGTCCAGCCTCCAGAAAGTAAGCGCACAGGGCTGCTGCCCCTTTCCAGACCTCTGTCGGGGTTAGTGGTCTGCTGACCTCATTTGGACCTCCTCTTGAACCCTAATCCAGAGTCTCCGGCCGTTTCACTGTTCCCACCATCCCTTTCCACGGCTCTGCTATCTTTAGGCTTTTGCTTGGATCACCTGTGTTGGCTCCTCCTGATTGAGCTTCCTGGCCACAGGCACTGGCTCTTTTAGAAGTCTTTCTGCCCCTTTCCTGCCCCTTGGCCTACCTGTCTGACCTACTTCCTGCATCTTGTTTTCTTCTGGCCTGTGACCAGCCCTATGCAAAAACACATGTATATAGCCATTACTAGAAACACATGCAGTTAACTGTAATTATGATCTGAATGATCCAGGGGAGTGGCTCTAGAAGTACAGGGATAAGAGGAGGCAGAGAACCTGCCACTGGATTCTGTGCCAGCTACATTTCAGAGAATGGGTATGGAAGGCTGGGGTTTTTCGAAACTAAACTCCAGTTTCAAGTCTCTTACAGTACGTGCAGATTAATGACAGGTCCTCCCGGTTTTCCTTCTCACTTCTAGGCTTCTTTTGACTAACAGTTGCAGCATCCTTTGCATGTAGTCTTTGCTAGATGACTTTTCCTTCCCTTCTTGACTTACAGTGGAAAACTGAGGTCTTACTTAGCTGGTCGGGGAACCCTCCAGGTGAGACCACATATGTAGGAGTGAGAAAAGAAGGCTTTCATTTGCAGAAGAGGGACGGCTTACCAGTGACTGGTTGGTGTAGAACTGGAAACTGTCTGCCCTCTGCCCCCACCCTGGGCTCCGTCAGTTAGGGGAAGGAAGAACTCTCCCGTCAGGCTCCCAAAAAGCTGCCCCTATTCGGGTCAGTCAGATTTCCTCATATTCCAGCTGACCCTGGCTCAGATTTTCTGACCTTGATTAACCTAGTTCTTTGCATCTTGTGGCAGATTGAGTTTTTCTTTTCATGAGCACATTGTTACTTGAGTTAGGAGAGGGCATAACCTGATGCTAACAGCCAACTACAGTGAGATTGGGAAGCTTGGGACTAGAGGTTGGGAGCTGTTGCTGAGAGAGACACTCACAGAATTCGTGTGAGTTGAGGTGCCCTGACATGCTGACAGCCAAAACCAAGGTGTTTCCTATTTTTTGTTACCCCTGGGATCCCCTCAAAGTCCTTTGACTCAAAGGAAACATGGCTGTCATCACCAGGGCTTCCCTGCTGCTGGGAGCTTTCTGGAAGAAAGGGAAAGA
>NW_006789022.1:2532345-2546336 GCF_000442215.2 Lipotes vexillifer | reverse complement strand
GGGAAAGAGGGCTACTCTTGACATGTTGTCTCAGAACCCACAGAGTAGAAGCCAGCTTGGTGTGGGCCATTTGGTCTTTGGAGCAGTTTAGCCTGCCAGAGTCAGCTAGGCCATCTTACTTCCCACCTCTTTTTTCTCCCTGCCTCTTCCTGACTGGCTGGAAGCAGCAGCACCAGACAAATGCAGCCATTTTTAAAGCCTTTGAACACACTCCATTGCCAAGGCCAGTCTGATTCTGGCCAAATCACTCTGTCTAAATTTGATCCTAGCAATGATCCCTAAAGGACAAACGCTGAGGAAGCTAACGTCTTCGGGGTTCCAGACAAGCCCAGAAAACTCCACGCTCCCCTAGGAGAACGCCCTCCAGGCCCATTATTGCCCCTGAGGTGGCGTCCAGGGTTTTTTGCCTCTTCATCCAAGATAACTATTGGGCCTGGGAAGAAAGCAAGAAAAACCTGGGCCCTAACAGGAAAAGGGAGCCAAGGTCAGAATCAGGTTCTCGAAGATTTTGGAAAACCTGTTTCTTCTTTTCCTTTCCAGCTCACAAAAGCTCTGAGATCTCATTAAAGGACAAAAAAGAAAGATGTGTTCACGTTTCCCCATGAAATATAGCCTAAATTAGGTCTCCATACCTCCCCTCTCCTTAAAAACAAAAACAAAACACAACACAACCAGTTCTGCTCCTGTGCAAACGGTGAGGCCTGGAAGTTGCAAAAAAACCCCGCCTCCAGTTCTCTGGCCCCCGCAGAGGGGATGGAGTTCATTTCTGTCATCTTTCTTTATGGAAATGTATGGTTTGGAGTCCCTGATTTTGTTTCACAAAGAGAGCGTGAGTGTGTGGAGGTGGATTTGATTAAAATTGGCATCAGCTATATATAGGAGTGGCTTCTTCTGTCACCACCCCAAGGCCCAGGAGAGACAGGCGTACCCACTAGTGCAGAGCCCTCTGACTCCTGTAAGTCAGAAGGTGGTGGGCCCCTTCAGAGGGGCCCCTTCAGAGCTCCCCTGCCTCTTCACACAGACCAAGCTGGAGTCTGCTTTGTCAGTGAACTGTGGAAGCTGCTCGGGTTCTAAATGTTCATGTGCGTGGGCTCACGCTCCCTCCTTCAGAGGCACGCAGCACGCAGCCAAAACCTGTCTGCTGTTTGGGGGCTGGATTTGGGGAGACAACAGCCAAGGGTGCGGCTGGCTCGTCCAGATGCTGCCCCTGAGGGTACAAGTCATGAGAGCCCAGCTTTCCTCGCACTGACCCTTCTTGCTCTCCTTCCCCACCATGTCCTTCTCAGCCACTGGGGACGGGCATGGAGGATCTGGACAACTACTCTGTTTCCTTTCCCTGCCTGTTTTCTCTTTTGGAAAAAGAATCCTAGCAGTGGCTCTGTTTGGAGGGGACCTGAGGGGGAGCAAGCTGAGCAAGCATGACCCCTGGTATTTTATTTTCCAGCTGTTCCGTGAAGTAAGAATAATGAAGGTTTTGAATCATCCCAACATAGGTGAGAACCAGTCATCATTCCTTTCCTCTTCCCCCACAACAAGGCTCCACTTCCCAGCATGTGGCCCTTCTCCCTGAGGCACATGGCCTTCTGGAGTCTGTAGTCTTCAAGGATGCCTCTGGGGAACCCAGCTCTAGATCCAGCTCTGCCTCTGGAGCACAGGGCTGTCCTTAGTGGTGTGGCTGCCTCGAGAGGAACCTGTCTTTGGGAGAGGAGGAAACTTTGATTCCTAGGATGCCCCTGTACATGTTGGGGCTCGATGTGTGGCCCCTGCTGCTTCTCTGACTCATAGCTTGGCCTTTTCTCTTGTAGTTAAGTTATTTGAAGTGATCGAGACTGAGAAAACTCTCTACCTTGTCATGGAGTACGCTAGTGGAGGTAGGTATGGAATTGCCTCTTCCTACTGTGTCCCCACCTTCCCCAGCCCCAGCAAGCTCTGATGTAGACCCTGCCCCTGTCACTTGCAGGAGAGGTGTTTGATTACCTAGTGGCTCATGGCAGGATGAAAGAAAAAGAGGCTCGAGCCAAATTCCGCCAGGTGGGTGTGACTCCCTCCATGGAGTATGGGCCCGACCTCTGCTTTGGGGGGTTTGGCATACAGGGAGGAGCTGCCTGTCTGTAAGCGGCCTCTGGAGGGTCCTTTGGGCTTTGCTTATCTATGTGGCAGCTTCGAACTCGGTCACAGGATCACAGCTCCACCAGCCCCTGTGGCCCACCTTCAGGTGCCCCTGAGCTGACCCCTCTTCCTTCCTTTCAGATAGTGTCTGCTGTGCAGTACTGTCACCAGAAGTTTATTGTTCATAGAGACTTAAAGGTAAGGCGTGCTCTCATCTCCAGTGTCTTTGAGTCAGGGCTGGGTCATTCACCCTCTGTTAACTGTGACGTAACCATTACACCCTGAGTGTTCAAGGAAACACCAGCCTTTAATTTTTTGGAGATGATGAGGAAGCCCCTAGGGCTGCTTCTGACATAGGCCTTATGACTGGACTTAGGATCCCATTCCAGCTAGCGAGGAGAGGGTCTCTGCCATTTCACCTCTCAGCCCTTCACCTTCTGGTGCAGCCAGGCATGGCAGGAGGGCTGCAGGCAGCCTGGCGGCTGACTGAGGAAACAGTGTTGACTGTTCCACAGCTGCGTCACAGCTGCTTTGCAGATGTGCAGCACACTCATCTCTTTCACTGAGCTGTTAGCATGTGAGACTACCTATGAGTCTTCCTGGCCCCTAAGTCCTCGCAGATGTGACCACGATTAACCCAGGCCTGACAGGGAAGCTTTGCACAGCTCACAGCGTCTCTGAGCCTTCAGATCCCAGCTCTCACGTGGCTGCCTGTGTGAGGAGCGGCCTGCGCGGCCCTCCTCCAGCCCAGCCCAGCCTCTGCACACTGATTGGAGGCCTGCCCTGGAGTTGGTGGGAGAAGTTCTGACATTGAAGATGACTTTCTGTTTGTTCTTCCATTCCGCTCAGCTCCTTCCTGTCCAGTGCCTTAGTGTGATCCACTTGGTTCCCTGACGTTTTCCTTCTTACCTCCCAGGCAGAAAACCTGCTCTTGGATGCGGATATGAACATCAAGATTGCAGACTTTGGCTTCAGCAACGAATTCACCTTTGGGAACAAGCTGGATACCTTCTGTGGCAGTCCTCCTTATGCTGCCCCAGAGCTCTTCCAGGGCAAAAAATACGATGGACCCGAGGTGGATGTGTGGAGCCTGGGAGTTATTCTATATACACTGGTCAGCGGATCCCTGCCTTTTGATGGACAGAACCTCAAGGTGGAGTGAAGTGCAGGCTTAGATCATTTGTATTCTCATTTCTTCTCTTGGCCTTTGGTCTTGTCCCCGACCTCTCACCTTTGCTGCTTTTCTACATTTTTCCTGAGCCAGAGCTTCAAAGAAGGGCTTGCAAAAGGTAGCAGCTATTAAAAGCCCTCTGCACCCAGTAAAATAACCTCAGTTCCTCTCTTGAGGGCTGGGATAAATTGTATGTCCGTTCACCCCTCCAAGGTACTCAGAATTGCAGCCTCGGGCTGATCAAGCCAGAGGGCATGGGGTATTTGACATCACCACCTCTCTAGTGAGGTGCCTTGTCCCAGGCTCTCTGCCTCTTAACCATATTTCATTTATATCTGCCTGGCCAGTCTTAAGCTGTCAGGAGCCTGGATATTAGGTTCCTTCCCTTGGCCTTGGGTGATTTAAATTTCCCTCCTACAGGAGCTGCGGGAGCGGGTACTGAGGGGGAAATACCGTATTCCGTTCTACATGTCCACAGACTGTGAAAACCTGCTTAAGAAATTTCTCATTCTCAATCCCAGCAAGAGAGGCACTTTAGAGGTGAGCAGCCTGAGCCCAGCTGGTAGGAGGTCCTGGGTTCCCAAGGAAACCTCCAAGCTGAGTCTCCCTCTCTGCCCTTCCCCTTCCCTTTACTCCCCAGCAAATCATGAAAGATCGATGGATGAATGTGGGTCACGAAGATGATGAATTAAAGCCTTATGTGGAGCCACTCCCTGACTACAAGGACCCCCGGCGGACAGGTGAGGCTGTGCTGGGCCGTGAGGTTGAGCCTGCCTAGGACTCAGGACCAGCCTTAACTGTATGTCCCCCCACGCAGAGTTGATGGTGTCCATGGGTTACACACGGGAAGAGATCCAGGACTCGCTAGTGGGCCAGAGGTACAACGAGGTGATGGCCACCTATCTGCTCCTGGGCTACAAGAGCTCCGAGGTGTGTGCCCCCTGCTCCATTCTCAGTCTAGCCAGCCTCTCTGTCAGTAGTATCCCCATGCTTCTAGCAGCTATTGAGGGCAGAAGCTCATTTCTGAGTAGGTGTGCTCTCTACTGACTAATTTTAAGCCTCAGCTCTGGTGGTGCTAAGGTCCCCTGGCTTTTGCTTTCACTAATTTCCATCAATAGTTCAATAGGGAAGCTGGTGGGGTCTGGGCCTGGGTCTGGGTTTCCATACGGGTGAGTAGATCTGGCTCATTCTGTGTTGGTTAGACTGGGTCTAGGTCATTCTGGCTGGGT
This sequence comes from Lipotes vexillifer, assembly GCF_000442215.2. Lineage (NCBI taxonomy): Eukaryota > Metazoa > Chordata > Mammalia > Artiodactyla > Lipotidae > Lipotes > Lipotes vexillifer. Next base: position 2,541,827 of record NW_006789022.1, on the reverse strand, counting down.
CAGTTCTGTGTTGGCTCTAGAAGTCTCTGACTGTTTCGATATGTTTGTGTCTCTCTGTATCTGGAAGTCTGGGTTCCTGGGTGCTCTGTGTCTGTCTTATAGGAATCTTGAGCCTGTGTGTTGCTTCTGCCTAGAGCTTGTGTCTGGGTATATGTATCTGTGTGCACGTACGTCCATCCTCCCGTCTGTGCATCTGGAGGCTCCGTGATTATTGTTCTGCTCGTATGGCTACCCACGTGTGCGCCTGAATCCCTGGGTCTCTGTGGGAGTAGGGCCTTGTTCACCATCTGTGTGTCCCCACATCCACTCGTGGCCTCCCCGTCCTGCACCCGCCTGGTGGTGCTGGACCCCTTTCTTGATTCTTGACTTAGCCTGCTCAGGAGGTGTTGGGGGGTGTCTCTGAGTCTGAATGTGCATATTCTTATGTGTGTGGTGTGTGTATCCCACTCTGAGGGCGGGGTTCTTTGTGGGGAGGTTGGTGTGTCTTTGACTGTGTTTGTCAGGGTCTGTGTTGGGACTTGTCTCCGTGAGTGTTTATATAGATGCACGTTGGTCTTGCAGGGGGTATATCTCATGGGAGCCTGGGGTGGATTTGTGTCAGGCAGGAATGTGTAAGTGGGATCATCCATAGGCAACTCTTCATGACTTCTGCCCTCCCTTTTGTGTTCTTGCAGCTGGAGGGCGACACCATCACCTTGAAACCCCGGCCTTCAGCTGATCTGACCAATAGCAGTGCCCCTTCCCCCTCCCACAAGGTACAGCGCAGCGTCTCAGCCAACCCCAAGCAGCGGCGCTTTAGCGACCAGGGTGAGTACTTCTGGGAGCTGCAGGTGGGGGACTCACCCCTCTCCTGATGGGTTTTTGGGGCTTTGGATGACACAGCTGAGTTTCCATCCCTGTTCAGCCCTTATTAGTAGCATGTCCTTGGGCAAGTCACTTAACTTCCCTCCAGCTTGCCCTTACCCATTCCCACTGTCCTCTGGCCCAGCAGCTGGTCCTGCCATTCCCACTTCTAATTCCTACTCTAAGAAGACTCAGAGTAACAACGCAGAAAACAAGCGGCCTGAGGAGGACCGGGAGCCAGGGCGGAAGGCCAGCAGCACAGCCAAAGTGCCTGCCAGCCCCCTGCCTGGGCTGGAGAGGAAGAAGACCACCCCCACCCCCTCCACGGTGAGCCACGCCCACCCCCCTCCCTCCTCCTGGCCAGCCCCACCTCTCCTCCCCATCCTCCCCACTCCTGCTGTGGGGCCTGCCCTCTCCAGGCAGCTCTTTCCTTAATCCAGACCCAGCTCCCTTTGGCTGCCTACCTGACCTCCGCCCCGGGGCCACTTCAGCTTACTGTAGAAGTCCCTGCGCCACAGAGTAAAAGCAAAATCCTTGCTTTTCCCAGCCCGACTGCTCGTGGTGGAAGGTGGAGGGGGAGCAGGTTTTGTGAACCTGCCAGTAGAACACTTTGGTTTACTGTGATACCACTCTGCCCTTTATTCCCCACAGAACAGCGTCCTCTCCACCAGCACAAATCGAAGCAGGAATTCCCCACTTTTGGAGAGGGCCAGCCTTGGCCAGGCCTCCATCCAGAACGGCAAAGACAGGTGAGCAGGCCTGGGCCCTGCCTGCCGTATTTCCCGGGAGCCACCTCTCCCAGCGGTGACGTCTGTCAGCAGCACCGTCTCCCGTCCTGCCCCCTGGAGTCCCATCCTGGCTCTGTCCAGTCCAGCCTTCCACATGCCAGCACCTCCTCCCTGCTCTCCCCACCCGCCTCCTCCTCTCCCCTGTGCTCCTGTGACCGCTCCTTACGGTGTACCGAGTGTGACTCCATGGTCATCTCAGCTGCCTTCTTGCTTCTTGACTGCAGCCAGGGCGTGGCAACTGCACTCTTCTGGGCATCAGTGCCTGAGGGGCCCCAGCTCAGGGCAGGACCGAGAGATGCCCACCTGAAGCATGTACACATTGAGGGTGACTCTAGCTGTGCCCATGAGAGCAGAGCCCCCCTAACCTTGAGCGTCATGTTGAGTTCCTGGCTCCTTGTCTTCTGAGCTTAATGAAAATTCCCCTTAGCATCACGCTGCTCTTTTTGGCGACGACACATCCTTGTTCTTAGAATTTCTAGGAGACCAGTGCAGCCCGGAGGCACTTGCCTCCTGTTGGCTTTCCTGCACTTTGGGTTTCCTTCCCTAGGCTCTGGCCTGCCTCGCCTTCCTTACTGTGCCCTCCACTTCCCAGCCCTGCCTCCCTCGGCTCTGACTTGTGCCCCCTTGCTGCTCCTGGGCCTGACCTACATCCTGCCAAGGCTCCCCAGCTCTGGCCCTTCCCGCCCTGCCTGTGCTTCCTAACCGGAGCCTCCTGCCCCCACCCACCCCTAACCCAGGCCTCTCCACTGCTTTTGTCTCCTAGCCTAACCATGCCAGGGTCCCGGGCCTCCACGGCTTCTGCTTCCGCCGCGGTCTCTGCGGCCCGGCCCCGCCAGCACCAGAAATCCATGTCGGCCTCCGTGCACCCCAACAAGGCCACTGGGCTGCCCCCCACGGACAGTAACTGTGAGGTGCCGCGGCCCAGGCAAGTGTGCTGGGGCAGCTGATGCACCTGCTGCCCTCAGCCCACCCCCACCCCCCCACCATTTCTTCCCACCTGGGGGTCCTGCTCTGTTCGTGGCATCTTAGCCACAAGAGATGGCTGGCTGTCCCCTGCAGCCAGGAAGTAGAGGACACAAAAAATAGCTTAATGCCCCTCTTTTCCTCCAGTTCTCCCTCTCAGAACAGATATGCAAGAAGCCGTCCCGAGGCTCCAGAAGGAAGCCTTTTTGTTCTGAGCCTTCCTGGACTTCCTTAGGACCCCGGGGACAGTCAGCATCACAGGGGCTCAATCCTTGAGGGTTGGTCAACATTGTCCCCTTGAGGTTCCAGACTGCCTAGCTCCCAAGGAGGCTCTTCTCTCCATCCTGTACTGCTCTCCACACACGTATCCTTCCCTGCCTCCCCGAAACCATCTCCTTCCCCCTCCACCCAAACGTCTTCCTTACTGGTGTCCTCAATGGTCACACCCCTTCCTTCTGTGTCCTCTGTGATGGCTGCCTCTGCCCTAGCACCCCCTTCCCTTTCCCACGCCAGGGAGCTCCACATGCTCGGTGCTGATGGCTTTCTCGTGCCCTGACGCAATTCCCCGCCCCCCACCTCTTTTCTCACAGCACAGCCCCCCAGCGTGTCCCTGTCGCCTCCCCCTCCGCCCACAACATCAGCAGCAGCGGTGGAGCCCCAGACCGAACTAATTTTCCCCGGGGTGTTTCCAGTCGAAGCACCTTCCACGCTGGGCAGCTCCGGCAGGTGCGGGACCAGCAGAATTTGCCCTACGGTGTGACCCCAGCCTCTCCCTCTGGCAACAGCCAGGGCCGGCGGGGGGCCTCGGGGAGCATCTTCAGCAAATTCACTTCCAAGTTTGTACGCAGGTGAGTAGGGGGCCTAGGGCGGCAGAGAGGCTGAGGCCCGGCCTTCCACCTTGCCTGGGGGTGGGGATGAGGACACCTGGGGGTTAGAGCTGGGATCAGGTCCCAGGGTTAGAAACCTCAGGAAGCCTAAGAAATTGAGTCTTTGTTGGCACCTGAGATGCCCAGACCCATCCGTCCCTCTCAGGCCTCCCCAACTCCTTGTTCTCTGGCCCGAGCAGATGGCCGATGCCGCCTCCTCTCTAGGAGAGTGTGAACTCAGATGCTAAAATAAAAGCCCCCCTCGTCTCTCCTGGGTTCCCATGGAAACTTATATTTGGTGACGCAGCTGCAAAGTCATGAGGCCTGAGCCAGGCTGGGCCGGCAAGGAGAGTTTCTCCTGGTCTCTTGTCTTGCCCCCTTTGACCTCCTTTCTCCCCACCCGGTTGGTTTTGTCTGGCTGCAGCCACTCCCCTCTGCCACGTTCCTCTGCTGGGGGGCTGGGGGTTGCCAGGATGAAGGGCATAAATGAAATAGCTGGTGGGGGCCTAGGATGGCTCCCTTGCAGCCTGAGGCACTTTGACGCTTTCCTACGTGGGAACCAGGGTGAAGGTTCTCTTCGCCTGGCCCCTGATGACCCAAAAGGACAGCGTTGATTCTTGAGGTGCATCCAGTAATGTGGCCTCTTGGGCTGCTCCCTGTCTCCATCCCACCGCTTCCTCAACCATCTTAGTGTAGCTCAGGAAGCAGCAGGAGCCTTGGAGAGAACAGGTTTGCCTGCCCTTCCTCCTGCACTTCATTCCACTCAGCTAGAGTAGCCAAGCCATGCCCCTTTCCAGCCCTGGAATGCAGGTGTAGGGCTGCAGGGTGGGGCGTGAGCAGATTGGGATGTCTGGGACTCTAGTCTCGCTGAGCGGCTCTTGCACAAGTGGGGTGACCCTTGAACCTGTAAAGCCCACTCCCCACCTGCTTATCCACATACCGTCTTGTTGGTTTTTTTTTTATTTCTTTTTTTATTTTGTCTTTTTTTGTTTGTTTTTTTAGAAATCTGTCTTTCAGGTTTGCCAGAAGGTAGGCGTTGAGCCCGCTGTGTGTGCGTCTGTGTCCTGTGTCCTGCCTCCATCACTAACTCCCCTTTTCTGGCTCTTGCTCCCTCCTGCATCTGCTAAACCATGTCTGTGGGGTCCTCTCTCTGCCATCTTAAAGGGATGAAGACGGCCTCTGCCTGGGTGGCCCACAAGGCCACATTTGCCCACTCAGGGCAAATGACTCTGAAAACGATGGGCCTGTCCCCAAGCAAGGGGGACCTTCTCAGGGAATTCTCCCTTTAAGATTGTCTCCTTCCCCCCAATCCCCTACCCTGGGTTTTGGTCACAAGCGCGTTGGGTTCCTTTTCCAGCCCTTTCCCGTGTCTGTGCATGCGCTCTGAGGAAGCTCCACCGGGGTCAGAAGTGCATCTGGGATGGTATCTCATTCTGGGTCTCCTGGGCTTCCCCTTCCCTGGTGCCCTGAACTTCAGGGCTGTGTGGCCTTTTGCCCCTGTCCTATGGAACGGCAGGACTTTGGAGGTACTACAGGGACACTGGGGTCTCAAGACTTCAGCCTGACGCCTCCAGGCCCAAGGAGCCTTTGCCTCACGAGCAGGGCACAGCACCCCCTTCTGGCAGCTCCTGCAGCACTAGGCCCACCCCACCCCCACCCCAGCATACCTCCTACCTCCAGCCGTTTCTGGATGAATCAAGCCGCGTCCTCTCTGGGCTGTGTTCTCCAGTTATGGCCTGTGACTTCCGAAGAGCCAGAAGCTGGGACATTCTAGGGCAGGGGCCGTCCACCCCTAAGCCCTGGCAAAACAGTGGGAGATCCCCCCTCCCTCAGGCGTCTCCCTTCCTGGGCCATCTCCTGGCTCTGCCACCCCTGGCCCTGTCTTCATCCTCTGGTGGCCTGGGTGGGCCAAATACCAAGCTGAGGACCAAGGGCCAGGTTGGGAGCCCTGGTTCCCCAAGGCCGTCAGCCCAGCCCCTTTGGTGCCCCAGCTGACAGAACGACGGCCAAGACAGGGTGTTCAGGCTTTCCCCCTTCCACCCGCTGCTCGCCACCCAGCTCTTCACTGCATGGCTGGCTGTTGACTCATGGGGCCCCAGTGGGGGCCTGCCCTGCAGGGTACCTCCACCCACAGGGCAGGAGCCAGGTGGGGCCGGAGAGAGCAGCCAGGCTCCTTCCCCTGCACGGCCCAGGCTCCCTGCTCGCAGTGCACTTGTTTGCGTTCATGTGTCTGTTGTGTCTTTGTGTTCCTTTTACATGTGCTGCTGCTGCTCTCTCTCACTCCTCCTTACATCCTTGCCCTCCTCTGCACTCCCCAATTTCCCAGCTCCAGGCACCCATCTTCCAGCCAGGAGCTGGAGAAGCCGCTCAGCGGGGCCAGACCTCTTCCCCACCCACCCTCCCAAGGTGTCGGCCCTGCTCTGCCCTCTGTCCTCCCTTCTGTATCAGCAGATGGCCTGGCAGGCAGGGGAGTTATAAAAGAATGGGGCAGGTGGGCTTGTCTACAGCCGGCCTCAGGGCCCATCTCCTCCCCACCCAGTCCCAGGCACTGAGCCCCAGGTGTACTCAAAGCAGGTCCGGCCCGTTTGAGCCTCCTGAGAGAGACCTCTATTTATCCCCCCCCCGGCCCTTCCCTCCAAGAGGACTACAGTTCTGAGACCCGCTCAGGGGGCGCTAGTGCAGAAGCCGCCCTCCGCACGAGCCCTGGCTGTGGGCTGTGTGCACCATGCGTGTGCCCGCACGTCCACACCCTCCCCCTCCTCCGGCTCCTCCCGGCACCCGTCTTTGAGAGTGTGGGGAGGGGCAGGCCCCGCGTGCTGGGCTCCCTGTTGGAGGAGGACAGTTGAGCTGCCAGTGTGAGGTGCCATGTTGGCCTGCTAGGTGATGGGCGAGTGGCCTTTGGGCTTGGGTCCCGCCCACCCACCGGCGGCACCTCCCCCGGACCCGCCCTCACAGAGGTCCCAGCACTAAACTCTCCCTCGCTCTGTTTTTTGAGGAACCTGAACGAACCTGAAAGCAAAGACCGAGTGGAGACGCTCAGGTGAGAGGGGGCCGGAGCCAGCGCCCGCCCTGCCCGGGCCGCCGGCCCCGCCACGAGCCTCCCACTCCTATTCCTTCTGCCACCCGGCTCTTCTTCCCATGCTTGCGCCCTGTCCTCCCCCTCTTGGGGCCTCCCTTTCCTCAGAGGACCCCACAACCCCGCTGCAATGGGTATGGGCCCTTCTCCTCAGGTCTGGTGTGTTCTGGAAGCAAGAGCCCTGCCTGGGCCGGGCGGTTGGGACTCTAGACTCCTACCCCTCGACAAGCTCGCTTTGCTGTGAATCAGTCCCTTCTTTTTGTCCAGTCTGTGAACTGCTCAGGGCTACTGAGCGCGTGCTCCCCTTTCTTCCCTGACCCTGCCCTCTTCCCAGGAAAGCATGGCGCTGTCACCTTGTCACCCCCTGCCAGGGGCTGGCTTCTCGCCTTCTCTGCCCTGAGAGACGAGACCGCCCACCCCTCTCGCCCTCCCTCTGCTCCCTGGGCCAGGTCTAACGCTCCCTCTTCCAGCACTGCACTGCCGCGTCCCGGGCACCCTCCCGCTCTCCTCTCTGGTCTCGGGGTCCATCTGCCAGGGGGGCTGTCCTGTGGGTGGGGCGCCTGACGCCCGCCTCTGCCCTCTCCGCAGGCCTCACGTGGTGGGCAGCGGCGGCAGTGACAAGGAAAAGGAGGAGTTTCGGGAGGCCAAGCCCCGCTCGCTACGCTTCACGTGGAGCATGAAGACCACGAGCTCCATGGAGCCCAACGAGATGATGCGGGAGATCCGCAAGGTGCTGGACGCAAACAGCTGCCAGAGCGAGCTGCACGAGAAATACATGCTGCTGTGCGTGCACGGCGCGCCAGGCCACGAGAACTTCGTGCAGTGGGAGATGGAGGTGTGCAAACTGCCGCGGCTGTCTCTCAACGGCGTTCGATTTAAGCGGATATCGGGCACCTCCATGGCCTTCAAAAACATTGCCTCCAAAATAGCCAACGAGCTTAAGCTTTAACAGGCTGCCAGGAGTGGGGGGCGACGGAGGCGGCCAGCTGGACTTAGCTGCTGGGGCCGGCGCTCCGCCTGCCCGGGCGAGACTGCAGAGATGGATTGGTGTGTCTCCCCTGCTGGCACTTCTCCCCTCCCCGCCCTTCTCAGTTTTTTCTTCCATGTTTGTGGGGCTTGGGAGATGGTTCTCTCCCCCCCACATTTACCCCTGCCCAGATATTCCCCTTTCCCCCCTCTCTCCCACAGGAGGCAAAGGAAGGGGAGGGAGGGGTGGGGGGCAGGGCTCCCCCTCGGTACTGCGGTTGCACAGAGTATTTCGCCTAAACCAAGAAATTTTTTATTACCAAAAAGAAAAAAGAAAAAAAAAAAAAAACCCAGCGGCCACCTTTCCTCCCTGCCCCATTGGGACAGTCGAGACTGGATCTGTGGGGTTTCCCGGGAGGGTGGCTCAGGGCTGGAACACTCTCAGGCAAGAGTGGTGGAGTTCCCTGTCAGGCCCTCCGCCAGGCCCACTTTGGGCTTCTCCCCTCTCCTCTCCTTCCCCTCCAAGCAAACCACCAGAGGTGGCCTTCCCCTGACCTCAGGCCCCTGGGCTGGAGGCCTGGGCGGCTGGGGGCTGGGGGCAGGGGTGCTGCACAGCCCTGAAGCGGTGGGACTGGCGGCTGCTCTGGGGCTGGCAGGCTAGGCGCGGGGCTCGGCCTCCCTCCACACTGTATCCTCTGCCCCTCCTTCCCCAGAGGCTGGGCATTTCCTTCCACAAGCTGCTGTGGGGACTTTTGTTCCCCTCCTCAAAAAGTCTGTGCCATCTTCTCCCACCCCCTCCTGGGTAGAAGGCGGGGCTGACCCCAGGGCTGGGAGAGGGGAGGGGACCGCAGGGCAGATGGGCTCCTCGGCCCCCAGGGGGCCGCCTGGGCTGCTAGTCTCCGGAACAGGGACGCTGGGCATTCTCCGTTCTGGGAGAGCCTTTGTCTGAAAGCACAGCCCCCCTCGCCGTCCCTCTCCCCACTGCTCCCCGTCATTGGCATTAATCTGGGCACCAGCTAGTTCCATAGCAGTGACTTCCCTCACCACTCATCTCTCGGCCTTGCCTTTTCTTCCTCACACTGTCGCCCCTCCTCTCAGGAGACACTGCCCGAGGGCCCCCGTGGCCGGCCGCCTGGTGGGAGGCTGGACAGGGCAGCAGGGCCGGGAGCCTCTGCCCTCCACAGGGTGGGGGGGGGACAGATAGGCCAAGTGACTCCCAGCTGGCTAACCTCTGCAGCCGGCGTGGGAGTGGCTGGTTATGGGCGCTTGGCTGGTGGCAGCCGCTGCATCCCTTAATTTATTTCTCTGCTGTTTCTGTTCTTGAGAAATTGGGGGAGGGGGTCCTGAACAGAGGCTGCCTCTACCCTCACCTGAGTTGTACATTTCTTGTGATGGGTTTTATTTTTTATTTTATTATTTTATTGTTTTTTTTTTTTTGATTTATGATGACTCCACTCCTACTCATCACCCCACTCCCAGGCCTGGCTCCGTGGCAAGTCGAGCCCTTGGTTCCCAGGAAGGGGCCTCGCCAACCTCAGCCCTCCTGCCCCAAGCCCTGAATGCGGGCTCCAGCTCCCACCAAGGGCTCCCCCTCCCTTCTTCCCTCCCGCCTCCTGCCCTATGGAACAGCCCGGGTGCTCCGAGGGGCCGGGAGGGCAAGGCTTGGCTCCCAAAGGGGGTGGGGGCTGGGGGCTGGGGGGGGCCTCCCAAGCAAGGTGGCCCCTCCCCACCCAGCCCCCCTTCCTGCACTTAGTTTCTCCTCTGGATCAAACACGTAATAAAGAGAATGTTTGGAATCTGAGCTGCCTCCTCCTGTTTCTTCCTACCGGGCAGGGACCCAGTCCCCATGGGCAAGATGTGGCCCAGCCTGCCTGCCTCGCAGGGGAGAACTGATTCCTGTCTGGGGCCTGGGGAAAGGCCGGTGCTGGGCGGGATCCCTCCCCACCCACCCTCATGGCACAGAGAGGAAGCAAAGCCCAA
>NW_006789022.1:2499431-2532335 GCF_000442215.2 Lipotes vexillifer | reverse complement strand
GGAAAGAGGATTCAGTGAGCTTGAAGGTTTTATTTATTTTTAAAAAACATTGAAAAATAAACCCATGTCTGCATATGTTCCCAACCCTCCTTTCTCTAAGCTTTTGGGCGGTGGGCACAGTGGGCACCCTCAGGGCTCCTCAGCACTTTCCACCCGGCCCCCTGAAGACCCCCTGAAGACCGGAGAGCTGCCTCTTCAGCCTCTGATGCTGTCAGGCCCCAAGGAACCTCTGCCCACTTCCCCCCTCCAGCTCCCTCCCCACCTCACCCCAGACTTATTGCTAAAAGAAGGGGAAGAGGAAGAACAGCCAACACACTAAACTGTCCTCTCCGCCCCCCGCAGGCTATGGTCACTACCCCCTACACACGAAGGGCAGGACCCCTAGGCCACGCCCTGGCAGACTAGGAGGCAGCCATTCCAGTCCCAGCCAGGAAAAGTACCCTCGGGCCAGCTCAGAAGGCCCCAGACCCTGGCTGGGGTGGGGGTGGAGACAGGCTGGCTGCCAGAAAGACGTGCAGAACCCGCGGGGGTCCAGGCTGTGCGCCCCCCCACCCCCACCCCCACCCCCGTCGGCAGCGCTGGGTCTTCGAAAGACCTGGCGAGAGCTCTAGTCTCTTCTGTCCTCAGTGAAGCTGGAGGTCCCCGAGGACGTCCGGCAAAGGGGTTCTGGAGCCTCCGGTTGGCGGAGGGCCTCGGGGCTCAGAGCGAGGGTGCTGGAGGCTCCAGGGGGGCTCCAGCCAGAGGGGGTGCGGGCTGAGGGCCGGGGCGGGCACCGTGGCGGGAGGCAGCCAGGGCAGGGCGGATGAGAGGTGGTGGGGGCTGGTTGGGGGCCAGCCGGGGCTGGAGGAAGCGGCCCTGCTGGAGTGGGGGTGGCTGGCGGAGCAGGGTGGGAGCCGTGGGCAAAGGTGGCCTCAGCAGTGGCGGCGGCTGGGACAGCGAGGTGGGAGGTGGAGGAGGGGGCGGCGCAGGGGGCCCCGATCGGGGTCCTGATGTCGACACAGATGTAATCTGGACCTGAGAGGGGCGAGAGAAGAGTGAGAAACCAGGCTCAAGCACACCCTCGGCCCAGTCTAAGGACGGAGGCAGTTCCTCTCCTCTGTTCTCTGAAGCGTTTCGCTCTCTCCCCCCTTCTCACCTCATCATCTTCCTCCAGGGCTGGGGGTGGCAAGGGAGCCCCTCTCCTAGCCTCCTCCATGGGGACCGGGGGGGCTCCAGGGGCCCCATCCTGCTCGGCCTCCCATTCCTGCAGCACCTCCTCCAGATTGAAGCGGCGCCGGTAGCTCACAAAGAAGGTCTTCACCTGGGTCAGAGTCTTGTTCCCAATCACCTCTGCAATAGCCCCAAAGTCTTTGCCATACCTACGGATGGCTGCAAGGGTCAAAAGGGCAGCAGGTGTGAATACCCCCTTAGAACTAGTTACTTCCCTGATCCTTCCCCTCTGCCCCAGCTCCTTGGAGCTCCAGCCCACGGGGGAGAGCCTCCTGGGGCCCTCTATTCTCGCGAGTCTCACCCACCTTGTACTGCCAAAAGCTGCTCATCCGTGGTCCAGCGGGAGTTGAACTTGGTGTTGGCCTGGGGAGCAAGGAGTATATATCCTTGAGACTCAGAAATGTGGGAACAGAGACCCTGCTACCCAAGGAAAACTCCCCTTTCTGCTGTGCCACCAGAAAGGACCCCCTCCTTCACCCAGACTTGAAGAGCAGCCTCACCTCAGGGGGGCGGAGTGGATCGATGCCCCCCTCCAGGGCTTGGCGGAGGCTGCTGTTGGTCTGCTTCATGCTTTGCACCTGGGAAGGCAAGGCAAGGAAGGGACATCAAGTTCCAAGCCAGGGAGGCCATCAACACCAACCCTCACCAGGGCCCTACTGCCCAGCAAAGCTCTTTGCTACCCACCATCTACCTCATCTCTCCCTCACAACCATTCAGTAGGGGAGACACTGGGGTTTGCCCCTTTTCAAAGACCAGGTTGGTTGGTTTGTCTTTTTAATGTCCAGCAAAGAACGCTAAGTTACCCAGAAGCCCAGAGGATGGGGCAGAGGCAGGCTTGGCAATCCACACGACCTCCCTTACGTCTCCAGCTGCCCCCAGTCATAGTTCCCAGCTGCCGACTGTCCCCTTTGCCTGGCCCCTTCTTTCCTCGGGCCCCCCACCTGGCGCTTGAGGGAGATGAGCTGGGAGTCGAGGCCTCGAAGTGTGAGGTTGGCAAGGTCCGGGCTCCCTGACACGGCAGTGAGGCCCTCAGGGCTCAGGTACATGCCCTTGGGAGGGCGCCGCCGAGTTCGCAGCGGATGGTGGCGGTACTGAGACCCCTGGGCCTCCTTCTTTCCCGGACCTGGGCGGGCATTCAGGGGCCGAGAGGGCAGAGGCTGCCAGGGAAAAGAGAGGAGGTGGGTGGTGCGGAGCCCAAGGAGAGGGCGGGCGGGCAGGCAGGCAGGGCCAGAGGAGCTCTGGGACCTCACCTCTCTCGTGGGGTCTCCAGCGTCCGGCTCCCCCTCACTCACGGCTCCTCGTCCCTCTTCAAGCTCATCACTGCTTACACGGGGGCCAAGGCCGGGTAAGGCAGGGGCCAGGGCCCCCAGGAGCTCAGTTTACCCCCACCCAGAGCCCCCCCGGGCCCCCCACCTGTCTTCTTTGTCCTTCCGGCCCCCCAGCCGCCGAGCCTGTCTGTCCATCACACTGGTCCGGCTGCGGGTCTTCTTCCAAGAGTAGTAATATTTCACCAGGCTGGGAATCAGCTTGTCAGGCAGCTGGAGGGGCAACGCCACAGGCTGGGGCCCACCTAAGACTCTGGGCCTCGGGCAGGCTTGACAGAAAGAAGGGGCCAAGGAGCACTGGCGGGGGTGGAGGGCTTTACCATCTGCTGGATCCGCTGGAAACATTTGCCGTGGAAGCCAAAGGCCTGTTCAAACAGCACCTTGTCCTCTACTGTCCACTCGTCCGGGAACGGGGTGAAGTTGGCCAGGTCAGCCAGCGACTTCTCTACGTCGTGCTTATGCCACAGGAGCATGCCCAGCGCCTGGCCCAAGAGAGCGGACCACTCAGGCTCAGCTGCCCGCAGCACTGTCCGGTCTCCACCCCAGATCCCTGCGGGGCCGAGGCTCACCTGCTCAATGTTGTAACCATGCTTCTCCTTGGCCATCGCAATGTACTTGTCAACTGCAGGGGCGGGAGGAGCCGGGTCTTGGAGGAGGGGTTACAACCCCTAAGCCAGGCCTGCCCGGAAAGGGGTATGCCCCCAGGGGCTAGGCCCCTGAGCCTGAGCCCCAGGGCAGGGGCTGAACCCACATACCTCAGCCTCCAGCCCACTTCTGAGAAGAGCTGGCTGCCAGCTGGCATGAACCCCAGGCCCCAGCTCCCAAGGGTATGCATGAGCCCAGGGTCCCACCCCACTCACGCTTGGCATCTGACACACAGTGGTTGGGTGACCACACCAACATCCCCTTCAGCTCCTTGTTACTGTAGCGCGCGGGGCTCTCTGAAAGGCAACGGAGCAGAGGAGGGAAGACATCATCAGCCTGGTGGCGCTGGCCTGGACCCACGGCCAGAGGGCAGCGGAGGAGTGGGGCCCGCGAGGTGAGGCCCAGAGGGGAAGGAGGGACAGAGACCCAGACAGGAAGGCAGAGCAGGAAAACTAACCATGACACAGGGCCGGCCACCCACCCCCGCCTGTCCTTACAGTGGGCGCCAGCCAAGGGTTCCCCCAGGTGGGGCTCAGGGCCAAGCCATGGGCCCTCCAGTCCCCTCCCTTCACAGCCTGTCCTGCCACTCACCAGGCTTGCACTCCGGAATTACGGCCTGGTAATTGGTTCCAACGCGGATCATGCTGTCTGTGGAGCCGGTGGGGGGTGGGGGGAGGCAGTCAGGACTCCAGGGAGGGAGGGAGGACGGGAGGATGTGGCAGGGGAGGTGGCTGGCCTGGAGTTCTTCCTGACCACCCGGGGCCCCCATCTTCCAGGAGGCTCACTTTTCCCTGATCTTCCCCTCAGTTACCCTCAGTCACAGAAGGAACTGGAAAAGGGAGAGACCTGCCTAGCCATAGCCATGGGGGGTGGGGGAGAGGACAGGGGCCAGTTTTCAAGCCCAGGCCCAGCAGAGCCCTTTGTTCTGACGGGGGGGGGGGGGACAACAAGAGTAAACCTTGAAGACATTATGCTCAGTGAAAAAAGCCAGACACAAAATGCCACATATTATATGATTCCATTTATATGAAATATCCACAATAGACAAATCCACAGAGACAGAACATAGATTGGTGGTTGCTAGGGGCTGGGCCGGGGGGGGGGGGTTGGGGGGGGTTGGAGGGCTGCCCCTAGACCTGGACCACAGCCCTCCTGCAGAGAATCCAAGGCTCCTCCCCACCACAGGAGCCCCACAGCTCGGCGTGGAGGTGTCTTTCCAGCTCCTGCCCCAGTCAGACCTCAGTCCCCTGCAAGGTGGCAGGGTACGAGGAGCCCAAGCTGTGAAAGGGAGGGACGCCTGAGTCCCTCGGGGACTGAGGTTAGGGAGGGGGCAGGCAGGACCGCCTCCTCGGCAGCTAGGGGCCCAGCCTCCAGATTCCCTGTGCCGGCTTGGAGGAGAAGGAAGGCACAGGCTCCAATCCAGGCAAGGCAGGAACCATCCGTATAATACCCCCGTGGTCGGCAACTCTCCCCCACGCCCTGCTCCGCGCCCCCCCGGGCCGGTGCGCCTTTAACCCTAGGCCTCCGGGCTCACCGTGCGAGTGCTCCTCCTCGCTGCTGTCATCCTCCGAGTGGGGTTGTCCGCCGTTGGGCGCCGTCTTGGCCCGGCTGCGGGACAGGATCCCGGAGCCCGCGCTCGGCTTCTCCATCACCGAGGGCATTACCCCGCCCAGCTGCCCCGGGGGGCGCGGGAGCCTTCGGAGTGCAGCGGTCGTTGCCGCGCTCGCCCGGGGTGCCGTGCCCGGCCCGGCCTGGAGAGGTCGCCACTGAGGCTACGAGAGGCAGGAGGTCAAGCGTGGCTAGGGTCCGGCGGGGCAGGAGCCCAGCGGGCAGCCCAGCGCTCTCCGCGACCCCCCCGGGTGAGGGTGTCAGAAAAGTTTGTGTAGAAGTGGGGTACGCGGGGGATGAGCGCAAGGTCCGGTGGGGCCGGGGTGCGCTCGCTCTGGACGCTCCACGGAATTGGGGCTCCCCGGAGAAGTCTGGGCACTCTGCCCTCGGAGCGCCCTGGAGCCCCAATGCCCGCCTGCCCACGCAGTTCAGCGAGCGGGCGCTGCGGCGCGACTGCCGCCCCCGGCGGGCTCCGCGCCTCTCGGCTGCACCAGGATGCCCCAGTCCCCGGGAGGGGACCCCTGCCCGGACCAGACCCCTGCCTGCGACGGCAGCCGGCGGGGCCCCGGCGCTGGCGGCGGCGGCGGGACGGCGCGCACGGCGCGCGGTGCTGGGGCAGAGTTGCCGGGAGGCGGGGGAGCGCAGCCGCGGGCGCCGCCTCGCACCCTCCCCGGCGCGCTCGCTCTCCACGGCGCGCTCGGGCTGCTGCTCGCTCGCCCGCTCTCCGCCGCCGCTCGCTCCTCGCGCACACAATGAAGCTGCTGGCAGGGAAGTAGTGCCGGCTGCGGCCTCAGCACCCCTCCCCCAGCCGATGCCTCCGCCAGCTGAACATCTGGCCCTGGGGTGGAAGGGAGGGCCCGGGGGGCGGGGCCTGGGGGCCGGGGCTAGACCTCCAGGGGGTGGGGTCAGGACCCGGGTGGAGAGCGCTTTCCTCTGCGGGCCCCCCGAGCTCCCAGACTTGCCCCTGGGGGAGACCACCCCCTACCCCTGAGGAGTAGCCGGGGGTCAGCCCCACCCAGGCGCACACCAGCCCCACACACCAGTGGGCTCGGGTTACCGCCGCCTGCCCCGGGGGCCCCGAGGCCGCCTGCCCGCCCGCCCGGGTGGAGCCCAGCTTTTCCTTCCATTTCCCTTCCTGCCAAGGAACTCCCCGCCCCCCTTCCGCAGGGGGGACCCCCCCCCCTTCATGCGCCCTTGGGGGCCAGAGCGGATGGGAGGCCGGACAGGCGAGGAATGAATTCCTCCAAGAGCTACCGGGCCAAAGCCTGGCTTCTGGTGCATCTGTGGGTCCCCAGGGGTCACCTCAGTTCCCTTTAACTGCTGCAGCGCGCACCCCAAAACAGTGGCACAAGGGGTTGCGTGATGGGGAGTGGGAAGTGTCGGGCAAGATCTGGACTGCAGGGTGAGGGGGAAGCTGGGTGTCCTCCCTACTGGGTTCACTGTCACCCCAGCTGGGAGCAGCATCCCCCTCCCCCAGGACGAGCACGGGCAGAGTGACAGACCGGGAAGCGGGTAGAGCGGCACAGACGGAGATGGGGGAGGGGGGTGGGCAGAGACTTTCAAAGCCAGACCCAGCCACCCTGCCAGGCACACAAAGAGCCAGCACACACACACACCGGCGACAAGCTGCGCGGGTGCCCGTCCCCGCCGCCGCAGGCACGTGCTGCCGCGCACACAGGCCGAAGCCCCCTCCCACCCGTCGCCCCTCCCACCCGAGCCCCAGACTTCTAGACACACCTCCACCCGGGCACGCCCCGCTGTGCCCAGACTGAGCCGAGCTTGCGCTCGCACCCTCCTCTCCCTTCCCTTCCTCGGCCACTCAGTAATCAGATTCCTAAATTTAGAAGCAACCCAGGGCCCAGCCAGGGATGGATCCCCGCCCCCACCCGCTGCCTGCGGCCAGCCGGCCGGGGTCCTGCGGTCGGGCCACGACCCGGCTGGGGCCTCCTGGTCCTGGGGGCTCCTGCGGGCGGCCGGGCAAAGTCAGGCACAACCCCACCCGGCTGCGGTGCTGTCGGGCCACATGGGGCCACACTGGGGCCACCCAGCCGGCAGCCACGTTGCCCGCCACACCTCCGGTCAGAGCTATGGGGCCTTTTTCCTCCACTTAAATCATGGATTGGGCACCAAGCCCCAGGGTGGGGAGGTCTGGATAGAGGAGAACGAGTGGGCCAAGGGCAGGTCTGAGCTAAGGGCTCTGCTACAAATGGAAAAGAGCCTCCGCAGCCTTACTCCTTCTGAGTAGCCACCCTGCCCCCAGAACCTCCAGTCTTCAGGGAGCCTCTCATCTCTGTCCCCTCCTGCCTGGCAGGCAGCCATCGCTGCTGACAGCCCTCTCCTATGATGGAGTCTTCCATTTTGCCCACACCAGCCCCTCTTGAGGCAGGGCCTCAGCTGGGTCCCCCCTTTCCCCCTTGCCACTTTTCCATCCTCATGCTTAGGGTCCAGGGCCCAGCACCTCACCCCACCCCCAGGCCTCAGCATCATGCTTATTCTGGGCTCCCTCCTCCTGGGCTGCCCCCAGGTACCCCCAGCCCCAGGCGTCCCTCCTTCCTTAGCACCCCTCCCCCCAATAAGAACCTAATTCTGTTCTCACTTCTCCCTAGGGCCTGGAGCTCAGGGCCAGAGGAAGATTCTGCTCTGGAGGAGGGGGCAGGGAGGGGAGGCTTATTCCTTGGCGTAGAGAGGAGGGGGGGAGTCCCTAGGCCCTGGTGTGATGAGGCTTCCGCCTAGGAGGTGGGACGCGACATGGGAGGGGTATCCTAGGAATTTGGGGATGACTCGGGTCCACAGTGTCCAGGGAGAGAGAGGAGGCACATTCCTAGTGAGCAACCTCCTCCCCAAGGGGCAGCGGCGCAGGGTTAGGAGGGGGAGGGGCAAGGCCCCACCCTCCCACCTGCTGCAGCCGCCCCCTCCCCAGCTGGCCCCCTCTTTTGTGCAAAGCCACACAAAGGACAAGGGGCCCCGGCCGGCCTGGCCATCTGCTCCCAGCAGCCTGAAGGCTCTTAAAGAGACAGCACCCCCTCCCTGCCCTGGGGCTGTGGGGCGGGATGGACCCGGTGCGCCACAGGACCTGGTCTCAGCGGTACCCCACGTGCCACCCACTTTTCCCTCGCTCCCCCAGCCCCAGGTCGGAAATCATTCTCCCCCAGGCCAGGGGCACCGAGGTGCCACGTGGCCCAGAACAGGAGGCGTGGGAGGGGAGAGAAAGGAGGCAGCCAGGGACCAGCCCCTCCCCTCCGGCCTTAGGCAGAGGGGCCAGGGAAGCTCAGTAGTACAGCACTGGTACTGGGGTCCCTCACCTCCCTGAGGCCACCTCTGAGCTTTGTGAGCTACTGCCAGCCTCCGGGAGTGCCCTCCCCGCCGTCCTCACTGAGGAGCTCCCCCTCGGCCTTCCTCAGGGAGGATGCCAGTGCCTGCTTTTGGGGGGCTGCCGGCCTCGGGGCAGCAACCCCGTGACCCGGGCACATTTACTTCCTGCGTTTTCCAGTTGAGGAAACTGAGGCTTGGCCGAGCCCCCGCACAGGCCTCCCCAAAGCCAACGCCCCTAGCTGTGTCTGAAGCCTTCCTCCCGCCCCCGACTCCCCCCCACCCCACCCCTGGGCCAGACAGGGCTTCTCACCCCTGAGATCCCCCGGGAAGCCAGACCAAGGTGCTCAGAGCCTTTGCCACACTGCTGGGGACACCAGTTTACGTTATTTGTGTGATTGTTTATTTCTCGACTGTCTCCCTGCTGGGAGGCATGGCAGGGACTGGGTCCACTGTGTTCATTGCTGTGTTCTCAGTGCCTGGCATATAGGAGGCACTCAAAATTTGCTGAATAAATAAATGCCAGAAGCCCCAAAAGCCTTCCTCTTCGCTGGGCTCCTCTGTCCTCTGCGTGTTGGGCATCCTGCCTCCTGACTCCTCTAGGTGAGGCAGAGGGGACGAAGGTCGAACAGGGATGCTGGGAGAGAAAAGGAGGGTGACCTTGAACAAGCCACCAGCCTCCCCTCTCCCTCCTCCCAAAGGCGGGGGCAGCTCCAGCCAATCCTGAACCCGTAGCCCTGCCAGACAGACTGGGACTGTCCTGAGCTCTGGCCAGGCAAGGCTGGCCGCTGTGGTGTGGTGCCTGGGACCCTGGCCAGGCCCTCAGTGGCCAGAGCCAAGGGGCTCAGCTTGGGGAGGGTGGCAGGCAGGCGGGCCCTTGGGTGGGGGAGGGAAGGTGGCAGGATCTAAGGAGAAACCTGGCTGAGCAGCCGGTGAGTCGGACTGGAGGCCAGGGGGAGATGAAGCTGGAGAAATGGAGAAGGGGGGCTACAGTGTGAAAGGAGTATGGGGGCGCTCCCTCCAGGGCCCTCACGCCCTCAGCCTGCCCAGAGAGGACTTCAATTCCTCCCAGGCCCCTGGGGCTCACTGGCAGGCTGTGTGGCCCAGGGCACTGCCCTCCTGGGCCCAGTTAGTAATCTCCCGAACTGGGCCACCCTCCCACCAGGGGCTGTGAAGAGGCTGAGAGAAGGTGACAGCGGTGACGATCCGGTGCTTGGTATCGCCTCAGCACTGTGGCCACGTGAGGGGGGGGGCATTAAGGAGCCCAGGCCAGCACATCTGTGAGTGGCGCTGGGGGCGGGCAGAGCAGAAGCAGGCGGGTCAGTAAGGAGACCCCAGGCTTCCTGTCACCCACGCTGACGAAAGCTGACTCCCTGAGCGAAGCAGGAACTAAGGCAGAAGGGTCAGGGACACCTTAGCAGAGAGACGCGAGAAGGTGACAGGGGCTCCCTGGAGCCATGAGGGGGCAGCTTCCAGACCTGGGAGCCCCCTCTGTTTCTCCGGAAGCCAGGAAAGGAACCTCCCCTCACGCTCACCTGGGCAATAGCTGGCGCCCTCTAGTGGTGACAGCGTGGACCAAGGGGTCCCACCTAGGCTTGGCCGCAAATGTCCTCCCAGGGAGTCTGAGCACGGCACTCTGAGGACCCCATTCTCCTGGGGCAAGCGCATGCAGTCAAGATCATCTGGGGCCAACTGAGCTTTAGATCCAATCCCCAGCACGTCTCCTGGGCCCAGAGCCACCCAGAACCTCCCAGAACAAAGTCGGGTGGGGCGGAAACCCCTAGAGAAATGGCAGAGGAGAGGGGAACTGCAGGGAGAGTGCAGGAGCACTGCAGGCCAGGGAGCTCAGACCTGGAGTGAGTCCTGGCTCTGCTTCTTGCTTGCTGTGTGGCCTGAGGTGAGTTACTTGGCCTCTCCGAGGCTTAGTCCCTCCATCTCTCAAAGGGAACAATAACGCTGACCTCATCTGATTGTTGGGAGGATCCAACATCATCTCACATGGAATGTAATTGGAGTCTCCATCAATGCTGGTTTCCTTTTGAAGCAGGGGTCCCCTCCTGAACGCCCCTAGCTGGGCTAGAGAACCACCCTTCACTTCTCTGTGAGGTTGCCCATGATCTGTGGACCAGCTGAAGGCCATTGCCACCAGCTCCTGGTTCTGGCCTCTGGAGCTAAAAGCTCTTCCTCTGAGACATTTGACACTTGACAACCTCCCTCTGACTTGTCTACCGCTTCAGGTTCCTGCCTTCGGTCTGATCTCGCCAACCCATCACACAAACATAGCTGGATACAGATTCTCAAATACTGCTTTGATCAGGTCTCACTCCTGCTCAATAACCTTCCATGGTTCACTGTTGCCTTCCAGGCAAAGTTGGAGCTTCTCCTCTCCCAGCCCAGTACTCAAGGCCTTTCTAGCCTGTATCTGATCCAGCTGAACAGGTCTGCTGGCTACTTGCTGAGCCCTACCTGGTGCCCCAGAATACCCCATCCACCCTGCAGACCCTGGCCCGGCCCACCTATTTGCATGCCCCATACCTGGCCAGTCCCTTGGGACTGCTGGCTTCTGCTAGTCAGCTCTGCTGTGACAGGGCACATCCAGGGTTCCTGGCTTGACTACAATCACCCTTCCTGCTTCCCCCAACCTGCCCCCCTCATACTCCTCCTCCACCACCCCATCTGCTGCATGGCTCTTAGCCCGTGACCTTGCCTTCCGCTTCCAGAGAGAATAGAGGCCTCTGGGAGGAACCCCCTCTAAGGCCTGCCCCTGCACCCAGAGATTCACTCCTTCCCTCCCACCTCCAGTTGTAGGTGTACCTTGCCCCTTCAAGGCCAACCTCCCGCCCAGGCTCTGCATCTCTCAGTGAGACACACACACACACACACACACACACACACACACACACACACACCCCTTCCTCCATCCCAAGTTTCACCTTTAGCTACTCCTTTCAGCTACAGCTACTGAAAGCTAGTGCTACCTTTGCTCTCAATCTCTCTCTCTCTCTTTTTTTTTTTAAAGCTAGTCTTCTTAGGGAATTCCCTCGTGGCCCAGTGGTTAGGACTCTGGACTTTCACTGCAGGGGGCATGGGTTCAATCCCCGGTCGGGGAACTAAGATCCTTCAAGCCGCAGAGTGCAGCCAACAACAAAATTAAAAAATAAAGATAGGGCTTCCCTGGTGGCGCAGTGGTTGGGAGTCCGCCTGCCGATGCAAGGGACACAGGTTTGTGCCCTGGTCCGGGAAAATCCCACATGCCGCGGAGCGGCTGGGCCCATGGGCCATGGCCGCTGAGCCTGCGCGTCCAGAGCCTATGCTCCGCAACGGGAGAGGCCACAACAGTGAGAGGCCTGCGTACCGCAAAATAAATAAATAAAAATTTAAAAATAATAAAAAATCAAAATAAAGATAAAGCTGGGCTTCTTAAAAGAGTTGTTCGCACCCCTTCATCCTTGTTCTCACCTCCCACTCACTCTGCAACCCACTGACGTGCTGTGTCCCCTCCGCCACTCCACGGAGACTACTCTTGCCGAGGTCACTAGTGGCTGTCATCTCTAAACCCAAAGGACTTTTTTTTTTTTTTTTTTTTTTCGGTCCCAGGAAAATCATTGGTTAGAGCTAAGTTGCACAGGCTCCGGACGTGCAGGCTCAGTGGTCATGGCTCACGGGCCCAGCCTCTCCGAGGCATGTTGGATCCTCCTGGGCCGGGGCACGAACCCGTGTCCCCTGCATCGGCAGGCGGACTCTCAACCACTGCACCACCAGGGAAGCCCCGGAGATAGGATCTTTACAGAGATAATCAAAGTGAGGTCAATAGGTGGGCCCTCGTCCAGTTTGACTGGTGTCCTTATAACGATGGGAAATTTGGAACAGATAGCCATATATGGGGAACAGCTTGTGATCATGAGGACAGCCATTTACAAGCCAGGGAGAGAGGTCTGGGACAGCTCCTCACACAGCCCTCAGAAGGAACCAACCTTGCCAACACCTTGACTTTGGACTTCTGGCCTCAAGAACTGTGAGACAATAAACTTCTGTTGTTTAAGCCACCCAGCCTGGGGTGCCTTGTTACAGCAGCCCTGCAAAACTGCTACATGGGGAAACAGCCTCTGGGCTCAGGGCTGTGTGTGTTCAGATTGGGCACGACTTACCTGGACCAAGACCTGAAGATGCTGTGGGCCTCCAGGTCAGGACATCTCACCCTCTTCCTACCTTTGGGCCCCTCTCTGGCCTTGGTGTCCTTGGCTGTCAAGGAGGGATAGACTAGATGATTACCTGGCCTCCTAACCAGCCCTGAGGCTGATGAGGCCGGCTGTCACTGTTAAATCCAGCCACCAGTTGTTGCCTTCTAATGCCAAGGGTGGGGCCTGTGGACCTTGAAGTTGAGAGTAACAAGTATGACGTTTAACTGCCTTGTATTAGTTATGCCACAGTAGTGCTGTGTAACAAAAGACCCAAAGCTTCTGGGAGTCAGAATCTCAGGAGTGACTTCACTGGGTGGTTGTGACTCAGGGTCTCCCGTGGGGTTGCTACCAAGATGTTGGCTGGGCTTCAGTCCTCTGAAGGTTTGACTAGTGTGGGACAATCATCTTCTAAGGTGGCTCACTCACTTGGCCAGCAAGTGGAGACTGGCTGTTGGTGAGAAGCCTCAGTTCCTCACCTCCATGGTGCTGCTTGCGCATCCTGACAGCATAGCGGCTGGCTTTCCCCAGAGGGAGCAATGTAAGAGACCAAGGCACAAGCTTGGTCTTAAGTTTTGATAACCTGACCTTGGGAATCACACCCTGTCACTTCAGAAGTACTTTATTGTCACATACGTCAGCCCTACTCAGTGTTGGAGGGGACTATGTAAGGGCATGAATACCAGAAAGTCACTGGGGCCATTTGGGTGGCTGGCTACCGCAGGCCGGATAAGAGATCTGGTACCAGAAGAGATTACGGGGCAAAGGGTCATGCAGGAAGAGTCTTACGCATTGAACTTGGGAAAGATGGAGCCTTGGGAGTGTATTAGTGTCCGAGGGCTGCCATAACAAGTTACCACAAACTGAATGGCTTAAAGCAACAGCAATTAATTTGGGCTAGAAGTCCAAATCAAGGTATTGGCTGGGTTGGTTCCTTTTAGAGGCTCTGAGACAGCTTCCATTCAGTGCCTCTCTTCTAGCTTCTGAAGACTCCCAGAAACCCTTGGCATTCCTTGGCTTGCAGCTGCTTCCCTCCAATCTCTGCTTCTGTCTTCATATGGCCATCTTCCCCCTGGATGTGCGGCTCAACTCTTCCTCTGTTTTCTGTTATAAGAACGCTGGTCCTTGGATTTAGAAGCCAACCCTGAATCCAGGATGATTTCATCCTGAGATCTTTAACTTAATTACATCTGAAAAGATCCTATTTCCAAATAAGGTCACATTCACAGGTACCAGGGGTTGGACTTAGGGACACTATTCAACCCACTACAGGAGGCATCCCCATGGAGGGGCTGGTTGATGCCATGACCTAGTATCTCCATCTGCTTTGGCTCGGGTGTCACCTCCTCTAGGGAGCCTGCTACCTCTCCTTTGTGCCCCACAGCACCGGTGGCTGGTACCACCACTGCACCGTTATTCCTTCAATGAACATCTCCTGAGCACCTGCTCTATATCAGGCACTGAGCTGGGTCCCGGGAGTTCAGAAGTTCAGGCTGCCAGATTTAGCACACAAAAACACGAACACCCAGTGAAATCTGAATTTCAGATGCATGGTGAGTTTCAGTTTGCCCCCGTATTGTGTATTGTAACTAGCAACGCTAACAGCAGCGGGGGAGAGAAGAGCCTTCAACTGAAGGAAGCCTACAGTCTTGTGGGGGAGATGGCAGGGTGCAACAGGGGGAGAACAAGGCATCAGGAGACCCAGGGAGTGCGCCCGGGCCAGCAGGAGTGAGGGGAGTGAGAGGAGGCTTCCTGCATCTAAGCTGGGACCCCAGGGGTGAGGAGAAAAAAGAGTTTCCAAAGGTGGGGAGATGGGGCCCTTGCCAAGCGGGCAACACCGAACATGCAGTCCCTAACCCTGAACAGAGCCTGCAGCCTCCGAGGGCTTTAACTGGCCCACCAGATGTGCATTTTAGAAAAAGGGCAACGTATGGGGTCACAAGTGCCAAAGAAAAAGAGTGTTTCAAGGAAGGGGGAGAGAAGAACAGGCCAGATGTGGCAGGGAGGCCCCGAAGGATCAGGACTGAGACGTGTCCCTTGCAGGTAGCAAGGCTGCTGGAGGCCTCGGGGGAGCCTTCCGTGGGGCACTGGGAACAGAAGCGAGGCTGCAGCGGCTTGAGAGCAGGCAGCGTCAGAAGCGAGGAGGAGGTAAAGACAGGGAAGACCGCTTTCTCCAAAGGTTTTTGGGTGGAGCGAGGTGGAGAGCAGGAGAGCAGGGTTGAGGAAGGCTGGGGGAGGGCGGGGTGACCGAAGGGAAGGACCCTGAGGGGAGGAGTCTCAGCAGCTCTGCAGGTGGCAGGTAGGGGAGGGTGGAGTGCATTCAGATTCTTTTCTGGTCTTTTTGTCTTTTCTTCTTTTTGGGAAATGGAAGGACTCTCCTTGGCCAGCTGATCACAGGGTGCAAAATCTGCCCATCCATCCCCCACTGTGCTGTGAGTGCCGTGACAGGCCACCTGCTGGGCAGGGCTATCTCCCAAGGCTGTTCCCCAGCACAGAAGACTACAGTGTAAGGCAGCCCCCAGGCCTCCGCTGAGCATGTGAGTGAATAAATAGTCCGGAGCGGTTGAGAGCTGTGGACTGAGGAAGGTGAAGCATGGGGTTTGGGGGAGCGGCTGTCTTGGAAGGAAGGGGAGTCCAGGAAGGAGGTGGGAGGGGTGCAGGGCCTGGGAGAGAGGGGAGACAGTGTCCCCATCCTGAGAGGTCAGAGGAGGGTGGAGAAGGTAGCCTGCGTTCCCTGCATGCACAGGAGCTGGAGGGCGTAGCTAATGAGTCCGGCCTAGACCACAGCCTGGTCGCTAGGGGCAGAGGTTTGGCAGAGAAGGGAGGGAGGGTGGTGAAGGGGGTGGGGTGGGGTGTGTGTAGGGGTGGGGAGATGTACTTTTGTCCCAGGGAGGGGGTTCCTTTCCTGCCCGGTGCCTTGCAACATCATCTCATTTATTTATTTATGTTAAAATATTTGTTTATTTGGCTGTGCCGGGTCTTAGTTGCGGCACATGGGATCTTTGTTGCAGCATGTGGAATCTTTAGTTGCAGCATGCAGGCTCTTAGTTGCGGCATGCATGTGGGATCTAGTTTCCTGACCATGAGTCGAACCTGGGCTACCTGCATTGGGAGCACGGAGTCTTAACCACTGGACCACCGGGGAATTCCCTCATCTCATTTAATCTCATGAATTCTCACCACCTCGCCTAGAAGATGATGCCGCTGATGAAGATGACTGCTGTTGGTGGTCTCACTTTATAAATAAGGAAACTCGAGGCACCTTGACTAAAGTCACAAAGGACAGAAGTAGCACAAAGGACATTTAAACCCAGGCCGGAGTGACTCCAAAGCAGGCTCTCTCCCCCACCCCATGAGACCACGGAAGCCCTGAGCAGGAAAGAGCCCAGAACTGGGGGCAGCCCCCAGGGAGTAGGACACTGCTGTGGGGCAGGAATAGGGCATTGGGCCTTCTCAGGCCTCTCGGGGGCCTAGGTGATGTCACCTCCCCAAGGGCCTACTGGGCTCACCTCCCGGGCCTTGTCTGGTGTCCAGCAAATTCCTGCAGCCTGGGGAGGATGGACCCGAGAGTGAGGAGTGGCGGAAGAGACAGGGTGCAGGGCATCACAGTGGCGGGCATCTGTTCCCTGAAACAGCTGACCATGAAGTTCAATGTGGGTGAGGAGACAAGAGAAGCCAAAATAGGGTGGGGAATTGCACTTTGCCCCTCCTCCCTCTGTGAATCCCCTTGCCCCACCCCTTCATGCTTCCTTGGCTGGCAAATACCATTTCCTCCCCTGGGATCTGTTTGCCTCCTCCTCCTCCTCCTCCTCCTCCTTCAAGGGCAAGCTCAGAAGCCCCCTCTTTCTACCTTGGCCACCCTCCTCCCGCCCTTAGCTCCCTCTTCTGGCCCCCGGCGTGCTAGCCACCAGATTTTCTGACCCAGGAATGGGATGTAGGCCAAAGAGTCATTCATTCTAGTCTACCTACATTCCCTCCACGGTCTCACCCAGTCTCATCCAGCTTTAAATACCATCCAGACCTGATTGCGCTGAAATTTGTAACTCCAGCCTGAACCTCTCCACTGAGTTCCAGACTCTGATTACTCCACATCTCCATGTGAAGATCTAAAGAGACATCTCAAGGGACTTGCCTGGTGGTCCAGGGGTTAAGACTTCGCACTTCCACTGCAGGGGGCATGGGTTTGATCCCTGGTTGGGGAACTGAGATCCCTCATGCTGCTCGGTGTGGCTCCATTTTGTAGGTGAGGATACTGAAGCCCAGAAAGATTAAGTAATTTTCCCAAGGTCACAGAGTTTACAGTAACTGATGGAGCTGGGAAACAAACCCAGCATCTGCCTCCAAACCATACTTCCTCTTTTTTTTTTTTTTTTGCCACACCCAACGGCATGTGGGATCTTAGTTCCCCGACCAGGGATCGAACCCACACCCCCTGCAGTGGAAACATGGAGTCTTAACCACTGGACCACCAGGGAAGCCCCCAAACCATACTTTCTTAACCACATAGTAGGTGCTCAGCGAATGTAAGTTGGTGGAAGTATGAAGAGGCTTTCATAGATTTAATTGGGGGAAGATGTCTAATAGGACTTCAAATTCAACATGTCCATGGTTGAGTTCCTGGTCTCCCTCATACCCCTAATTGTCCCCAGCCTGCTCCTGAGTCCTCATCTCAGCATCTGAGGTGCACAGGCCAGAACCTTTGGTGCCCTCCTTGCCTTCTGTCTTTCCCTCACACCCCACATCCAGTCCATAGGCACGTCCTACTGGCTCTACCTTCAACACGCATCCACATCCTGAACCTTTCTCCCACCTCCGCTGCCATCCAGCCGCTGCAAGCACCATCACTCTCGCCTGGATTATAGCGGTGGCCTCTGCACTGCCTCTCCCTTGACCTTGCCCCTACACTCTTTTCTCAACCCAGCAGCCAGGGGGTCCTATGAGCACACAAGCCATTCCTAATACTCCTTCCAAACTCTCTAATGGCATCCCAGCTTGCTCTAGTCCTGGCCAAAGTTTTTTTTTTTTAAATAAATTTATTTATTTATTTTGGCTGTGTTGGGTCTTTGTTGCAGTGCGCAGGCTTCTCATTGCGGTGGCTTCTCTTGTTGCAGAGCACGGGCTCTAGGCATGCGGGCTTCAGTAATTGTGGCGTGTGGGCTTCAGTATTTGTGGCACGCGGGCTTAGTTGCTCTATGGCATGTGGGATCTTCCCCGACCAGGGCTTGAACCCGTGTCCCCTGCATTGGCAGGCAGATTCTTTTTTTTTTTCTTTTTTTTTTTTGCGGTATGCGGGCCTCTCACTGTTGTGGCCTCTCCTGTTGCGGAGCACAGGCTCCGGACGCACAGGCTCAGCGGCCATGGCTCACGGGCCCAGCCGCTCCGCAGCATGTGGGATCTTCCCCGACCAGGGCTTGAACCCGTGTCCCCTGCATCGGCAGGCGGACTCTCAACCACTGCGCCACCAGGGAAGCCCCAAAGTCTTTTGAAACATACAAGCCCTAAATGATTCTCTCCTGACTTGTCTGATTTCACCTCCCATTGTTCTCCCACCGGCCCACTCTGCTCCAGCCACATTGTGCTACGTGTAGTTCTTCAAACATTCCAGTCATGCACCTGCTGGGGAGTATTGCACTAGCTGTACCCCCAGCCTGCAATGCCCTTCCCCCAGATAGCCTCACCTCCTTCAGATCTTGACTCAAATGTCACCTTTTGTTTGCCTTCCCTGAACATCTTAGTTTAAAACTATAAACCTGACTTTCCCCATCTGCCTTCCCTGCTTTATTTCCTCCATAGAACCTATATCATCTAACGTGTTACGTATTTTACCGGTTCTGTTTGGTATTTGCTGCCTGCAACAGCACCTAGCATATGGTTACTGCCAATGTTGCTTGAGTGGCTGTTTGGGGGCCACCACTGTGCTGAGCACTGATGATGGGATAATGAGCAAAACCTGACAAAGCCTGTGAAGCTTGTCTTGGGCAGCGGTTTTCTGATTTTCATGAGTACGACCCCATCTGGGAGGTCCTAGAAGAGAAAACTCTGGCTCCAACCCTGGAGATTCTAGGGTAGGTCCCGTGGTGTGCACAGTGCACAGGCTCCCCAGGTGATCCTGATGCGGGTCAAGTGGGGGTCACAGTTGTCTGCTGGGATAGACTGAAGTTAATATTGTTCAGGACGCCTAATGTCTCATTTTCACAGCACCTTCCACTCCCCAGTAAACAGTTGTTACATGCCCGTCTCACTTCTAAACAGTAAGTTTTGGACTGGGATGGCAAAGGAGGGATGTCGCTCCTTTCTGTGCCCCCTGGGCTCTGCACAGCGTAGGTGTAAGTGCTAGTCAGTGTTTGAGAGAGCGAATGAATGGAGGGCGAATGAATGGTTAGAAGAAGGATGAATGACTCTGGTTAGAAAAGGAATTTCAAGAGTTCACTATCTAGAAGGTGGGAATTTTCCAAAGACTTCCCCTGTGCCAGAGGGTTGTAGGAGGGACTGGTATTTCAGAGGTCGTGACGCGTTTGGTTGTCTGGGAAGGTGGCTGCTGCGCAGGCTGACCCAGGCGGGCGGGGGAGAAGCGGAACAGAGCGCAGAGGCGGCGCTGCCACCCACCCAGCTGCCCAACGGCGCGCTTCTCTCAGGGCGGCGCGGCCGTTGCCATAGCTACAGACACAGCCAACCAGGAGGGGGCGGGCCCGGGTTACGTCATTCCTAGAGCGACGCTGCTCCTCGCCTCCCGCCTCTTTCGGGTGCGAGACCCTTCGCCCGCCTCCCCGGCTCTCCACCTGCGCGCCTTCCCTGCCCCCCCCACGCCGTCCCCTCCTCGGGCTCTGCGCCGGCGCGGTGCCCGCCAGGGCTCGAAGGGGAGCCCGCGAGGCGCATGCGTAGTGCGGGGACCGCCGCCGCTCTGGTGTCCCTGCCGCAACCGTTGCCGCCGTTGCCGCCTCCCTGCTGGCAAGTGTGGGAAGGAGGAGCTGAGGGCCACCGCCGCCGTTGCCGCCATGGGGGTGAGTGAGGGAGGGAGAGGAGACGCGAGGGCCGGGAGGGCTCCCCGCTTACCCCGTCCCCTGCGCCCCCATTGTTCCTTGAACCCCCTCTCACGTGACCCCGAACCCCTCCGGCCTCACGTGACCCCCAGCCCCCACATGACTCGACTCCCCCAGTCTAGTGTCCCGACGCCCGGCCCAGCCCGGGAATCTCCTGGGGAGCCCCGTCTCCGGGCCCCACCCCCTCCGGTGCCTCCAGCCTCTCGCGTCGTGCCCGCCCTTGCCTTCCTCTGGGACGTGTTATCTTCTTGGCCTCCCCTCTACCCCCGCGCGGTCCCTGGGTATCCCCCCGACCCCAGGGGTCACCCATCACCCCGCTGTCACCGGCTTCGCGGCTTCCCATATCCTAGGCCTACACTGGGTTAGAGGGAACCGAGGCCCAGAGAAAAGAAGGCACCCAGCCAAGGTCACACGGGCAGTGACTGGGCGCCAAACCCCGACTCAGGGCTCTCGAATCCCCGGCCGCTCGCTTCCCGCTACTCAGCTTCTCAGCGAAGCTGGTTTCCCCAGTCTCTTTCGAAATCTTTCCACCAGGTTCCTCCTGCTCCAAAAACATTCTCTTCCTTTTCGACAGAGGCCTGCCTTCAAGGCCTCCCAGATGCACCGAAGTGGGTCTTATTACTTGGGTTGTTAGTAGTCTTCCTACTTCAGGTGGCTTTGGGTGGGGAAGCTGTGCAGAAGGTGAGCAGTGGGACGATGGAGGAGTACTGGTGATGGCCCCAGCTGGGGATGGATAGTGACCACCTGTTTTGCACAAGGCAGCCTGGAGGTGCGTTTTATGCCCTTCCTGGCATGTGCTGATAGAGGGTTGAGCAGAAGTTATTCGCATGTTTCTGTGAGATCACCTTCCTAAGTCCCAATTAGAGTAGCACCAGTCACTCTCCTAAAAATGCAACTGGCCCTCCCTGGTACCATGTATCTTAGTTTTTACATGAAATTTCCACCACCTTTAGGGAGTCCTGACTTTGGAGCCAGAGAGACCTCAGTTCCAGCCCCACCTTCCCTGGCTAGCGGCATGATATTGTGCCAGTGACCTGGCCTTTGTGGATTTGAATTTCCTTATCGATGTGATGAGAATGATGATACCTCCCCTTTAGGACAGATGTGAGGATAAAATCAGATAGTGGATGTAAATAGCTACATAGGTGCCTCTTAAATAGTGGCTGTTATTTTTGCCTGTATTCTCAGCCTTTAGTCATCTAAAATAGATTTATGCTATTTTTAACTCATTGGGGTTGTCCCTACTATTATTAATCTAGATTTGTCTCCTCTCCACTCAAATAGTTATTGACTGAATAAATCAACTTGTCAGACAAAAACAGTTGTCTTATCCATGTCAAAGCACTTTATGTAATTCATGTCAAAACACGTTCATCGTGTTTCAACAAGGACTTTTGGATACTGGGTACTTCATGTATAGAAAATCAAGTCTGGAAACCTTAGGCATATTTAACCTAGATTTTAGTGAAAGGCCCCAGACTCCAGGTCTTGCTGAAACTAAATAAAATACTGAGTCCCTGGTATTACTTGGTAAATGTCCACCCAGCATCAGCCACTCCAGACTGAGCAGAAAACAAGAAGCATAACATGCCATTCTCGTTCAACACTTCCTCATTGGTTGAGTTGAAATAGCAGAGGCCTCAGAGATCCCGCGATCCTTGCTGCTTCCTTAAGGCCCTGATCTTATTACTCATACTTCACAGATGTGTTTCTCAGAACAGCCCCTACCTAGTCTCTGCAAAAGAGAAATTGAATTTTCCTCCCTGAAGCAGAGCTGGAACCCTCTCATCACACTCATTCCTTATGGGTGAGGGCTGTGGACTCCCCACCTCAGTGTCAGGAGCGTCATGGTTCCTAATGATTACCCTCCAGAAGAGGGCCCTGCTCCATTTGACAGCCTGACCACAGGCTGAGAGAGTGGCATCAGCTGGAGCACTGTTCAAAGTTCTTTCACCCTTGCTGCCACACGTGTTTTAGGAATTAGAATTTAGAGCTCTGTCTCCCTTTGCCAAAAACTGAGGGTTTTTTCCCTGGATTCTGGATTCTTTGTGGGATGGAGGCATTGATACTGAAAACCTAAGGGTTGCCAATCCTTTTTCTGGAAGGTGCCTCCTGCCCGCATCTGGGCGTTTTTTGTTTTTTAATTTCTATGTGTGACCCCTGGCAGTCATGGAACTACTATTATGACTAGCAGTCAAAGAGATACTCCTTTGAGGGAATTCCCTGGTGGTCCAGTGGTTAGGACTCCATGCTCTCACTGCCGATGGTGCGGGTTCAATCCCTGGTCAGGGAACTAAGATTCCACAAGCCATGAGGTGCGGCCAAAAAAAAAAAAAAAAAAAGAGAGAGAGGTACTACCTTGATAGGAATAGCAAGGGGAAGAGTTTGACAGCTGCATGTGAAAACAACATTTATACCACACTTTGTAACAACAAGTGTCATACACATTTAACTGATGTAGTGGAAGGAGCATGGACTTTGGGGTTCAGACCTGGATTTGAATCTTGGAGGATTCATTCCACAGGTATGAACTGCATACCTGCTGTTTGCTGAGCACTGGGTATACGTCAGCAAGTGAAGCAGATGTGACCTTCCTCTACCTCATGGAGTGTACAGTCTGGTGGGAGTGGAGGGAGAGGGGGGCCAGAAGACCTCTTTGAGAATCCTGTTCACGGGCTCTGTGACCCTGAAAGTTATCTAATCTCTCTGGGCCTGTTTCCTCATCAAAGAAGTCGGCAGGCATTCCTTGCTGAGTTATTGCAAAGATTCAAATAAATCATCTTTATTAAAGCACTAGCAGAGTTTTTATCGTTAGTAGGTCCTTGTAAACAGAAGTCCTTACAGTAAGAAATTTTTATATCTAGTACATTGTATCATTTTGTCCTTACAACAGTCCTGTGAGGTATAGGCATTGTTAGCCCTATTTTATGGATGTGGAAATTGAGGTTCAGAGACACTGAGTAACTTGTTGGAGAGAGAGTAAATAACTTGCTCAAAGTCACACAGCTATTAAGTGGAAGAGCTGAGAATCAAATGTGGGTTTCTTGACTCAAAATCCCACACTTTTTATTATATAAAGCTCCCTTGGGAAAGACACTTAACCACAATGAGCTTTACTGTTCACTGTGCTTATTTCCCATTTTAATTAGGAGAATTTTCCTGTGTCCCTGCAGGACAGTCTTACCTCCACAAGGCAGGACAAAGCTAATTGGAACAGTAGGAGACTACTTTTCCTAGCCTGTGCTGGGTTTGAGGGAGGGCCCCTGCCTGTCTGGCTCCGCCTGCCGCAGCCTGCCTCATACCCCGTGTGCAGGCAGCGAAGCGCTTAAGGGGCTCTTTCATTATCTGCAGTCTCTGGCCATGGTGGCCCCAAGCGTCACTGAGAGTTGCCTGGCTCACCTGTTCCCCTGCATGAATGAGCCCATGAATCTCCTGGAGGCCCGGGCTTGGCCCTCCTGCTGCTTGTGCTTAGGAATTGCTTCTGGTGCTTACAAATGAGATGCTATGGAGGGAACCTACACTTCAGTGCTTTCGGGGTCCTGGGAGTTACTCTTTCCTTCCAGCACCTCTGATCCCTCAGTTCTGTGCCATAGAGCTAACGTGCAGGGTGGAGGCAGGCAGCTGGCACCGACTGGGATTGTGTGCTGGCTTCTGACCTGTCCTTGGCTGTTCTGTGAGGCCAGCAGTTGTGTTCCCATTTTCCTGGAGGTGGAGTTCCTCTCACACACGGGAGGTGGCAGGAGGAACAGTGGCCTGGCCTGTTTGGTGCCAAAGCTCATATTCTTTCTGCCCCATTGCACAGCCCTGGCGACCTTCCGTCTCAAGTTTCCCTGTCCCTTACCCCTACCTCAGTGTGGATGTAGGGTCTTGGGTGGCGCTGTGCGGGCATGTCACGTCAGCTGTTACCGAGCCAGAGGGTAATGAGAAGTGAATCACCAAGTGGCTGCCTTGAGGCTCCTGAGGTCTTGTCTTGACCTTACCTTGGTGGAGCTGAGAAGGCCATGGATGCTGGTGTAGGCTCTCCCGGAGGGAGGCAGAGTGGCTGGTGGGACAAACACTGAATCTGCACCCAGCCCTGGGGTTGAGTCTCCCCTCTGCCTCTTACTCTCTGGGGAACTTCGAACGAGTCGCGCCAGCCCTTTGAGCCTCAGTTTCTTGTGTAAAGGGAGGTGATGGTTTCTGCCCTGAGAATTGAACCAGATAATGTTGGTGAAAGTGTTTTGCAAGATGAGTGTATCTCTCAGTGTTGTCTTGAAACCCAGATTCCCAGAGGAAAAAAGGTGGATAATCTAAAACCTCTTTGTGGTAGGGAGGGGCTAGTTCTGCCCCGAGATCCCAGCGTTATGAAGACAGTCTATTCTCTTCTGTTTGTTCCTCTAGGGAGGTAAGAAATGGGTGCTAGCTCTCGGCTTTCTGCACAGTGCTCAGCCTGCAGATAGCAAACAGCTGGTGCTGGGCGAGTCTATGCCTAGAAGAGCCACATCCCTGTGAGTTCCTAGTGTCTGAGCTCTGGCCTTCTGGTTGCTTGAAATAGGAGTTAAGCAGTGTCATTCCTTGAGGAACCGAGGGTAGAATTTATTCAACTGGGTATTCAACTCACCGTTTCCTGGGCCAATCAGTGTGAGGGCTACTGTGGGATCGGAGGTGGCAAAACCGCTCTCCAGTGAGGTCCGGGAAGTGAGGGCAGAAGGGGTGGGGGCAGAAGAGGCAGTGCGGTTGATAAAAAGCAGAGCCACCTCCCCAGTGCCTTTGGGGTACCTTCAGGACTCGGCCTGGGTGGGCAGGCACCTCCGGATGCCTGTGTTGCTCTGCTCCTCCTTGGGAGTGAGAATGAAAAGTGTCATTTATTGAGCACAGGCCATAGTAACCCTCATGGGCTTAATACTTCAAAGGAGGTATTAAGGGCCCTGCTCATCAGATGAGGGAAGGAGGCTCAAAGAATGGTTGTGTCTTGTCCTAAGACCCGAAGGGAGTAAAGGGCAAAAGGAGGCTTTGGACAAGGTCTTTTGGACCCCAGAGCTTGGGCTCTTTTCCCTGTGTTACCAGTTTTTACAAGAGGGTAAGAGGGTCCATTTAGATTTGAGAAAACCTCACGTGAGCCTCCAAACAGGGTCTGCTCCGTTTGGAGTTATGGGTGGTTTGCAGTTTGCTTCTCTGTGTAAGGACAGCGTCCCTTTGCTCCTCCTCTGCTGCCTATGTGTCCTGCAACTTGGCTTTGCTGACCATGTGTCAGTATGGCCTCTGTCCCCAGGTGAACCCCTTGGGGCCCTTCACTCTGCCCTGTCGCTACTAGGTGCTCGGTGTGTCTGCCACTTATTGGCCTTGGCTGAGCAGCCGTTTCTGGGAACAACTCCATCGCCTTAAGCCAGAGTGCCCAGCCCTAGCTTAGAAAGGAGACTCAGCTCCCAAAGAGGCTGCCCCCAGACCAGATCTTTGTTTTCTGAAGCCAGAAGACACTGAAAAGGCTTACTGAATGAATTTATACTTAGAAACAGCTGTCAGCCACTACCTCAGATGCCATCACCTCCCTGAAACCTGCCCTGAATGTCTCTAAACTTACTTTTTCCTACCTTAGGAGGGAATGAATGAGTGAATATTAGGCAGCTGCTGGGGGGCCAGGCTCTGCTTCAGGTGTTGTCACATGCTCTCACTGGGTCCTCACAGTGACCCAGTGGTCCCAAGGGTCAGTACTCTTGCTGATAGGGAAGCTGAGAAGTCTAGTGACGCTCCCAAGGTCTCATGACTGGGACGCGCTTGAGTCCTTCCTACCCTACCAAGCAGGATCCGGCAGCCAGGATCCGGAGTTTCTGCTGTGGACTGGGGACTGACCCTTAGGGTCTCCGAAGGGAAAGTCAAAGTCAAGTCTTTGGTTGGTCACAGCCTTCCAGCCCACTTTGCTTTTCCCTGTTGCAGAGGAAGTCGAGCAAAGCAAAGGAGAAGAAACAGAAGCGGTTGGAGGAGCGAGCAGCCATGGATGCTGTCTGTGCCAAAGTGGACGCCGCCAACAGGGTGACTCTCCCCTCCTTCCTAGTCCCTTCCTCCTTGAACCGCAACTTGGTTTTTAATTTGATTTCTTTTGGCGCCACCTTGTGGCAGAATTGTGTTACTACGCATCCGTACCTCTGCTGCCTCCTTGCTGCTGGGGAAAACTAGCCTGGCTGGCAGAGAGCTGCGAGGAGGGCCAGCGATTGGCCCAGGCGTGCAGGGAAGTGTGGATTGAAGTGGAAGTGGCGTCTTCTCTCTGTGGGTCTCCTTCCTTAACACTAGAAGAGGGTCTGCAGAAATTTTTCCTAGGGTTTTGCATTTTGAGGAGGAAACCTCCCTGGTAAAATGTGGTATAGTTTTCTCATTCTTTCCTTCAAACATTTATTGCCTGCCCATGGGGTACTACAGGTTGTGCCAGGGATGCAGCAGCCTGGTTTCGAGGGGCCGCAGTCGGGGGAGGAGTAGCTGAGATTCTGAGCACCTGGTGGGTCTGGCTGGGAGTGGCTCAGCTTTCCAGCGGAACCAGAGAGATTCTGGTCACCCTTCCTGCCCCGGTTCATGTCCCCAGTTTTTGTTATTCTTTTAGTGCACTCAGTAAACATTCACACTTACAAGGATGTGGCGCAGGGACATGATTTTTCATTTTGGGTTTTGACCAGGGGAGGTTAGTTGGGGGCCTCTCAAAAGTATGTGAGTGGGGCTTCCCTAGTGGCACAGTGGTTAAGAATCCATCTGCCGGTGCAGGGGGCACAGTTCGAGCCCTGGTCTGGGAAGATCCCACATGCCGCGGAGCAACTAAGCCCATGCGCCACAACTACTGAGCCTGTGCTCTAGAGCCCGCAAGCCGCAACTACTGAAGCCCGTGCACCCTAGAGCCTGTGCTCTGCAACAAGAGAAGCCACCACAATGAGAAGCCCACACAGCGCAACGAAGAGTGTTCCCGGCTCGCCACAGCTAGAGAAAGCCTGCATGCAGCAACAAAGACCCAATGCAGCCAAAAATAATAAATTTAAAAAGAAAAACTTATAGCATGTAGCCAAAACTAAAATCAGAAGAAAATAAATCATTAAAAAAAAAAAATTATGTGAGTGGAGCAAGGGACCTTTCTTCTCTCTTGGGTCAGGTGGGTGCTGAGTAGGTTTTATGCCCAGAGGCCGGTATTAGAATTAGGCAGTGAAGTCTCTTCTTACCCTGTCAAGTGAAGCTAAAACCCTGTTGGGCCTTCTTCCCAGAGCCTCCCTCCTACGTGTGATTTCAGAGCTAAGGCAGATGGAGGGTCCATATATAAGGGCCGCTCCTGGCCCTGGGAGCTGAGCCTCCACTTGGGTCCACACAGCATGGTACTTCCGGGTGGAGCCTGTGACTCTGCTAGGCGAGCGTTTGTGCTACTCCTCTGTTCTTTCCCTCCGCAGCTTGGAGACCCATTAGAGGCTTTCCCAGTGTTCAAGAAATATGATCGCAATGGGTGAGTGTTCAGCATTCCTAACTTGTCTCCTTGAGTCTCTTCAGGAATTCACCTTTCCAGAGTAGGCTTCCTCAGACCCAAATTGTTTCATTCTTTGTTAATGAAAAAGAAGAAAAGATGGCTAGTACCCTGTTGATATAAAATCCCCCAGTTAGGGAGACAAAGGAGTCTGCAAATGAGCAAAGATTGCCTAATCTCAGACTGATGTCTCTGTGGGACTTGTTATTCTCTCCGACGAAGAACCATATAGCTGAAACAAACTTGAGAAATCATCTAGGCCGACTCCCTCATTTTATGCAGAGGGAAACCCGAAGCTCCGAGAAGCTGAATGAGATGTCTGATCTTATGGAGTTTCTCCCTGGCCGTGGGGGGGGGGAGCTTTTAATTCCCAGTCCAGTGTTCTTTCCCTGGGTCTATAGTATAATTGTTAAAAGCCACTTGCTGGCTTTGTGACCCTGGACAAATTACTTAACTTCTCTGTGTCTCAGTTTTCGAATCAGAAATGGGTACCTTCCTCATGGAGTTGGCAGGAGGATTAGATGTAAAGTGTTAGTGCCTGGAGCATACGAAAGGCTAGGTCAGTGTTAGTTGTTATTACTACTGTTTTTTTTACTAATCCAGTTCACTGCAGAATCTAGACTAAAGCCCCCTTCCACTTTCTGTTCCTTTGGTTTGTAAAATAGGTAGCATTATCTGTCTTCCCCAAGATGCTGTTGGCTGAGGGAAAAACAGGGGCTATGATTTTACAGAATCATTGCTATGGGTCTGAATCATAACAGTGCCTCTTATTAACTATATTTGGTTAAGTCAACATATTTTTCAAGCCTCGTTTTTTATCTGTTAAATGGAACGATGATGCCAAACTTGCAAGGTTGTTTTAAGGAGGACAGAAACTATATCCAGCTCTGTAAGTTGCAGCTGGTGTATTTTAATGAACAAGATAAGACAAATGCAAATGCATGAATTATGAAGGAAAGACTATAGTAGGTAATACTACATTTGCTTTTCATAGCTGTGTCTGAATTTCATAGTATCATATTAATTTATTCTTTCTGTCTGTGATCAGATGCATTATGGTTCCTCTAGAAGCTTTGTCATCATTCAACCTCTGGGAAGTCCTTTGACACAGTTTAGAGATTCCTTGCTGTGATCTCTCTCAGTGTTCCCTATCCCACATTCCCACTGACTTCCAGAAATATGGACCAGCTCTGAAGCAGGCATTGCCAGCTGACTCTGGGCTCATTTGGTGCCTGGTATTGTGTGTGATTTGTGTGGCTGTGATCCTACTTTCATGTACTTAAGGAACTCAGATTAGTGGAGAATTTATACTTGCAAACCAGCCTTGAGAAAATTTATAGCTAAGACAGTTGCAGTGCTGTGTGTGGGCATTTCTGACCACTACATGGTCAGTACTTGGAAAGAAAGGAAGGCTGTTCAGAGCCAGGAAGTTCTGAATTCACAAGGCCACACACATGTGCAGATCATATGACATACCAGACAGCAGAGGTGACCGTGGATTCCAGTGGTGATGTCCTCTGAGGAGTCGAGTCAGTCCTTTCAGAATGTGGCACTACCTGGAGAATATGATTTCACAGTTTGGCCAGGGAGTTTAACTGTAATTTATTTAATTCATTTAGACCTAAATAGCAGATTGAGGGAGCTCCCCGGCGGTCCGGTGGTTGAGACTTGGCACTTTCACTGCCGCGGCCCAGGTTCGGTCCCTGGTCGGGGAGCTAGGATCCCGCAAGCCACGCGGCTTGGCCAAAAAAAAAAAAAATAATAGGTCGATACCTTAACACCTACATCATTCGTTAGTTTAGGAAAACAGAGCATCGGGGTGAATCCCGATCTACCCTGTTGGATCAGCTGAGAGCACCCACTGTGTCCTCAGAGGAAGCAGCCGGCAGGACTCCTCAGGGGATGTGGGCCATAGCCTTCCTGAGGGCCTGAGGTCACCCAGCTGCTTTTGCAGGCAAGTTTGGTAGATAAGAAGGAAGAGTTCCCCTGGGAGCCCAGTGAAGACTTGATTCCAAATGAAAGCAACAGGGAAAATGCCTAAGGGCAGGAATTGAGGGAACAGAGGACTCCGGTGTTTATAACAAACTACAGAAGAGAGGGTGGAGAGAGCAAAGAGCTAGCAGAGAGGGACAGAAGTTTACAAAGTGCTGCGTCTGATAAGGGCTGTGCAAGGAAGGCAGGAAATGGGGCTTGTGGTCAGGGTGGTGGGCTGGTGATGACAGTTGTTAATCTCGGCTTGAACGGCCTAGTTCCTTCACAGGCACCTTCTGTAGTCACGTCCGGGCTCGACTTTTCTCTGTAGATTAACTGAGACCAGGCGGGCCTCGTTGTCAGGCTGTCAGGGCAGCCGGTGGTGCCGGGCCTGTAGCCGGCTCCAGACGCCTCCTTTTCCTCTTCTCAGGTTAAATGTCTCCATTGAATGTAAGCGAGTGTCTGGCCTGGAGCCGGCCACCGTGGATTGGGCCTTCGACCTGACCAAGACCAATATGCAGACCATGTAAGCACGCCCTCTCAGGCAGGGAGCCTGGCCCTCCTCTCAAGAGCCCCTGTCCTAACTGCCCCCCACCCCCACCCCCGTCTCCCAGGTATGAGCAGAGCGAGTGGGGCTGGAAGGACAGAGAGAAACGCGAGGAAATGACGGATGACCGAGCCTGGTACCTCATCGCTTGGGAAAACAGTTCGGTTCCCGTAGCCTTTTCTCACTTCCGGTTTGACGTGGAGTGCGGGGATGAAGTCCTGTACTGGTAGGGGCCCTGGCCTGGGGGTGGGCGCGGGGGGAGGAGGCACCCCAGCCAGTGGCAAAATCCAGCATGCCCGTCTGGGTCTGTGGCAGGCCTCGCAGCCACCCCATGCTCACTCTGCTTTCCTCCCCCAGCTATGAAGTGCAGCTGGAGAGCAAGGTGCGGCGGAAAGGCCTGGGGAAGTTCCTCATACAGATCCTGCAGCTCGTGGCCAACAGGTGAGGGCCGTCCGTGCACTGCTCAGTTGGAGGGAGCTGCCTCTGAGGCATCCCCC
Organism: Lipotes vexillifer; assembly: GCF_000442215.2. Taxonomy (NCBI): domain Eukaryota; kingdom Metazoa; phylum Chordata; class Mammalia; order Artiodactyla; family Lipotidae; genus Lipotes; species Lipotes vexillifer. Next base: position 2,502,538 of record NW_006789022.1, on the reverse strand, counting down.
GTGGGGGACAGGGCTCACGGGACTGTTGTGAAAGAAAGGTGTCTAGAACCCTCTCAGTAAGCTTCTCCCCGCCCTGCCATGACTCCAGATTTTGTACACTGGGCTCAAGGCAGCAAGCACCTCTGAGTGCCTGTTCCGCGCCTGAGTAATGGGGTGCAGAGAGGACCTGGAGGAGAAGCCAGTCAGGGGGGGCCTGATCAGCCCTGTCACAGAGGGTGGCACGCAGTGCTGTGGGTGCCCAAGACAGGCTAGAGTCGGGTCTCAGGAATTCTTCTTAGGAGCAAACGGGAGACAGCAGGCAGACACGAGAGAGCAAGCGGGATTTAGCACCTGTTTCTCTTTCTGGAAGGTTCTCTATGCTTTCTTCTCAGCACACAGATGAAGAAAGTTATGTTAACGGTATTTAAGCACAATCATGGTGCCTACCAGTTCTTCAGAGAAGCGCTGCAGTAAGGAGCTGGGCCCTGGCGTGGGACCCTCTGGGTGGTAGCAGCTGCCTGCCCCAGTGTCTTTTCCCCCATCCTGGCCCCATTCGTCCTGACGTTGAGCTCTCGGTTCTGGGGTCCTTGGGGCTGGCAACTGGGGAGATGGTGTGGGAGCGCCTGTGGCTTGATGCCCTGCCCTGCTCCTGAGCCCTGACTCCTGGGGAGGGAGGCAGTCAGCTGCCCGTAGCCAAGCCTTCCCTCCTGCCCGCCTGTAGGTTTGAAATCGACGACTCTTCCCCAAGCCTGTCCGGTTGCTGTGGGGAGGACTGCTCCTATGAGATCCTGAGCCGGAGGACCAAGTTTGGGGACAGCCAGCACTCCCATTCGGGTGGGCACTGTGGTGGCTGCTGCCACTGAACTCCCAAGCTCTCTCCAAGGCCTGTTCTCTCCCCGGTTTCAAGCCGCTTGCCAGGTGCCCTCAGAGCTGTGGCCTCCTCAGCCCCAACCCTGGGGAGGAGTGGTCCGCGCCGCCCCTCCTGCTCTCTCCTAGAAGAGCGGGGTGCCGGAGGGCGCAGAGAGGAGAGGATGCTGCCAGAAGAGCCGGCGGAGGCCGGGGCACGAGGCGCATCCTCTCTCGGTGGCTGCCTTCTCACTCGGCTCTCAGCCCTGAGTGTGGGTTTTCCGACTTCCCTACAGCTGGATTCCTGACAAGCCCCCCTCCCTGCCACACACACTGCTGGACAAATGGAGTGTTTATTCCCACCTTCATGAAAGTCCTGGAGCCCTGGGTCAGGGTCTGGCTGGTTCCCAAAGAGGAATGGGCTCAGTGTAAGATCTGGGCGTAGAGAGAGTCTTCAGAGAGACTCCTGTTTCGTGGATGGGACGCTCCAGTGGAGACCGCAGGAAGGTCTCTTGTGCCATGACACAGGGAATCGAGGGACCTCTTGCTGGCTGTGCCTTCGCGGATCCGGTTAGAGTGGAGTCGTCCCAGGGCACCAGCCGACTCTGGGAGAAAGGCTGCCCCCCCTCCCCATTGCTGTCAGCGTGGGGCCGAGAGGACAGGAGCAGGTGTGAGTGGGGCCTGCCGTGGGGACTGTGGCTTCTCCGGGCTTTGGGACCTGGCTGCACCCTGAGCTTAACCTCCTGATCTCATGGCAGTGACTCGAGATTTTTACTCACAGAAAAGAGCTGGAGCCCTGCCTGCTCTTCTCCGTCACCTCTCACCACTGTTTCTCCCCCTGCCTCTCACCCCACTCGATAACCCTGTTCTTACTCTCAAGGGGGAATAACATCAGGGAGCCCCTTGTCTTCCCCCAGAAGGCCCCTTGCTCCTGCCATATTTAGTGCCGTTTCCTCTCATATCTTGGTGCTGTTAGCTCTCTGAAGGTGGGTACCCCCCACCGCCACTGCCCCCTTTGGAGAGCCCCCAGCCGGCAGCAGCCCCTTCCTGCACTCCCCAGCCTGGCCAGACGCTGCTCTTCTCTCTGGTGTCACCTGCGGCGGGCGGGGCGCGGGAGAAGCTTCCTCTCCCCTCCTGGGATAGAGAGGGTGCAGGGTCAGAGCTCAGACTTGCCCTCGTCCCCAGACCGTTATCCCCTTCCAGGGAAGAAAATGACCAAATCCTTTTCCAAGAAGAAGCACCTACGGCCTCCCCTTGGACAACCTTGAGCTCTGCCTTAGGGAGCATCTCAAAGGTTCTGCCTTTGTGAGGTTGTTCCAGAGGAGGTCTGTCAGTCCTTCCGACCTCCGTCTGCTCACGCCTCACCCTCTGCCCTGACTCAGGCTGCCTGTGCCGGCCATCTCCCTCATCTCCCCGGAGCTGTTCTCGCCTCTGGCCCAGGGTCCCGCCTGTGCCGGGCCTGTGCGCACAGCCTCTGAGCTGAGTGCTCTGTGTTGCTCTTGACCTGCCAGCAGTGGACGTGGCACTCCCTTGGAGAGGGCCTTGCAGCTTTACACTGGAATAAGCCCACCTTTGCCCCTACCCTGCTGACTCCCAGGAGATTTTACCCAAGGAGGATAGTTTTCATTGCTGGAAGGGCATTGGAGGGCTCCTTCCAAGAATCATGGGATGACAGAATCACATTTAGGAAGAGCTTTTCCTCTGATCCCTGCTGTCTGTCAAAGGACGGAATGAAATATTTATTATTGTCTTAGATCATGGATTTCTGATACCTCCCACTCAAGGGGACCAAAAGGGACCCCAGCGTAAATCCCACATAAAGGGAGTTAAGTGTGCGTGTCTCCCCTCGTTGGACACCTGGCACCGAGCCCCATTGGTAGATGGGCACTTGGTGTTGGGCCCTGCTTGTCCAGCAGCCTGTGCCACTTCCCAAGGGCTGCTGGGGGCTCTGGCTGGGTGGGGAGGCGCTGCCCGAGACCCGCAGGTCACCCTGTTGTTGGTGTTGAGCCCACTCAGTTCTGAACCATCAGTCTCTCCATTTCCCCAAGGTCTTGGTTTTAAGAAACATAGCAGGCCTTTTGTACCAGGCTTTTTGGTTTGTTTGGGACATGTTAAAATACTAATTTTGAGATTTGTGTTTTAGTTGTATCCACCCTATTTCAGGTTATTTTCATTGATGTCAGATGTGTATATGCCATGTGTATGGTTCTTTTTAACCTTACTTCCTGGTGTGTTTTCTTTTTTTTTTTAGAGGAAATTTTGAAGATAAACTCCTTGAGATA
>NW_006789022.1:2493196-2499134 GCF_000442215.2 Lipotes vexillifer | reverse complement strand
TTTTCTGGTTTTATGTTTATCTTAGTTTAGTATTTAGAGCTTATTATCATTGGTAGATTTGTATATTGATTTGGTTGCTCTCCTCTTTTATATACCTATATATATATATATTTTTTTTTTTTCCCTTTAGCAACTTGTTATCACTGGAATCAAAGGGAAAAAGTGATCTCTTTTTGCATTGGTTGTATTTGTATGTCACAATAAAAGACACTTTGTTCAGCTGCTGGGACGGCTTCCTGCTGCTGGGGTGCCATCGGCAGTGTGGGCTCAGACCATCCCAGCGTTGGGCCTAAACCCTGGGGGGCACGTAGCTGTGACGCCCCACACCTCTTCCTGTGAAGGAAGCTTTGGGCTGAGAAAACCTCAGGGTGTCTGGGGCAAGGAGCCAGACGTGGAAACTGAGATCGAATGCATGTGTTTGTGCCACTTCCCACAAGCCCTGGGTAGAGGTCAAAAAACTTCTGAGGGGCATCTGCTCTGCTGCTGGAGAGAGTCCCAGGCCAGGCGTTGTGACATTGGACATACGTGGGTAAAGGTAAATTCCAGAACACTTGTGTGGGAGTTGCACAGATGAGAGTGTTGGTGTTTCTTTCCTCCCTTTTACTTTATTGGGTTCCTCAGGATATTCTGTGTCTCTTAAAAAGACTCCAGCCCCCTCTTCCCTCCACTCACGAAAAACGAAGGCTCAAAGGAAGGGTAACTCATGTCAGGCCTGACAGGGCAGGAAAGTTATGAGCTGGGGGAGGCTCTGGCCCTTCGAGTGTGACAGATGGAGCTGTGCGCTTCTCTCCCAGGCCCGTGCCTGGCCCGGGGAGCCGGGAGCAGAGGCAGGAAGTGGGCCCGGAGCCAGGGCTCAGAGCGCTTCCTGTGGACACTGGAGGGGCCGGCCTCCCTGTGCTTCTGCTTGCTGTTCACATCTGCCGGAAGGCGGAGAGGGCGGCTGGGATGGAGACCCAAGGCCTACTGAGTCTTCGAGCTCTGGTGGGGCAGTGATCGGGGAGAGAGGAGCAGGGTTAACAGCTGTCTCTCTCGTGGGTGCCAGCATGTTGTGGCCTCAGCCCCGTGGGTGGGGACACAGCCAGGGCATGGTTTCTGCAGCTGCCTTACCTTGGAGGCATGAAGAAAGGCCTCCCAGTCCTTGGGAAAGGAGAGAGCATTTCAAATGCTGGCGAGTCAGAATCATTCAACAGACTTCTCCGAGGGAATTCTGCCCCCTCCCCACCCCGGAGCTCTTTGTTCCTTGAAGGCTGTCTTAATCCCAGGCAGGAATTCCTTGGAATGACCATCCCCTTGCCGCAGTGGCGGGCTCCCTCTTTGGTCCTCTGAGGTGGCTGTTCCCACCCCTCCCTCCACCTGCAGCTCAGACTTTGTCACTCAAGTGGCACTGGCTGGAGCGCCACCCCTGCGGTGGGCTGATGGAACCAGAGGCACAGTTGCCAGACGAGAGGGCCTCAGTTTCGGTCAGAGCCTGAGGTGGTCTGAAAGGGACTGCGTTTCCCCAGTGTGCGAAACCTGGCCACCAGACGTCTCTGCCGCCAGGCTTTGAAAGTGGTCAGTTCAAACACAGCAGGTTTGTTCTCGCTTTTTCTGCTTTTCCCTCTCCAAGTACAGCAGAGGTGGTTTCTCTACCGCCCGAGGTCAAGGGTCTGGGACTGTAGGGGAGGCTCCGCAGAGGCGGCTGGGAGACTGGACAGCCCCATGCAGGCGTCTTGTTACTTGGCTGCGGCAAGGAAGGGAACTGGCATTTGGTGATTCCCTGCTCCGCCAGTGACCACTCACACCTGACCTTCATGGTGCTGGGCGCCAGGGCCGGATCTGCATCTGCCTGCAGTGCCCTGGCACATGGTCATGCCCCCGGACAGCACGTTGTTGACATCCAGGTCCTTGTGGTTGTCGATGTCACCCTTCACGATGCAGTCGTTGGTTGTCTTGTTGGTCCTGGTGGGCTCCATGCCTGGTCTTGAGGTCCTATCTTCCCTCTCAGGACCTGACCAGTAGGGTCGCTTTCTCCTGAGAGAGGCCTGCCTTTTCTCCCATGCAGGGGACTGGAGTTGAGAAGGTCAATATCAAGGAATGTCCGCCCTGCGGGGAGCAGAGAGACACCCACGGTGGAGGGCTGGAAGAGGGTCTTAGGACAGGGGTAGGGCCAGTGGTGATGACCTGCCTTCTCCAAGGGAGGAGGAAGCAGCCACAGTCATCTCATGCTCAAAGTCCAGGGCCACAGACCCCAGCTTTCCCTCCATGTCCCCTCATGATCTCCTGCCAGAGCCCTGGCTCCAAAGCCAGCAGCCCAGCTTAGCCCCCTCCGACCCAGGCCCTCTGAATCCCATCCCTGCCCAGGGTGGGAGCGCAGCACCCGCGGGGGCCCCGCTGACACGTGCGCATGCACACGGTCTCTGCATTGCCTGGATCCTACCTGTGCAGAAGTGGACAAGGTGAACATGAAAGCCTGTCCTGGGGCTTTCGGGATCCCTGCTCTAAGAAGCTGAACATCTGCTACAGGCTGGCAGGGAAGGGCTGCCCTGTGCTCAGGGTAGGCCACCCCAAGGTTGGAGGGAGGAGGCCCTGAAAGAAAGGGACCAGGTGAGAAGGCTTGGAGCCACCGGCGGAATGGGATTCGGGGGTGCAGCCATGAGCCAAGGTGTGAGAGCCGACCTGGAGGTGTCTGCAGCTGCCCGCCGGTGCCACGTACCCTCCTCCGCACATCTGAGGGTGCTGCCGCCCCCGGGGTCCAGCATGATGCGTGGGGGGTGCGTTACACAGGGGCTTCAGGCGGAGCTGGGAGGGGGTGCCAGGAAGTGACCTGTACTCCTGGGGCAACCCGTGTCCTGAATGCTGGATACAAGGAACAGGAGGGGCAGGGACGTGGCAGGAGGGGTGTGGGGATCAGGGATGGGGCTCTCAGGTGCAGGGCCTTAGGGCCCTCTGGGGGCCTGGCTGTGACCTGGGGTGTGGAGAGCAATGAAAAGTTATGGGGGCTTGCCCAGGGCTGGAGATCACACGTCAGGAGTCCAGAGGTGGAGAGGGGGCCCAGGGTTTGGAGTAGTGAGTCCAGGCTGGGGGCCCGGAAGTCAGAGGGCTCTGGACACGAGGTTCCAGCACAGTAGGGGTGAGACTGGGGGCCTGGTCCTCACTGGTACGGCCAGAGGCACACAGCCTCAGCACAGGCTTGGATGTCACCCATGTGGCAGGAAGGTTCAATGTCCTGAACGTGACCTGAATGGTCCTCATCTTGCTGTTGGCCTTCAAGTTGAGTGGGGCCTTGATGAGCAGTGCCCAGTGCCCCTCCCAGGCCACACACAGCTTGTAGAAGCTGTGGTGCAGATCTCCGTGTCGTCCTTGTTGGTGATGATGCTCCGTGGGGTACCTGAGCAAAAGGATGCTGCACTTGCTCTGGGCCTCTTGCCCACTTATGAGTCCTGGTCCAAGCCCATCGTGACGCCCTGGGGAGCTGGGGAAGGAGACCTTGGGTGTGTTGGGGGGGTCACCCATCCCAGCAGCCCTCCCCTTCTTTGGGTCTCCAATTTACCCATCTGTACTATGGAGTAGGGGCAGTGGCAGGCAGACTTGGAGACCTGAGTGCCGTGACTGCACAGGTGTGGGGGACCTTCACCAAGCCATTACCATAGTCACACCCGAGCTGGCTCGTCACACTTGGCTGCTGGCTGTGGGCTGCAGGCAGAAAGGGGTCAACTGCCACCTGGCTCCAGGCGGGCACCCCCCACCCCAGCCCACAGCCTCCTTGTGCCTTGGCAGCTGCACCTTTCCAGCCAGCTGCGGGATGCCTAGGCCAGGACAGCTGAGTCCCCCTGGGGAGGGCAGCACCCTGGCCCTGCCCCCTGCCCTCACCCTCCCATGTTGCTCCGCCCCCGACAGCTGTGTCCTGGCCTGCCCTGGATGTCTGGCTCCTGGTGACAGCTGTGCCCCAGGAAGTGCAGATGGGACCCTGCTCCGTTCGTGTTCCACCCCCGCCCTGGGGGCTCTTTGCTCCTTGTTGAGGACAACCCAGACCAGGGCCGGCTCTTCCTAACCCTTTCTCCCCTTTTTTTGCGTGAAGGCCCCCATTTTTAATTTCTCTGTGCGACCCCTAGCAGTTATAGGACTACTATTGTGACTGGCAGTAACAGAGATACTACTTTGATAGGAATAGCAAGGGGAGCAGTTTCACAGCTGGGTGTGAAAGCAACATTTATGTCGCACTTTATAACAAGTGTCAGTTACATTTAATTGATGTAGTGGAAGGAGCATGGACTTCGGGGTTCAGACCTGGATTTGAATCTTGGAGGACACATTCAACAGGTATGAACTGCGTACCTGCTGTTTGCTGAGCACTGGGCAAGTGAAGCAGATGTGACCTTCCTCTCTCATGGAGTCTTTATAACAAGTGTCAGTTACATTTAATTGATGTAGTGGAAGGAGCATGGACTTCGGGGTTCAGACCTGGATTTGAATCTTGGAGGACACATTCAACAGGTATGAACTGCGTACCTGCTGTTTGCTGAGCACTGGGCAAGTGAAGCAGATGTGACCTTCCTCTACCTCATGGAGTGTACAGTCTGGTGGGAGTGGAGGGAGAGGGTGGCCAGAAGACCTCTTTGAGAATCCTGTTCACGGGCTCTGTGACCCTGAAAGTTATCTAATCTCTCTGGGCCTGTTTCCTCATCAAAGAAGTCGGCAGGCATTCCTTGCCGAGTTATTGCAAAGATTAAAATAAATCCCCTCCCTCTTCTTGAACCCTCCTCTTTGGACACTGGGCTCTTCCTGAGGCTCTACAAGGGCATCCTGCTGTTACCCCCACCGTAGGGAGACAGTCCCCACCGGCCTATAGAGAGGCAGCAGTTGCCCTCAGAGGCCTGGGAGGGGTCTCTTCACCCTATAGCCCCGGGGCCCAGTGCCCAGCACTCACTTGACGTGCCAGGAGGGGAGTTCAGGCCAGTGGGGAGACTGGAGACCCCTAGCTCAGGTTCAGACCAGCTCTGTGTCAGATGCTCTGTGAGGTAGCAAACTCCAGAAGGTGTGTGTGTTTGGGCTGGGGGGTCAGGTCTGACCCCCTCCCTAGGTCTCACAGCTCCATATTTGGAGAGAGAAATGGTTGAGCCAGAGCCTTTAATGGACGGGGACCAAGCCAGGGGTGGGGTCACCCGGTATTTCTCTAACCCATGTATGGCCAGTAGGTTCTGGGGGTCAGCCGTGGGATGGGGCACCTGGGATCTTCCCAGTCCATATATGACCATCAGGGACTGGGGGCCTGGATTGTGACACTGGTCTCAGGAGTAAGGACCAGCTCCTCCACCCATCGCCAAGGCTTGGGATCTATTCCTACTGCTCCATTCAGGGAAGGGGGTGGGGTGGGGGGGACAGCTTGGGCCCTTGGATCAGAGCCAGGACCCAGGCTGGGATCTCTAGGCCTCATCATGGCGCAGGAGAGACTCCCAGCAATACTAGCATAGTGGGCAGTCCTGGGGTAGGAGAATGCGGTCCCCATCCTTGCAGACAGCACAGCAGTTGCCAGGGTGTTAGAAGAAATCCCTGCCTCCCAGAGAGTCTGTCACCCACAGTGCAAACTTCCCTCCCTGGAACAGTGAGCCCCCTTCTCCATGCTTGCATTTTTTTTTTTTTTTAATAAAGTTACTTATTTTATTTGTTTATTTTTGGCTGCGTTGGGTCTTTGTTGCTGTGCACAGGCTCTCTGTAGTTGCGGTGAGCAGGGGCTACTCTTCATCGTGGTGCTCGGCCTTCTCATTGCAGTGACTTCTCTTGTTGCAGAGCATAGGCTCTAGGCACGCGGGCTTCAGTAGTTGTGGCTCGTGGGCTCTAGAGCACAGGCTCAGCAGTTGTGGCGCAAAGGCATGTGGGATCCTCCTGGACCAGGGCTCGAAACCGTGTCCCCTGCATTGTCAGGTGGATTCTTTTTTTTTTTTTTTTTTTTTGGGTAGCG
>NW_006789022.1:2485079-2493020 GCF_000442215.2 Lipotes vexillifer | reverse complement strand
TTTGCGGTACGCGGGCCTCTCACTGTTGTGGCCTTTCCCGCCGCGGAGCACAGGCTCCGGATGCGCAGGCTCAGCGGCCATGGCTCACGGGCCCAGCTGCTCCGCGGCATGTGGGATCTTCCCGGACCGGGGCACAAACCCATGTCCCCTGCATCGGCAGGCGGACTCTCAACGACTGCGCCACCAGGGAAGCCCTGTCAGGTGGATTCTTAACCACTGCACCACCAGGGAAGTCCCAATGCTTGCTTATTCTAATGCCAAAGGAAGAGCCCAAGGGACTGCCCTCATGATCCAGTGGTTAAGACCCCGCATGCTGCAGGGCGTGGCCAAAAAGAAAAAAAAAAGTGCCCAATGTGCAATATTGGAAAATGCAGCAGAAAAAGACCATTTTCCTGCCATCATCTAGAGAGCACTACTGTTCACAACTTGCGTGTGTCCTTCCAGACTTTTATCTCTGCATATCTATTTCCCTAGGGATGTTTTCTTTGTTTTAGAAAAACAAGATCCTATCACACAAGTTTTCCTTGCTTTTTTCTTATCTGTTTTAAAACTTTTTTAACTGAAGTGTAACAGGCATACAGAAAAGTGCACAAGTCGTGAATGTCCAGCCACTCACGATGGAATTATCACGGGTGGACGCATTCTTGTAACCAGCCCCCAGAAGCCCCTTCATGCCTCTCCCGATCCTATGCCCTCCCTCTTCCCCCAGGATCCCCAGCACCTGACTCCCCACCCACCACAATGGCTTAGTCCTGCCTGCAGTTGCACTTTATATAAACAGGACCACACAGTCTGTGCTCTTGGACATCTGATCTCTTCTGCTCAACATTATATTTGTGGGAACCATCCATGTTGCATCTGTAGTTTGTTCATTTTCACTGCCGTACAGTGTTTCATTATATAAAATACCACCTGGGTTCACTGCTTTCTTGTTGATGGACTGTCCCTAGTTTTGGGGAGGGGTGGGCTGCTGGGGGACTGGGGAGAGAGCAGAGACGTTGGTATTAATCCAGCTGCCTTATTTAACCTCTGCAAGCCTCCTTCCTCCTCTCTGACAGGAGTTCTGAAAGAAGTCACATCACGGGCCACGAGGAAAGCCCTGGAACAGAGCACAGCTCGACATACATTCACTCTTTTTCCTCCAGGCGCAGGCAGAGGAGAGGAGCATGAGATTCCTCAAGGGAGTAACCCAGGGAACCACCGAAAGGCCATCCCTTCCCAAAGCCTCTCCAGGGCTCTTGCCTGGCAGTGCTCTAATCTGGGTGTTATTACTTTGTTCACTGGACAAAAGCCTGACAAAGCCCCAGTAGGGCCGTAGGGCCGCAGGGAGATCCCTGTCCCTTCATTCTCCCAGGGGCAGGGAGCTGGGGTCTGGGTCTCCCAGCCCTGTGTGCCTAGGCTATGCCCCTTGGGATGTGGGGGGAGGTGCTTAGAAGCATCTGTCCTGGGCTGTTTGCATCTGTCCTGGGCTGTTGTTTGCCAGGGCCCAGGGCAGGGTGAGGGCAGGGGGCCTGGTAGCTGGTGGTGAGGCTGGACCAAGACTGCTGGGCATTAACAATACCCACAAATAGGGTGGGGGAGATGGGGAGGGGTGGAGAAGGGCCCTGGATGGCTCAGGGCCTGGGAGCCCACCTCTCCAGAAGAAGCTCAGGCACAGGCCGCCCTTTGGGGCACTCTGGGTCCTTTCTGTGAGTACACCCCTTCTCCCATGGGGCCAAGGCATTTCCTCCAAAGCCCCTTGCCGCCTCACCTCATCCCCATCCCCTTTAGCAGCCTGTGATGCTATTGACCACAATATCAAAACTGGAACTACTGGAACTTCCCCCTCTTGGCGGTAACTTTTGTGGTGGTTAAAAGCATGGGTTTTGGAGTGGATAGACCTGCCCTGGAATCCTGGCTAGGCAGCCTTGGAGCTGCGTGACCTTGAGCAGGTCACCCAGGTCTCCAGGCTTATTTCCTCATTTGTAAAACATTTGAAATAATAACGGCATCTCCCCTGTGACATTGTTGTGAAGGTGGAGTGAGATTATATAGGTCTCCTGCAATTCATAAGCGTTCTCTGAGTGTCTGAGTGTGTGCCAGGCCCTTTGGAGACAGTGGTGAACCAGATACAGGCTCTGCCCTCACATGGCTCCCAGCCTAGAGACAGGGATCACTCCCGTGGGCAGGGGCTGCTGAGCACAGAGGCGGCACAGGCCTGGGGTGGCCAGGGAAGGCTTCCTGAGGCAGTACCACCCCTGTTACTTCCTATCATATCATGGCACTTTCAATAGCTTCTCATTAAGTGTTCGTCTCTTGTCTGTCTCTTGCCTCTGGAATGTCAGTTCTGTGATAAGGGAGTCCTTGTTCACCTTGTTCACTGTGTGTCTAGAACAGTTCCTGGCAGACGGTAGGGGCTAGGAAACATGTGATGAATAAAGTAAGCTGTAACAGTTAGTGGAAGCCTGGGAGTAGGAGCTGGAGTGGTGAAAAAGGAAGGCTGTGTAGGTAAGAGCTGAAAAAGTGTTCTGTAGAACGTAAGATACAAAGAAGCAAAAGGCTTGGGGGTGGGGGGGAGGAACCAAAGAGCAAGGAGGAAGGTGTGGAATACTTAGAGATGAGGCTGGAGAGTGACGTCCGGGAATTGGGACTTTGTCTGGTAAGCAATGAGGAGCTTTCAAATACGGTGTATGACTTGGTTAGATTTATGTTTAAAGAGAAGGGAGGAAGGGAGGGAGGAAGGTCGGCTGCTACTGCATGGAGACTGGAATTGGAGAGGGTAATAGTAAAGGGGGAGAGTTCACTTAGGAGGTTAGTGTCGAGCGGTCGGACCAGAAATAATGGAGCCCTGGCAGGGAGAGGGGATTTCTGAGTAGAGATTTGAGAATGAATGGAGGGAGGAGTCAAGAGTGCCGCCTAGGTTTCTGGCTTATGTGATTGGGTGGACCACAGATGTCACTCACGAAGATAGGCGGCTTTGGAGGCGGGGCATAACCGAAAGGAACGCCCCCTCTGTGCCCCCGCCCATCGATGGTAGGATGGCGTCGATTGGCTGTTTCGAGGAAGGCGCCAAAAACTGACAAGGGCGGGCTAGAGGTGTATCCTTACGTCACTTCCTAGGGACATCCGGGCCCCTCTTTTTCCGGCCCCACAGTTGCGGAGCTTCCGGCTGGGGCCGCCACCTTGACTTCGCGACCTTGGGTTCCGGCTACCGGCTACCTGCAGTCTCCTCAGTGTAGTCATGTCCCTGTTGACTTCACTGTTGCTGAGGGGCCTGATAGGCCCGGCCCGGCGGCTCCCCGTGCCGCGGGCCCAGATCCATTTCAAGCCTCCGCGGGAGCAGCTCGGGACCATGGTGAGGAGCGGGCCGGGAAGGGCATGGGAGATGCCGCCGGCCGCACCTGGAGTCCCGCGGCAGGTTGGGGGCCCGCCGGCTCTGGCGCGCTGCACCTCGCGGCCCGCAGCGTAAAGGGGAGCGGCAGTGCTGGTTTGGGTCTGGAGGGGGCGAACGAGGGGATGGTGCCCGGGCGACAGTCGCTGTTCAGTCAGCCCCAGGGTCTCGGGTCAGACCGTGTCAGTGCAGCCCTGTCGCTTCCTCGCTGTGCGGTCTCGAGCAAGCTTCCTTAGCCCTCTCTGAACCTGTTTACCCGTCGGTTCATTGGGGGATGCCTGACAGCTGTCAGCGCTGTCATTGTTACCGCTTTTATTTATTGGGGGTGGGGAAGAGGACCCCAACAGGCTTTAGTACTTCCCAGAAACGTGGGAGAGTTTAACCCTTAGTGACTTTCACCTGTTTGGCGCATTTCTACATTTGCCTCAGTGGCAGAACTCGGCCTTGAGTGCGAGTCTTCAGTGTCCAGGTTAGTGGGCTTCCAGTTAGGAGCAGAGCCCGGAGAGCGCTGCGGCGGAGGAAATAATAGTGACGGTAATTGCAGCTGAGTGCCTGCTGGGTGCCAGGCGCCGTGCTAAGACTGCTGTGCTGGCCTTATTCGGTCCTCCCAGTCACCCCAAGAAAGGGCCATTTTCTGCATTTCGTGGCTGAGGGAGTGGAAGTTTAGGAGCAGTGTATTGACTTGTCAGAGTCACACCTTCAGTGGCAAAGAAGGAATTTGAACTCCAGTCTGACTCCAAGTTGTGCTGTGATCTTAACTGCTATCGGGAATATGGAAGTGGCTTTCAAAAACGCTTACCTCTAGCCCCAAAGGTTTGGGAAGGGAGGGCTTTTTAAGACAAGGAAGGGGAGGTGCATTTTTTTTAGAGTTATTGGTCTGTGCGAGGTCCCTGGGTCCCAACAGACCAGCTTTGTTCCTGTCCCTTCACTTTATCATCTGGTGGTGGATTTCCCCTAAGCCAGGCTGACCCCCACCTCATATCTGACCCTTTACCTTAAGGCCTAGAGTGGGCCTTGGATGCTCTGGCCCTCCTCTGGAGCCTGAATCTTGACTCCTGGAGGGGGCTGTCTGGGCAGACTGCTCGGACTATGAGAAGCCTGGGGGAATCCTGACTCTGAGGGTTCCTTTTTTCTTGTGCTCTGTGTAGGATATCGCCATTGGGCTCACCTCCTGCTTCCTGTGTTTCCTCGTGCCGTCGGGCTGGGTCCTGTGTCACCTGGAGAGCTACAAGAAGCGGGAGTGACAGGAGCTGTCCTCCCCCTCAGCCTGTGACCTGAGCACCCGGCCTGTCCTGATCATGTCTGCTGCCTTCCTGGCCGGCCTCCCCAGGATCCCGTCCTTCAGTGACAGGGCCCTCTTCTGCAGTCGTGACCTCTTCATTTCTCCATGTTGACATCCTGGGACCACATGTATCCGTTTAGAAGGCCCTGCTCAGTAGGGCCTCCCTTGTAACAATAAAGTCTATTTAAACCCTGCTTCAGAGGGAGTTCCCTGGCGGTCCAGTGGTTAGGACTCCACTCTTTCACTGCTGAGGGCCCGGGGTCAATCCCTGGTCAGGGAACTAAGATCCTGCAAGCTGTGTGGCGTGACCAAAAAATAAATAAATACATAAACCCCGCTTCAGAAACTCATCATGCCTTTGGCCTGGGCTCCTGCCTGCATACTTGAGCTGAGTATGGTGTTGGGTGGGGTGTGGAGAAGAGGGCCCGGCCGGCGTACTGCCCTGTGGTAGGCCCAGGGTGCTCAGCCATTCTCCTCGATGCCTGGAAGTGGTGCTTCCATTGCGTGCTCTGTTTAAATGTTTTCTGGCTTCTGTGGAAAACAAATCCTGTTGTCGTCCGGCAGCCTTTCTTGCTCCCCCTCTAGTCCTCTTGGTCGTACCAAGCTTGGGGCTCTGTGTCTGTGTCTGTGTCTGTGTCTGCCCTCTCCCAGTGGGGCCGGCTCTGCAGCTGGAAGCCCGTTCTCTGTGGGGCCAGCCTTCCCTGTCCTCTTTGGTCGGTGGGCTTCAGCCATTTCTCAGGTGCTTGTTGCCCTTCCTAGTTGCAGGTGGGCAACGTTACAGTATCTTGCATTTTCACGTCAACCTGGGGCCCCTTTCCTTTTAGCACCGTATCTGTGAACACTTATGCACTGACTGGCTTCCTTGTTCTCTTCCTGCCTGCTTCCCTGTGTCCTCCCCTACTTGGCTTGGAGAGTTTGCTGCTCTTCCATCCATCTCAAGGGCCCTTCCTCAGTGATTCTTCTGGGGGCGCCTCTCAGCTGGGACAGGCATGTGAAGTGCTTCCCACTGTGCTGGAATTCTGACTGCCAGTGTCTGGAAGGAAGGCTCTGACCTGCTGGACCCACCCCTGGAGGAGGACATGGCTTTAGTTCTCTGCATCCTCTGCTGGGGTGACATGAATGATTTCTGAGCATACACAGGTTCAGCGTCCCCTGTGGAGCTGCTGGATGGTGGGCAAAGACGCCAGGTGAGAGCTGAGGGGCTCTAGGTTGTGGGTGCTTTAGGCCCTACGAGACAGAACGTGCGTCTCGCCAGCCTCTTTTGCAGGGCTCCCTTTATCTTGACAGGAGCTGAAGGGGGACCCTGCTCTCCCTCCCCTGTCTAGTCTTTCCTGGCCTTTTTGTGTGGTGTCCAGTGACGCCTGGTTGCTGTGGGCACAGATTAGGCTGTGAGCTGTCTTGAGTTTCTGTGGTAGCCCCACTGCCCTGCCAAGGGTTTGATTGGGTGTCCCCCATTTTTGCACCCCTGGATCCCAAAGGGACACAGTGGTCCCCTTAGCCCAGGAGGGCTACCTTAGCCTGAAGCTGTGCGTCTTGAGCCACCTCTGAGACTGATGGGAAGCCAGTGGTTACAGGCCAGATCTTCAGGACCTGGTCTGAGAAAGCCCTTAGGAAGCCCAATAGCACCTCCAGCCATTGTGCTCCCACACCTGCTGGGTGCTGCAGCATGCTGAAGGGGGGCAGGGTCGTAGACTTGTGGGTGGGTGGGAGAGTTTTGGATGTGAGTGAGCCGTCATGCTTGGACCACATCTTCCCCTTGTTCTCAGTGGAGCCACTAAGCTTAAATCTGGTCATCTTTCTGTGTCCCTCTCTTATCCCTAACCAAGTCAGAGGCCGAGGGGCCATTCTTTGTAGCAAAAGCAAGGCTCCTTGTGCTCCCAAAGAGCATTTTCTGTGTCTATCTGAGGATGTCTTGTCAGATGCTGAGTCCGGAGGGGTGGAGATCTGTCCTGATATGCACACCGGGCGGGGTGGAGGGGTGCGGGGGTGGTTACAGTCATGGCAGATGATACAATGTCAAGAATAGTGGGCTGGGAGGAGGCCTGGGTTTGGGGCCTGGCTTGGACGTTTACTATATGACCTTGAGCAAGTCATTTAGCCTCTCCGGGTCTCAGTTTTCATGATTGTAAAATGAAGGTGGTGATGTGGCAGGAAGAATAATGTCTTCCCCAAGATGTCCGTGCTGCCCTAATCCCTGGAACCTTGTGAATATGTTACCTTCATGGCAAAGGGGACTTTGCAGATGTGATTAAAATTAGGCATGTTGAAATGGGAGGTTATCCCCTGGGCCCAGTGTAATCATATGGGTTCTTAAGGTGGACGGGGAAGGCAGATATTTCACATTTCAGAGATGCCACCTGAGGACTCTGCCTGCCTTGGGGCTTTGAAGGTGGAGAAAGTTGCCCGTGTTCCAAGGAATGCAGTGGCCTCTGGAAGCTGGGGACAGGTCTCAGTTTACAGCCAGCAAGGACATGAGGACCTCAGCCCCAGAGCTGCAAGAAACTGAATTCTGCTAATAGAATCTGCATGAGTGGGAAGCAGATTCTCCCTCAGAGCCCCTGAAAGGGAACATAGCCTACAGATACCTTGATTTTATTTTTGATTTTATTGATTTTTTTTTGCGGTACGTGGGCCTCTCACTGCTGTGGCCTCTCCCGTAGCAGAGCACAGGCTCCGGACGCGCAGGCTCAGCGGCCATGGCTCATGGGCCCAGCCGCTCAGCGGCATGTGGGATCTTCCCGGACCAGGGCACGAATCTGTGTCCCCTGCATCGGCAGGCGGACTCTCAACCACCGTGCCACCAGGGAAGCCCCCATAGATACCTTGATTTTAGTCTGATGCAACCCATTCCAGACCTCTGACCTCTAAGACTGTAAAATTATACATTTGTATTGTTCTAAACCACTAAGCTTGTGGTGATTTGTTGTGACAACAATAAGGAGACAACTGTGTCATTCTCCTGGTGCTGTGAGGTGCTCAGAGGAGAGGCTGGCACCAGTGGCTGGATCCTCAACAGACTTGCGGTGAATTGCAATGTGAGGCATTGGCAGGAGGAAGGTGCCCCAAGGAGCGTGGGTGGTGTGAGTTGGGGGGTGGTGGGGCTCTCCCTTTGCCGCCTCTGCCCCTCCTCTGCTTGCTTCCTGCCTTAGGTGGTGTGAACCCTGCAGGCAAGTATCAACCCAGCCAGTGGCCCTAAAGTACAGACCCCGCTCAGCTTCATCAGCCTGGGTGCACCATCAAAGCCTCCCTAGACCATGATTTTGGAGCTGGCTGCCTATGGACCGTTGTG
>NW_006789022.1:2482821-2485069 GCF_000442215.2 Lipotes vexillifer | reverse complement strand
TGCAGTGGCATCTCCAGAGGTCCGTTTCTGGGCTGGGCATGCCCCCCATGCTTCCCACTTGGGCAGCTGCCTGACTCCCGAGCCTGTCTTGGGAAGGATCACCAGGGCCTCATCTTTGGCGCACCTTGAGCCTTTCTCCTGGCCATGACCCCCCTGTGACTGTGGCTTTCCCAAGGCCCATACCATGTCCTGTTGCCTGGCCCCTTCCCCTGAGAGGTTGGGTGGGCCTGGAAGCCTTGTGGCTCTCTAGGGCCTCTGTGCCGTTGCATAAACTCTTCCTCTGTGGCTGAGGTTTCACAGTCCCTGGGTCCTGGTACGGGGTCTCCTCTCCCTCCACCTGACAGAGTCCTAGGGACAGGGATGTGGGGTCTGGACACATGCCAAGCCTGTGAGGAGGCATCTATGCCTTGTCGGTTCTATGGAAAAAGTCCTGAGCTGCTGCCTGTCTCCTTTGTGACTATTTCCAACAGGAGCCTGAACCCAAGCACCAGTACTGCCTATTTCATTATAGGCCTCAGCAGGCAGGACCAGCAGTGCTGGACCATTTCTGGGTTTGCAGATTGGGAGGCAGAGATGTTTATCGTCTGGAGCTATGCTGGTGACTTCTGGCAAATATGCTGTTGGGTTTTAGACGCTTCAGGATAGAGAATCAAAACCCGAAAATGGTAAGAAGTACCAGGAGAGATGGAATGAGGGTAAGAGAACAGTTATTAACTACTAAATAAATTGGCATGGAAAAGAGCGGGGCAAAAGTTGACCATCCTGGGCTGGATTAAGAGCCAAAGTTTCCCCCTGGGCATTTCCTTCCCATTCTGCCTGACAAGAGGGAGAGAGTGGGCAGCAGGTAGGAGGACCCCTCATTTACACACCCTGCATAGATTGAGGGTGCAGGTCTGTTCCTCAAGCCCCAGACCCGACCCCTCATTTACACACCCTGCATAGATTGAGGGTGCAGGTCTGTTCCTCAAGCCCCAGACCCTTGTGTGGGAGGGAGGCATTTACTTGGCGTTGGCAGCCTGCCTGCATTCCAGCACTGGGCCACAAATGGATTCCTTCTCACTCTCCAGAGCAACTGTGTTCTCTGTCCCCGCCATTAATCCCAATCCCAACTCCCCCTGAATGCCCCCCACCCCTCAGACTCCCTAGTCACAGTAAGGAGTGGGGGTAAGGGTGGAGTTATCTTATAGTTATTTTCAAGGTTTTGTAAAGCCAAATAGAAATCAAGTTTTTGTCATCAACTATCTTAGCTCATTTGGTAATACCAGTGCTACTGACAAGATCTGATTGGCAGTTACAGATTGCATTGTTAAAATTGGGAAAAGGAATGAACACTTTGGTAGGCATGGAATCCAAACAGGGTGGCCCTTTGCTTCCTTGAGTTTGGAAGCAACCCCAAGGCTCAGTGACCCAATAAATAATAATTTGCAATGTGGCTGGGACAGACTTGTTATTTGTAGCGTTGCTGTGAGAGAGCCACTGCGGGCTATGTGGTGAGCCTGGGCACCAAATGCCCCTGCTCCAGGGCTGGATGTAGCTGATAAAGACATTAGATCACATTCCGCTCCTGTATTGTCACGAACCGAGGGATTTGATTGGAGCTCTGGCACGGCCTTCCCAAGTGCTAACAGACCACCGTCGCTTCATGAAAAAAGGCCCTCCATAGTGAAAAGCTGACAACCAGAGCCCCAGACTGCAACCTCTCTAAATAACAGCATCTTTAGCATCCAAGGCCTTGCTACTTTTTAAGTTTTAGTTTTAGATAATTCACAGACAATTTTAATAGAATACACAGAAAGATCCTACCTTTTACCCGCTTTGCCCCTCTGGGTAACATCTTGCATTTGAAACTATAGTACAGAATATTCAAGGATACTTATATATAATCAAGATAAAGAACATTTCCATCTCCACAAGGATTCTCTATTTTCTTTTTACAATCACACCCACCTCCCTGCTGCCCCCTACTCCTCCCTAGCCCTTGGCAACCACTAATCTGTTTTCCATTCTTATCAACTCCTTTCTTAAAAAAACCCAAAAAAACAAACACCCTGATTTTCTCATAACCAGAAGGGCAGGGAGTCCAAAGTTAGGTCCTTGACCCCAAGGGACATGTTCTCCCTGTCGTAAGCGGGACACCAAAGCCCGCTCAGAACCGGGGCTCAGTGGAGAGGGGCGGTGAAGCCCAGGGCTCTGATATTTGCACGGTTCCTGGTCTTCTCCACCAGGTGATCCTCAATCGCCTGCCACG
>NW_006789022.1:2476714-2482811 GCF_000442215.2 Lipotes vexillifer | reverse complement strand
GAATGTTGCCTTGCGTGATTTTAATTTCATCTTCCTGCTTATCTCAATAACACAATCCGCGCTTCAAACTCCAGTGAAAAGAAAACTGAAGTGGCCCCAGGAGACTCTTATCACCACCCGGGACCTTGGGAGTCTGGGAAGATGGAGCCGAGCGAGTGTGCTGGTGGAGGGTGGGCGGGGACTACCTTCCCTTTAACCTACTTCCGCGGCGGCCCCACCGGACTGTGTCAGCCCCTCAGGTGACGGCGCCCGAGGGTATCCCGTTGCTAGGGGCGTTACCAAGGAGGGGCCACGAGGAGGGGCTCTCTTCCGGGAGGAGGGCAACTGGTAACCCGGAAGCGGTCGGCAGTGCGGCGCTGTTTAAAGATGGCGGCGGAGGAACCTCAGCAGCAGAAGCAGGAGCCGCTTGGCAGCGACTCGGAAGGTGCCGACCGGGGGAGGGCCGTCCGGCCTGGGCTAGCGGGGGCGATGCTGGATGGCCGGCTCCCGAGGAGAGGCCAGGGGTGGGGCGGCCGGTGGCGAAGCGCGCGGACGGTCCCTTCCTCCGCCGCCTCCCCCCCCCTCCCCCTCACAATGGAAGGAGCCTCTGTCGCGACCCCCGGCCGGGCGGGCGGGCGGGCGAGCGAGCGGGGCGGGCCCACGGCCTCGGCTCTTCTCCCTCGCTCGCTCCCGGGGCGGGGTCTAGGCCGCCCCGCCCAGTGCCCAGCCCCCTCCGTGCCGGGGCCGGGCGCCGGGCTCCCGGGTCCTCAGCTCTCCCGGCCCGGTCCTTGCAGTCAGCCCCGGGCGTCCTCCGGGCCCGGCTGTCCGCCTTCTCCAGAGCAGACCGAGCCCGGAGGAGCGTCGAATTACGCCGGGCTGCGGAGCACAAAGGACTGGGTGGGCCGCTGGGGATGCTGCGGGCGGCCCGCGGTTGTGAGCGGCCGCAGGTGTGTACCCCTGAGGGCAGCAGCCTTCGTTTCCGGTAGAGCCCCCTCTTCTGGCTTTGCAGCCTCTTTCCGCCTGTCTAGGCATTGTTTTCTTAGACCCCTGAAGAGTTGGACCTTTCAGAACCATCCCACCCTCTTCTTTTCACCCCTGAGTTAGACGCGGGGACTGAGTAGGTCACTAGGGTGGGAGGGACAGCCTTGTTGCAGGGCAGCATAGGGGTTGGGTGGAGGCCCAGCTGAGGATCCGGGATGCTCAAGGTCAGAAGGATTGGCCTTAAAAATCATTCAGCACCCACCTCCCATTCTAATCGCACACTTGTGGGACTGAGCTTTCGGAGACCCACCCCCTAGAAGGGACTTGTTCAGGATCATGTAAGTTAAGAAAGAGCCAGGGCCAGGATTCAGATCTCCTGGCTCCTCACCAGTGGCTGCTCAGAGCGGGGCCCACAGGGTGGACCTGCCCAACTCACTGATGAGTATTTAACACTGTGCATCTAAGGTAGCACCTCCTCATGACACTTTAGTGAAGGAGGAAGGTGGTGGTATTAGTCCCTGTTCACAGCTGAGGATAAGCCTCTGCAGTGAGGTAGCAGAGGAGGGTTATTGTGGTGAAGAGTGCAGGCTTTGAAATTAGACAAACCTGGGTTTGACCACAGGTCTTAGACCTTGGGCAGATTACTTCACCCGTCTGCATTTGTTTATCTGTAAAATGGGCACATTAAGAATACCCGGGATGGCAGGTGGAGGAAGGGTGTGATTGAGTAAAGTGCAGGCTCACAGGAAGCTCTCATCCAGCCCAAGACTCTGCCTCCTCATCTTTCTTTCCTCAAGAGACCCTGCCTGGCTCCAGAGCATTCCCGGGCTGCTGGAAAGTGATGTTAGAAAGCAGGGGAAAGGGTTTGTTAGAGCTTTAAGAGTGTACCTTGGGGGTGATCACCTTGGCCTCCTCACTTTAAAGATGAGAAAACTAAGGCCCAGGAAAGGAAGGGACTTTGCCAAGATCACACAGTTGGGGTGGAGCAGGGTGTGACGCAGGCTTCCAGATTCCAAGTCTGCTTTCCTCACCTGCTCTTGTCCTCCGCCCAGCTGCCTGGAGTGGGGATAGCCAGGGCCCACTGTATTCCTTGGTCTTCTTCCTTCTTCCAGGTGTTAACTGTCTTGCCTACGATGAAGCCATCATGGCTCAGCAGGACCGAATTCAGCAAGAGGTGAGGGGCTGTGGCCAGCGGCCCTACTTTGGGGATGCATAGGGTGGACCTGAGGCCTGTGATTATCTCTACTTTGGAAGCCCCCTCCTCTCCAGGCTGAGCTAGGTACTAGATACCTTTATGGGGCGGTGGTCACTGTGCCACTGGGCTCAGCAGCTCTCATTTAGGTGTTCTGGCTGATAGGTGTGGGTCACTCCGTTCACCTATCAGAACATGATGGATTTCCTACCCTCTGCAGATTGCTGTGCAGAACCCTCTGGTCTCAGAGCGGCTGGAGCTCTCTGTCCTATACAAAGAGTATGCTGAGGATGACAACATCTATCAACAGAAGATCAAGGTGGGAGCCTGGCTGAGGGGGCAGGGAGAGCTCTCGGGTAGGGACAGGGCGGGAGCGTGCCTGTTTTAGACCTGCTTCTCGCTGGGTCTGGCCTCAGAGAGGGTAGGATGTTGGGGGAGCCCTCTGGTTCATAAGCATGCAGACTCTGGAACCAAAAAGACCTCGATTCACATCCTGACTGCCACACAGAAGCTGTATCCTCAGCTGCTCCTTCGTTGTCTCTGAGCGTGGGGTCTTCATCTGTGAAATCAGGATGATGAAAGCATCTGCCTACAGGGTGGTTGTGAGGTTGAGGGAGATGATGCCTGTGGGGCCTGGTGCAGGCTGCGGGGAGCTGACGCTTTCAGTGCTCGCAGTGGGGCTGAGAGGGCTGGGGCCAGCTGCGGGATGAGGGTGGCAGCGGGGACACGTCTTGCATCCTGCTTCCGGGATGTGTGGAGAGGTAGGCAGCAGTGGGGAAAAGGGGCCTACAGACCTTTGTGCAAGGCCCTGCTGCATCACTTACCAACAGGTAAGTCCTTTAACCACTCACTTCCTTCTCTGTGAGCTGGGAGTTTGAAACACGACAGTGAGTATGTGTAAACTGTCTAATCGGCACAGCCTAAGGGTTTAGTATTTTTTATTTTAAAATTTTATTTACTTATTTATTTATTTTGGGCTGCGTTGGATCTTCGTTGCTGTGTACAGGCCTTCTCTAGTTGCGGCGAGCGGGGGCTACTCTTTGTTGCGGTGTGTGAGCTTCTTGTGGTGGCTTCTCTTGTTGCGGAGTGTGGGCTCTAGCCATGCGGGCTTCAGTAGTTGTGGCTCGCGGGCTCTAGAGCACAGGCTCAGTAGTTGTGGTGCACGGGCTTAGTTGCTCTGCGGCATGTGGGATTTTCCTGGACCAGGGCTAGAACCCGTGTCCCCTGCATTGGCAGGCGGGTTCTTAACCACTGCACCACCAGGGAAGTCCCAGGTTTAGTACATATTACTCCTCCCCACTCTCCCCCAAAGATCAGAGATGCTTAGAACCTTCCACCTGAAGGGAGGGACCTTTGGGGTTAGCCATTTCAGGGGCCAGTCAGGTAACCCAGGTGATTGAAGGTGGCCGGGTCAGGTGGTGAACAGCCACGCCACAGCTCGGGTCAGCCAGTAGCAGGCAGTAGAAGCTCATGGGGCGGATGGGAGTATCCATGCCTGTCACTCCATCAGTGCTTCCAAGACAAACCAGAGGTTATTTTGTTGTAAAATCTCCAGACTCCTAATAGTTGGCAGCTTATTCAGATTTAAAATGTGTGGGCCAAACAATGCACACAGATCACCTCTGTGTGGCCTGTGGTCTCCTCTGACCCCTTGCTCAGGGTGTTTATGGTTTACCCAAGAGGCCTGTAGAGAGAGGAAAGCACGGGCTCTGGGGCCTGATAGATCTGGGTTTGAGTCCTGGCTTCACGCCTTCTGTGTGATCTTGGGCAGCACCCTGGGAGGAGGAGGGTGGGTGCTAGCCCGCCGCAAAGGGCCCGGCAAAGAGTAAGTGCTCAGGACGACTCTGGCAGCTGTTCTGGTGGCGGCAGTGATCTGGGCTCTTTGTGCACATCTTGCCCCGTTCATTTAACATTTCTGAGCACATACTGTGGGCCAGGCACTGTTGTAGGTGCTGGAGATAGAGTGATGACTACAGCTGTCAACTCCCGCCCTCAAGGTGATGGTTCATAGTGGAAAGACAGCCATTAAATGAGAGGTAACCCTAATGTATGTCAGAGGTGGTAGGTGCTGTGAAGAAAAGTGAAGCGGGACGAGGAGATCAGGAGTGGGAGGGTTTGCGGTTTTATTTTTTTTTATTTTAATTTTTTATAAACGTATTTATTTATTTATTTATTACTGTGTTGGATCTTTGTTGCTGTGCGCAGGCTTTCTCTAGTTGCTGCAAGTGGGGGCTACTCTTTGTTGTAGTACGTTTGCTTCTCATTGTGGTGGCTTCTCTTGTTGCAGAGCTCTAGGCATGTGGGCTTCAGTAGTTGTGGGCTTGGGCTCAGTAGTTGTGGCTCGCAGGCGGGCTTAGTTGCTCCGTGGCATGTGGGAGCTTCCCGGACCAGGGCTCGAACCCACGTCCCCTGCATTGGCAGGTGGATTCTTAAGCACTGCGCCACCAGGGAAGTCCCTGGGTTTGTGGTTTTAAATTTGGGGGTGTGTGAGTAATGAACTGAGAGGCAAGGGAGCAAGCTGGCTTGGACGGCTGGGCAGAGCTGGGTGGGGGCCAGTGTGGCCGGAGCAGAGTGGGTAGGAGATGCGGGGGTTGGAGCCGAGAAAGGACTCGGAGGGAGCTGAGTATTTAATGGGTTTCTCCGGTCGATGGTGGCCTGGGTGGGGATAGACTGAGCAGTGAGGTGGAGGCAGGGAGACCTGTGCGGAGGCTTGTGCAATAAAACCGGCCGGAGATGGAGGGACAGCCAGGGCGGCTGAGTGGCCCAGGTGAGAAGCGGACGCGGGCACAGCCCAAAGGGTCTGCTGCTGGGTTGGATGGGGTGTGAGGGTGGAGTCGGCAGTGGCTGGGAGGTTTTGGCTCCGCAGCTGAAAGGTGGAGGGCGGGCAGTTGAGGGGAGGCCGGGAGGAGGTCAGGAGCCGCCTGTTGGCTGGGTGGGTCTGAGGCGGTGGAGGTGAGGCAGTTGGGTGTGAGTTGAAGTTGGAGTTGAGGGCCAAGCAGGGGGCGGGTGAAGAGTTACGTTTAAATCCCATGAGCCGTGAGGTCAGGAGAGCGAGTAGAGCGGACGCTGAAGCTGCCCCAGGCTTGAGCAGGTTGTGCTGTTCACATGGCAGGGGCTGTGGATGGCCTGTGGCGTGGTTGTCTTCTGGCAGGTGACACGTGGGCTCTTGAGGAAGGGTGTGCTGTGGTTTGGTGGCGGCCATGACCGCCACAGGTTAGATGAGGAGGGGCAGCGGTGAGGTTGGAGGACATGGAGAGGGTGGGCCCGGCAGCACGTGAAGGGGGGACGCAAGTGGGGCGGGTGCGTCACCACACAGTGGATGCAGGCGGACGCTGCTGAGCAGCTGGTCTGGGGAGGAGTGGGTTCGACCTTAGGGCTTAGGAGGCCATCCGTGACCTTCACTAGAGTAAAAGCCTGCTGGGATGGAGTTCACAGCAGAAGAGAAATGGAGACAGTGGGCACAGATGGCTTCACTAGAAGCCCTACAGGAAAGCAGAGAAATTGGGTGGTAGCTGGGAAGGAATTCACGGGAAGCAGAGCGTTTTTTCCGAAGGGAGAACTGGTCTTGGGTTTATATGCTGATGGGTCTAAACGTGTCGGGAGAGAGAAATTGATGATGCGGGTGGAGAGGGGAGACTTCCTGGAATGGTGACCTGAATCCAAGAGAGGGGTGGCTCTGGTGGCCGCCTCAGACCCTCCGAGGATAGAGGCCGTGGGTGGGTGTTCTGCGGGGGCCGAGGGCCCTCAGCCGGAGAGGAAGCAGGGTCATCGGGAAGGTGACTGGGGGGGGGGCTTCAGGAGAACGGAGAAGGTATGAGAGAGGAGAAGGGGAGGGGCCCAGGCCAGGGGAGTGAGGCCTGTTTGCCAGGCAGGTAGGCGCGTGGGCGCGCGCGCGCACACACACCGCCACCGCCACCCCCACCCTCCCCCTCCCCCGCCCCCTCA
>NW_006789022.1:2470477-2476592 GCF_000442215.2 Lipotes vexillifer | reverse complement strand
GGGTGGGGTGGGGGGTGAGGGAGGCCATTTCCCACCCTGGGGCTGTGTGGTAGGGGCCTCAGGTGTGGCACTACACCCCATACCCTAACTTGCTTGCCCTGGAGCTCTCAGGGTTTGAAAGACTGCTCACTGGAAAAGCTGTGTCGGTCAGGGACCCATTCTCTTGCCTGTTTTTATGAAACAGCGGCCCTTCGGGCCCAGCAGCGTGGCATACCCGTTGGCTGGTGACCGCTTCGGTGACCCGTGCACCCAGTGTGTCCATAACTCAGTTTCCTGGGGCTTTGGGGGCTCCTGGCAGTGGGTTGCTAAGTGAGCCCCCACCCCAGAGTCAGCAGCCAAGGCTGCCAGGTGGCTGCTTGGAGCTCAGTTGCCACCCGCTCTGGTGTGACCTCTCTTGGGGGGGTTTCCTTGGCCTGCCATGGTTCTGGCCTGATGTTGATGGGCGCGGGGTGGGCTGGGGGCTGCCTCTCCGCAGGACCTCCACAAAAAGTACTCATACATCCGCAAGACCAGGCCTGATGGAAACTGCTTCTATCGAGCTTTCGGATTCTCCCACTTGGAGGCGTTGCTGGACGACAGGAAGGAATTGCAGCGGTGAGGAGGGTGGCCACTTGGGCACAATGGAAGCAGGTAGGGGAGGGTTCCATGAAGGGCTTGTGGGCCCCCTCCTCCCTCTTGATGACTGGGAGGTGTGGTTCCACCTGAGGCCCAATGACGGGCTGGGCCTCTGCTTGGGGCTTCCGTCAGTGGCCAGTCCCCCACCCTTGGGCTGGTCTCTCTGGGCCCCTGCTCTGCTGGCCTAGGAGCTCATGCCAGCCTCTTTTTGCCTTCCATCCACAGGTTCAAGGCCGTGTCCGCCAAGAGCAAAGAGGACCTGGTGTCCCAGGGCTTCACTGAGTTCACAATTGAGGATTTCCATAACACGGTGAGCCCAGCCACCCGGTCACCCGGTCAGCCAGAGTGGAGGGGGGTGGCCTGGCTGTGTGGCAGGGTTGACCCATCTCCTCCCTCATCTTGCCCTCTGTTCCCCTCGGGTGGCAGTTCATGGACCTGATCGAGCAGGTGGAGAAGCAGACCTCAGTGGCTGACCTGCTGGCCTCCTTCAACGACCAGAGCACCTCGGACTACCTGGTGGTGTACCTGCGGCTGCTCACCTCAGGCTACCTGCAGCGCGAGAGCAAGTTCTTTGAGCACTTCATCGAGGGTGGCCGGACCGTCAAGGAGTTCTGCCAGCAGGTGCTGCCCCCTCCCTCCTCCTCAGACTTGGGCCCTTCTTTTCTCTCGTGCCTCGGGTGGGGAGCCCCGGGGCCGGGGTGGGGGGGACGGGGGAGGGGCGCCGAGACGCCGGCCCTGAGCCGCCCCTGTGCCTCAGGAGGTGGAGCCCATGTGCAAGGAGAGCGACCACATCCACATCATCGCCCTGGCCCAGGCGCTCAGCGTCTCCATCCAGGTGGAGTACATGGACCGCGGCGAGGGCGGCACCACCAACCCCCACATCTTCCCCGAGGGCTCCGAGCCCAAGGTCTACCTTCTCTACCGGCCTGGACACTACGATATCCTCTACAAATAGGGCCGGCCCCGGCCTGCCGCTGCCCTGCCTGCCCCCCTCTGCCAGGCGCTAGACATGTACAGAGGTTTTTTTTGTGGTTGTAAATGGTCATACTTCACTCCCCCACCCCCTTCCCTGTCATACGACCTTCCGTGTTTTATTAAAGGGGACGCTGGTGGTGAGCCGCGTGTGTGCGTGTCCCTGCTCTGCTGCTGCCCACCTGGCTGCTCTGTGTCTGGCTGCCCCCCTTCCCCTCAGGTGGGTTCCTCTCAGCCTTCCACCTGTCCACCCCCAAGCTTCCCCGCCAGGAGCAGTTTTGAGGGGGCTAGGCCTCTTGGGGATCCCTCCTGCTTATTGGGGTTCTGCTTCCTTCCCTTCAGGCCTCTGCCCCTTCCCTCTTTAGCTGGCCAGGGGCTTCCATGGGGACGTGGAAGTTCCTCAGAGACCTGCCCAGGGACCCAGGACCACCGAAGCTTCGAGTGGCTCCCTCGTAGGCCCCGCCTCCACCCTGCTGTCCTGGCCAGGGCCTGGGTTGCCTGCCCTCCATCAGGGGTCTGCATGGTGGAGGAGTCCCGGGTGGAGAGGGCCGGCGTGAAGGTGGGGCCTGGCTCAGGGCAGGTGGAGGAGCAGGGGCACCCCAGAGCACCCCAGGTGGTGCCAACCAGGCGGGGGAGGGGCAGTCCTCAAGCCTGTGCTTGGTCCTCCATGCCCAGGCCTAGCGGGGCTTGCCAGGCCACCATTCTCTTCCCACCCGTCCCCTCGGCCTGCTGCCTATGCCTGCTTTGCACCCCCACTGCTTGGGCCGCGGTGTCTGCATCGCCTTCCTTTTTGCCTTCACCTCTTCTCTTCCCCCTGGCACATGTGGGGTCTCGGCCCCCAGGCTGTGAGCTCCTTGGGGGCAGGCCCTCAATAAATGTGAAGTGCTGCTGCCCACCTTTGCTGTCCGGCCAGTGCCTCCACCTGCCTAGCTCACCAAGAGCTCTCGCCAGCCCTTTGAAGCCAAAGCACCTGTCCACACCTGGGCTGCTTCCCTCACCCGCCCCCAGCCCGGGCTGGGACAGTAGGAGCTGCAACAGTAGTGGTCTTTATTAGAATAGAGGCTGCTGAGGGGGCAGGGGGCGGAGGGAAAGAATAGGGTGCACAAGCCAGGCCCTGCTGCAGGCTTCTGCGACTTCTTAGAGCTGGGAGCGCGGTCCGGTAGGCCCAGAGGAGTCTGTGGGCAAAGCCAGTAGGTCAGAGCATGTGGGCTGTGGGCCTCCGCTAGCTTCCCAGGCTTGCCTCCCTGGCTTCCCTGCGTGGGGGTGAGTGGAGCGCGGGGTGAGCGGGTGTGTTAGTGGGCAGGAGGTTAGTGGGCAGCCACACGGAGGGCCAGGCCCTGCTTACCAGTCCAGGTCAGGGTAGGCGGCGGGCTGCCATCACGCTGGAAGGCAGAGGACAGTGAGAGCCCGCCCGGGGTGGGTGGGGGCGGGGCAGGGGCTGGCCGGGGCGCGCGCCCCGGGGTTCGTACCGACAGGGAAGTAGTGGGGGAATCGCCGCCGGTAGATGTTTTCGTCCTTGTCCAGGAACACGCATACGATGAGCCGGTCCACCTGCGCCAGGGCCTGCCTGTTCAGCCTGGGCGGAGACCACCCACGCCCCGGCGACCCGGCGCCCCGGCTCCCCGGCCTTAACACCGCCCCGCCCCAGCAGGTTTGCACCTGCCTCGCCCTTGGGGCGCTCTTCGACCTGAGTTTAGAGCTCAGGCTGCAGAAGGGGCTCATGGTGTGGTGTGCTATTGCCTTCTCGCACTACCCTGCGCCCTGCTTGCCGGGTCGGGGAAAGGAGAGGGGACGCAGAGAGCAATGGCAGGGCCTGAACCCCATGTGCCCAGCGCTCCGTACGTGGCGGGTGGGGCTGGTCAGCGGAGCCGGGGTGCGCCCTGCCACCCACCCCCGTCTGGTCCTCTTGGCTGGGCCCAGGCCTCACCTTGTCCTTGTGCTGCTCCAGCCACTCGCGCAACGTGGTCAGCACTACCTCGGCCGCCGCCTCGTTGGGGTAGCCTGCGGACCGGACCCGGTGGGGCGGGAGCGAGTCCCGAGCTCCCACCCGTCCCTCGCCGCTTCGCCCCGGCTCCCACCCCCCCCCGTACCGGGCCCCTCCCCCGGGAGCGAGCCCCGAGCTCCCACCCGTCCCTCGCCGCTTCGCCTCGGCTCCCACCCTCCCCCGTACCGGGCCCCTCCCCCTGCCCCGCCCTCCCGGGCCCCTCCCTGCGTCTGGGCCCACCCGCTGCCCACCCGCGCCCTTCCTCCTCTAGACCGCACTCACCAAACACTCCGGTGGAGATACAGGGGAACGCCTAGGGTGGGGGTGGTGAGAAGAGATTGGGGACCGCGTCACTCTCCGCTCCGCCTCCCGCCAGGCCGTGCCCCGCCCCCGGCTTCACGTCGCCCCCGCCGCCTGGCGCCCCTCACCACCGAGCGGAGCCTGTGCTCCAGCAGCAGGTCAAGGCTGCTCAAGTAGCAGCTGCGGAGCTCGGCAGCCTGGCTGGCGCTGGGCTCTCCGTGGGCGATGGGTCCCACCGTGTGGATGACATCTGTGGGAGGCGACGAGATCAGACCGGCCGGGGGCTCCGTGCGGTCCTCGGCTTTCCTTCCTGCCGGCCTGGGCCCTGGAGCTGACAGGAAACAAGCCCCCTCCTCCCCAAGTTCTGAGGCTCCCCGGGGAAGGACCCCACCCAGGTCGGCACGCAGGTGTACCCTCGAGCCTCAGTTCACGCTTCCACAGACACAGGCAGGCCCACGCTGAGCCCCTCCCCACATCTGTAGGCACCCGGCTGAGGCAATGGGGCGTTGCCTCCTTAGCTCTTTCCGTCCAAGTCCTGGCCCCTCCCCAGCCTCCACGCATCCCCTCCCGCCACCGGCTTCCTGGGGAAGGCGAGGAGGGGCTAGGTCCTGGCACTTCAGAAGTGACCCGGAGGAGGCCTCCAGCAATTCTGTGGGAGGTGCACCCCTAACCCCCAGTTACAGCACTCACACAGGCGCCCAGTCTGCGCCCCAGCGGGGTGGGAGTGTCGGGGACTCACACTTGGCCGGCAGCCGGTAGCCGCAGGTGATCTTGGCCTTGCCGGTCTCGCAGCTCTGAAGGGTCCTGCACTCGTCGGTGAGGAGGGGTCCGGCGGCCCGGTGGATGCAGCCGTCCACTGCAGGGGACGGGGCAGTGAGCCTTGGGGTTCCCCGCCGCACGCCTGAGCCCGTTTTACAGAGAAGGCCGAGGCCCACAGACCGAATACTCCCGATCCTCTGGCTGTGCTGGGACTCACAGGGCACCTCGCCTTTCTCCCGCGGCCTCCAGACGCTCCCTCACCCCTCCACCCCCTACCCCCACCCCTGGTCCCACACTTGTTTCACGTCTAGGGAAATCGAGGCGGAGACAGGGGCCAAAGCGGGCCCCGGCTGGAGCCGGCGCAGACCGGCCGGCAGGGGGCGCGCCCGGCCCGCCCTGCTCTTTCCTGGGCTCTCGGCAGGGACGCGGGAGGGGTTGGGGGGTCTCTCCGGGCCGAGGTGGCTCCGGGAGGCAGGGTCCGGGACGGCAGGAACCGCAGCCTGAGCCGGGCTAGGGGTAAGTCCGCCCTCCCGGCTCCGGCCCGGACGCGCCGCGGGGCCCGCTACCAGTCGCCGCCTCCGCGCCAGGAGCCCAGAGTCCCAAGGTCGACCTCTCAAGGCGAGGCCCCTCGGACCTACTTTACAAACTCTAAGACCCACTTTACAGACGCGGAAACTGAGGCCACCTAGTTACAAGAGGCAGATCCGATCCCTGCCTTGAGCTAGGTCTTCCAGCTCCTTCCCTGCGCCACGCGGGGAAGGTGAACCGGACGGCGCAGGTGTCTCCGGGAGTGCACCCCAGCTCGTTAACGAGCCGCCTCGTTAGTGCATCCGCTTAATTGGGGCCGGGCCTGGGCTTGTTTATCCGAGGGCGGCTCTGGGGCTTCGCTAGCGACCTTGGGGACCTGGACCCAGATAAACAACTTGGGCGCGGGCGGAAGAGACTCTTCTCCTGTCCGACCTCGCTCCCTCCCGCGGCGCCGAGGGACAGGCGGGGTTCAGCCTTGTCCCTCATTGGCCGCCGCACCTTGTTAAGCCCTTTCCCCGCTCCCAGATCGTCCACTGCCTCATCTGAAAATTAGGCACAGTGACCGCGCCGCCCCCGCACCCCCCCCCCCACACCCCGGCCTCAGGGGCGGTGTTAACATCCTGGCCAGGAGAACATGACCCACCTCTTGGCAGGTCCCCAGCTCCGATTGCACCCTAGGCCTGTGCCAGGGGCTCCTTGGACACGGAGCTCAATGCTCTGCAGCAGGAAAGGACTATCATTTCCTCATTTTACAGATGCGCAAACCGAGGCCCTAGCTCCTTCATCACAGCCCCACCCTCAACATCTTGGCACAGGACCAGGGACACCAACTGGACCACCCCCTTTTCTTCTGTTTTTTTTTATGCCCTGTGAGGCCAATTAAACCTAATTTTGCGACTTCACTCAGGGATGGCACCAGGCGATTTCCCAGAGCGTCCCAGGAGTGGGGGTGCGCGG
>NW_006789022.1:2450720-2464988 GCF_000442215.2 Lipotes vexillifer | reverse complement strand
GGTTTCAGCTTTGCCCCTCATTGGCCGCCGCACCTTGTTAAGCCCTTTCCCCGCTCCCAGATCGTCCACTGCCTCATCTGAAAATTAGGCACAGTGACCGCGCCGCCCCCGCACCCCCCCCCCCACACCCCGGCCCCAGGGGCGGTGTTAACATCCTGGCCAGGAGAACATGACCCACCTCTTGGCAGGTCCCCAGCTCCGATTGCACCCTAGGCCTGTGCCAGGGGCTCCTTGGACACGGAGCTCAATGCTCTGCAGCAGGAAAGGACTATCATTTCCTCATTTTACAGATGCGCAAACCGAGGCCCTAGCTCCTTCATCACAGCCCCACCCTCAACATCTTGGCACAGGACCAGGGACACCAACTGGACCACCCCCTTTTCTTCTGTTTTTTTTTATGCCCTGTGAGGCCAATTAAACCTAATTTTGCGACTTCACTCAGGGATGGCACCAGGCGATTTCCCAGAGCGTCCCAGGAGTGGGGGTGGGCGGGTGGGGTAGAGGAGTTGGGGGAAACCCGGGGAGGGAATCTGGGACTGGGTCCCCCGCCTCCTCCTCTTGGATAGAGATGAGGATGGTGGCACCCAATGGGAGGGGGCAGAGAGTGGGGCCCTGGGCTGTGTGTCCAAGGTGTGACACAGTGGGTGTACAGCGTCCACGTGCAGTGTGTCTGTCCCAGGTGGGGGTGCCAGGCGACCCACCCAGCATGGTGTGCCACAGCAGGGGCTGTGGAGCTGCGCACCTGGGTTCAGATGCCAGCTCTGCCGGTCACATTTGTGTGACCCAGGGCACTTAACTTCTCTGGACCTCGATTGCCCCATCTGTAAAATGGGATAATAGTAGTACCCAGCTCATAGGAGTATTGGAAGAATTAAGTTAATTCCTGTAATGTGCTTAAGGCATGAGTGAAGGCGACGCCAGTGTTGGCTATTACTAGGTCAGTGAGACTGTATGGGCGGGTGCCCAACGTGTATACCAGGGAGCGGGGTGGGAGGTAGCGTCCAGGGCGTACGGGGTTAGCACAGGGACCTGCCGGAGCCGGCTCACCTGGGGACCTCCCAGCCCTGCCCCAGTGGTCTCATCCACTTGGCACCTGGTTGCCTGCCATCTCGCAGTGCTGTCCACCCTGCAGGCGACCTTGGCCCACTGTGGGGGCAGTGTGAAAGTGGCGCTCAGCGAGATCTGTGTTTGAGGGACTTATTGTTTCCTGCAGAAGCGGACAGGCCTGCAGCCAAGCCTTTGAGGCTGAGCTGGGGGCATGAGGGGGTAGGAGGAGGGAGGAATTGGCGCTGGCAGAGCCCCCGGGCTGGAGTCCCCCGAGCAGCATGCAGAACAGGGCCGGGGCCATGTGCAGGTGCCCAGGGAGCAGTTCTCCCAAAGCAGAGCTGAGGGACAGGACCGGGGGTCCACCCCTGCTCACCCTTCCCCCAAGAAGCCAGTGCCCAGACTGGCCCTGGCACTCAGGGTTTCAGCAGCCAGGCCCCCTCCTGCCCCCACTTCCTGTCCACACAGCAGCCTGTGGCTCTCCCATCCCTGAGTGCCAGAGGAGGCCCCCAGCCCAAAGGGCTGCCCCTTCCCATGTCTCCCACCATGACCTGCACCTCCCCTGACTCTGACCCCCAGGCCCGGTCCCAGCTCTTCCTTGGGCTAAGCTGAGCCCCGGAGACGGGGAGGAGGCTTCCTGGGGTCCCATCCAAAGACAATGTCCTTCCTCCCCACTCCCCACCTGACCCTGGGGCAGCTGGCCCTTGGGCCTGCCTGGTTAGGGGGTGCCCCAGTTCATACCGATTAACCCTCAGTCCCCTCCCTGGTCAGCCACATCCAAAAACCCTCTAAAGCAACTATACTCCAAAAAAATTTTAAAAAACAAACCCCAAAATCCCTCAAAGCTCCAACTTGACCCCCACCTCACTCCGAGTCGGCAGAAAACCTGAGGTCTCTCCTGGGGAGACTGAGCCCACATGGGTGGTAGGGGCTTCCTCAGACGTCCCTCCACTAAGGTCAGGGCTGAACCCTATCTCTCCCGGAAGATGGCCCTAAGGCCACTCTGCCTCCCTCCTCAGCCTCCCCCTCGCTCCTCCACCTTTAAGGTCCTAGGTCTGGCTCCTTAATTTCAGCCTCAACATCTTCTTTTTTTTTTTTTTTAAATAAATTTTTTAAAATTTTATTTATTTTTATCTTTGTCTGCCTTGGGTCTTTGTTGCTGCACGCGGGCTTTTATCTCTAGTTGCGTGCGGTGAGTGGGGGCTACTCTTCGTTGCGGTTCATGAGCTTCTCATTGGGTGGCTTCTCTTGTTGCAGAGCATGGGCTCTAGGCCCGTGGCCTTCAGTAGTTGTGGCCCTCGGGCTCAGTAGTTGTGGCTTGCGGGCTGTAGAACGCAGGCTCAGTAGTTGTGGCGCACGGGCTTAGTTACTCCGTGGCATGTGGGATCTTCCCGGACCAGGGCTTGAACCCATTTCCCCTGCACTGGCAGGCGGATTCTTAACCACTGCGCCACCAGGGAAGTCCCTCAACAGTTTCTTGGTGAGCAAGGCGCTGAGCCATGTACATCCACCGTCTTATTTGGGCCTCACAGCCTGGCTGTGCTATTATTTTTCTTGCTATAGAGAAGAAATTGAGGCACAGAGAGGGTGAGAGACTTGCCCAAGGTGACACAGCTGGGCTGCTCTACTTTCTCCAGGACCATGAAAGGACCTGTCTCTCGGTTCCCATCCTGAGCCTCCCCCCGACCCTGGCTGTCTTGTCTACTGTTTGCCCTCCTCACCCAAACACTTTGGGAAGACGTTTTGTCTACAGCCGCTGTCTCCTCACTGCTGGCCCCTGCAGCCTGGCTCCTGTCCCCTCCCCACATCTACATATCCCCCTCCCAACAGAGGGACTGCTTTGGGGACCTTTGGCTTGAGACCCTCCTCTTGCACGACTGTTCAGCTGCACCCACAGGCTGACCACTAACTGTCTCCATCCGATCCAGCAAGGCTGCCTTGGAGACCTGCTCTCCCCGTCCTCCGGCCTCCCTGATCTCTTCTGTCTGGGGTCCCTGTCTGCCCTCTCTCTGTTCCAGCCCTGACTCTCCGCCCTGGTCCAGGCACGTCCCCCAGAGAAGCCAGCCGCCCCTGCTTGGAAGCCCACGCCAGCCTCCTGCCATCGGTGTGGCCTCCACAGCCCTACACTGAGCCTTCAGGAGCATCAGCTCAGACTCAGCCCTTGCCTCGCAAGTCCAGGGCCGGGAGGGCGCTGGGAGAGGGCAGGGCCTGGAGCCGGGCCCCCCTCAGAGCCAGTGGAGGTGAAGCAGACAGGCTCCCATGGGGGCCATTTGCCAAGGCGCTTAGGTTATTTTGGCCGCTATTTAGAGTGCTGTAATATTCACGAAGGGAAGATTAGATATTTAAATTTATTCAGCAATACATGCATCTCAGTGGGGGAGCATTCCTCATGCTAAACAAACAAGCAAGCAGGGGCTAATTAATTATTTACAGGAATACAAGGAGGCCTGTGGCCTGGGGGAGAGGAGGGCAGCTGTGCCCCTGACAGAGGGGCAGGAGACCTGGCTGGCCCTGGGCCTACCCCTCCAACTCCCCCCCATTCCCCTCCACTGTCCTGTGGGTCTGGCCCCCCTGCTCGCCCCCTTCTGGGATTTCTCTTTCCAGAAATCCTGCCCACAAGCTTGCTAGTAGCTTTGGTCCAGTCACTTAACCTCTTTGAGCCTCAGAACTGGCCTCAGAAAGTTTGTGGGGAGGACTGAGGTTTGCTGAGAGGTGGCCTGGCGGGGGCAGCGGGGGGGTGGGCGGTGGGAGACTAAAGGCCAGAATGATTAAGCAACTCGTCCAGGATCTCACAGTTACAGGAGAGCAGAGGCTCAGAGTCGCTTCTCCAGCCTCCATCTCACAGGAACAGGGACAAAAGCTCGTGGAGGGAAAGCCACGCTCAGCCAGGTGGGCGTTGTGAGGCCTTGCCTGGGCAGCCCCCAGCCCTGCCCTGTGGGCTCCTGTGGGTCCCCAGGGCAGCGGAGGGAGAGGATGGGCCTGGGCAGTGCCCTCCCAGGGTGCCAAGTCTCAGAGCCTCTGAAAGGAGCTCGCTGGGGCTGTGTGGGCCACGGCTCCTGGTAGCAGAGCAGACCTGGCCTCAGGAGACCCAAGGCCCCCTCCCCGCAGCTCTCCCACCCCTCCGCCGGGTCACTTCACCTCCCTGCACCTCAGTTTCATCTGTACAAGCTCAGTAACAGCACCTCCCTCTGCATTTGGTGTAAGCGTTCAGTGCGAGATGGTACCAAAGGGCCCTGCACGTTATCACATGTCGCCCCATTTTACAGATGGGGAGACCGAGGCACAGCCACGGACTCCTCAGGCAGAAGACTCCTCTGTCCCTCATGCTCTTGGGGTCCCCTTTGCCCAAGGGATGGGACACACTGCCAGGTGGAAATGTCACCCAGAAAGCCCTGGCAGAGAGAGGGCTGGGGAGGCAGAGGGGTGAGCTTGAGGTCCACGGGGCCAGGGGAGGGGTGCACCTCTCGAGCCCGGGAAGGCACCTGGGTGTGGGCCCTCGGGACCACCTCCCACTTAGACGTCTCACCCTGCAGGCCCCAGGGGCTGGGCACCCGGCCTGAGAGCCCTCCCTCTCCAGCCACGTTGGTGCAGCCAGCAGCTGCCGCCCATCCCAGCCACCTGCACAAAGGCCGAATGCCAGGGCTGAAAGAGGGCAGAAGCCTGAGCCGCTGCACCCCCAGGCCCCTAACCTGCAGGGGGCAGGCCCTGCCGTAAAGCCTGGCCAAGTGGCCCAGCCCAGGGCCTCGGGCCCCCTTCTCTCTGGCCCTTCCTACCCTCTTCATCTCTGGCCTCCATTTTCCTCCCAGGCCCAGGCCGAGACTTAGGATCCTCAGCCCCACACGATACCCCATTGCCAGAACTGCCTCGGCCTCTGCCTACACCCTCCTGGTCACTCATTCAGTCAGCAAACCCATGCCAGCTCCCCTCTCTGTGCTAGCCTTGGGCTCAGCCCACTGTGGGGGGCGGGATGCAGAGCCCACCCTCGCCAGGACCCACCCTCAAGGGGCCAAGGCGGCCGGGTGCCCCAGGGAGAAGATGGAAGATCGACAGATCTGCGATGTGTTCTGAAATTCATTATGGGGTGAGATCAGCTCCTTAAATGGGGATTTGCAAACGTTAGGGCTTCATTATGGACACAACGGCAGCGCCTCATTCATCATGCAAAAATCACTCCCGTTATTAAAAATCCCCCTGGCAGCTGCAGGCAGGGGCTTGGAGGCATCTTGCCCGCTGGGGGCGGGGCATGGGCCCCAGCGGCCGAAGCTGGAGTCCCCGCCCTTCTCTCTCCCACCCAGGGAGGGCTGGCTGAGGGGTGGGGGTGGGGAGCGTGGCTCAGCTCAAGGGACTTGGTGCCTCAGTTTCCTCATCTGCAAAATGGAGATGCTAAAGGTACGTGCGTCCCATAGTGCTGTGACGGGGGTGAGATTCTGCAGGGAGAGCCCAGCAAGGCCCTGGCAACCAGGAAGGGGGCACTCCTACGCCTGGCAGCTGTTAGCACCTCATCCTTCCCCTCAGCTGGGGCCTTTACTTGGGGGACCGTGTCACTCCCCTGCTCATGAAACCTTCCATGGCTCCCACAAGTCCATGAAATAAAATCATCAACGCTGAGCAAGGCTGGGGCTCCCTCCGGCCTCCACCTTAGATGACACCCGGCCTCCGCGTGCCTCCCCTACCATCCTCGACACAGACATTGGGCAGTGGGGAGGTGGACCCACCAGGCGCCAGGCCCTGGGTGAGGGCGGTGAAGTGCGGCTCTAATATCACGGTGGTGAAACAGCAGAAGGAAACACACTCCAGAGCCAGAGGAGAGGGAAGGGAGCTGGGCAGGCATGGGTGTGGTTCAGGGTTGGGAAGGTGCCTCTGAGGAGGTGGCATCTGAGCAAAGCCCTGAGTGATGAGAAGAAAGGCTTTGGGGAGGTCAGGGGAGGTCAGGGGAGGAGGGGTCCAGGCAGAGGGCTCAGCAGGGCAACTGGGGGAGAGGTGGGAGGGCAGGGCTGCATCCGCAGGAACCATCACAGTGGGAAGGTGCCAGCGGGGCAGGAGCGTGGTCTGAGACGGCCCCTGGGGCCCTTTGCTGTTCCCTCGTCCCGGAATGCCCTTCCCCTCTCTGCCGCGGCACGGCCCCCTGCCCCAGACAACTTCTGGTCACACCCGCCCCATGCACCCACCTGCCGCAGCCTGGCACGGACCCGTGCTCAGGATTGGCTGGTCAGGCCCACACAGCCTGCCCTAGAGAGGGCCACGGGGGCCCCCTGTCTGCCTGCTGTGCCAGGCCCCAGCTAATCGGGGCAGAGCCGGGAAGCAATCACAGATCAGTGGCGCTGGGCGATGGAGATAGTGCGTACGCGGGATGGCAAGTGAGCTGGGCAGAAGTGGAGGCCTGAATCCTGAGGGTGAGTGAGCAGGAGAGAGCGAGAGGTGGAGAGAGTGCACGTGCTGGAGGAGCTGCGTGGAGGAGCGACAAAGAGATGGAGCGAGAGTGAGATGGCAAGAGACAGACCGAGTGGGGGCGAGGGAGACTCAGACGGGGACAGAGAGAGGAAAGAGGGTGCCCCCCGCCCCCCGGACTCATGGGTCCCTGTGCGGAGAGAGGAGAGGCTGGGCCCCGGGTGGCAGGTTCTGCCTGAGCCATGTGCCTGCATGGTGCGTGGGGGAGGAATGCACACAGATACCTGGGCTGGGGGGAGGCGCCCCTGGGCATGGCCAGGCCACCAACAGGTCCCCACTGAGCACCTACTGTTTTCCAGGAGGTGACAGACAGACGCCCTGTGCATGCCCCTTAGTGGGGGAGCCTGATGGGGAGCAGTTGGTACTTAATCACACAAACAAGAGTCTGATTTTCAAGGGTGACAGAATACTGGCCCAAGACGGGCAGTGTCTGCTGTGTCCCAGTGCCTGCTGTGTTCCAGCACTGA
This sequence comes from Lipotes vexillifer, assembly GCF_000442215.2. Classification (NCBI taxonomy): domain Eukaryota; kingdom Metazoa; phylum Chordata; class Mammalia; order Artiodactyla; family Lipotidae; genus Lipotes; species Lipotes vexillifer. The sequence goes on along the minus strand of NW_006789022.1, from coordinate 2,458,029 downwards.
GGACAGTGCCAGGAACGTGGCAGGCCCCTCAGTAAATAGAGCAGTGTGTGGGCGTGTGTGTGTGTGCGTGTGTGTGTGTGTGTGTGTGTATGTTGGGGGGCTGCTGGTGGGAGGGGCTGCCCTGACATGGAGATAACTAGGTGGGAAGTTGTGGTGGGCGGGCACAGGAGCAGCATGTGCAAAGGCCCTGTGCCAGGAGAGGGCTATGCCGGGAGCGAGCCACCTCTGGCTTCTCCCTGGTGTGAGATGCCTGGGACCCTGCAGTGTAAGGGACACACACATGGACTTGCAGTGTGGGCATAGGGAGGAGGGCGTGCAGAGCCGATAAGCAGGAGGGCAGGGTGGCTGCGCCCTCACAGGCCTGCAGGTTTGGGTGGGCCCGCTGACCTCTGGAAGGGAGGGTCCTTGGCAGTGGCTGTGTGTGGACGGGGCTCCATCTTGCCCTGGCCCTGCAAGGGACCTGCCTGACCCCAGCCACCCACCCCTTGGGCTGGCCCCCGGGGCTCTGGACAGGCGGGAGCAGAGATGGCCGCTGCAAGCAGAGGAAGGCGGCCCTGAATTAATCTGTCACTAAAGCTTGGCCGTGGCAGGCGCAGTCATGATTTAGATGAATAATTGAAACGCTCTGATACATTTATTATCCCTTTAGTGCGAAAGTGGCAGAGAAAGACGAGGGGTAATTGAAAAAGAGTGCACAGATCTCCACCAGAAGGCTGGCTCCTTATCACCGAGTAAACATTTCAGTCCCAATAAACAGGAGAGACACGCGTCAGGGCCCTGTCGATTCCCATCCTGATTTAGGGCCCGCCTCCCTTCCTACCATACAATAGGAGAGTGTTTGTTCACAAAATTTTTTTATCGAGCCAGTAAAAGGCTCTCCAGGAAGGAGGCGGGAGCAGGAGTGGGTCTGGCAGTCCCCAGGCCTGAGGGTCTGGCTGGGTAGCTGCCCCAGCCCTGTCAGGTCTCCCCACTGCAGACACTGGGCTCTCTACCTGGTGGGCCTCTCCATCCCTCTGTACCCAACGAACTCCTATGCAGTCTTCGGGGCCCAAGTCAAATGCCCCCTCTGTTGGGAAGACTTCTACCAAAATGGATCTCTTTGAGGGCAGGGTCAAGTCCTGAGTCCCAGGGTTTGACACAGGTGTCCTCCCCGGCTCCATATACACACACACACTCAGAAAGAGTGCTGGGAAGGAATGGGGAGTGGGGAGCCTTCACTGTGTTATCAGACCACCTACCTTGGCCTCAGGGCCTGGTGGGTGCCCAACCCCAGTGAGGCAGGCCCAGGGGCCCTGGACCCTTTGGGTTAAGCCCTTTTGGCCCCAGCGGCCCCTGGGGGTTCCCACTGAAGTTTAGGGTGACAGAAGACTCCCCTACATACTTGCTGTAAACCACACTGTGGTTCCCCGCACCAAAGCCCTGCAGGCCAGCCTCAGCCCCCCTTTTAAGAGCTCCTTTCTGAACTGATAGCTGCCCTCCCCCAACAGGACAGTATGAGAACCCTGGGGCAGGCTGTTAGTCCCCAGCTCCTAGGGCACACCCAGCACACAGGGGTGCAACTAAACACCCCATAAAGGCTGATCTAGGGGCTTGGAATACCCTGAACCCTGTTCCTGGGGAGAGTATGTTCTAGTGGGGAGAAAGGCAGTAAAAATAAGCATAAAACACAAGCATGTTGAAAGGGCTCCATGTGCTCGGGAACAGGCACAGGACAGGGTAGAGGGTCAGCACGGAGGGCCGGGCTGGCTGGGGGAGTTTTCAGCAGAGAGTGGCCAGGGCAGGCTGAACGGGACCAGTGCTTGTTAAAGGCATGGGTGGTGGCTGGATAGGTAAATGGGTGGTGATGGGAAGTTGGGGGTAAGTAGAGGCCTGAACCCCTGCAGGGCTGGACTTGCGAGAAGGGGGCACCTGGGAGGACCAGGGTCTGTCTGGGCAGAGTTAGATGGGGACGCAGACCCCCCCTCCCCAGTCCCAGGCTGCCCCTGCCTGTGCCCTCCCTCCTGGCAAGTCGGGGCGTTAAGGCTGGATGAACCAGGGGGCTGTAGAGGGTACAGGTGGCAGATGTGAGAGCAGAGGACATCCCGGGGGCCCAGCGCCTGTTTCCATTCCCATCCCAGGTGGGCGCCAGGCCTCCACAAGCCCCAGCCTCTCCCTATCCCTTGTCCCCTCCCTGCCACCTCCGCCTTGTTCCAATCACATTAGCAGAGTGACAGCCCCCGTGAGCACTGGCGGCGGCTCCATAAATCTCGGCTGGCGTTAAAAGGCTGGACTCCAGGCCCACTTCCTCCTGGGTCCTGGCACACCCCATCCATCTCTGCGTCGGTCAGGCTGCGCTTGGGGCCTGCTCCAGCCTCCTCTCACCCTCAGTGCTGCAGGAAAGGGAGCTAGAGGGACGCCACTGGGCCTCCCCCCTCAATCTGGCCAGAGCAGCTGTCCTTTGACCTCCCAGAGTGAGGTCACCAGGCCATCTATGAGCCACTCCCTGCCCTGCCTGAAACCTCAGTGGCTCCCATTGCCCTCATCAGCAAGTCCTTTGCTTGACATGTAAGGCCATCCCTGCCTTTACCTGTAGTTCATTCATTCATTTATCAACCATTTATTGAGCACCCACTGTATGCACCAGCCCCAGTCCTGAGTGCTGGAGATACAGTCATGCCTTCTAGAAGTATCGTTCTCAGTGGGGAGACAGACAATAAACAATGAACATAATAAACAAGTAAATTACATAGCACATTAGGAGAGAGGTGCTTGGAGGAAAATAAAAACTAGAGCAGTGTGAGAGGCCTGGGGAGGTGGGGCAGGGGCAGGGAGCTGCAATTTCCAGGGGTCAGAGTGGGCCTCACTGAGTAGATGGCACGCAAGTAAACACTTGTAAGAGGTGAAGGGAGCAGCCACACGGCTCTCTGTGGAAGAGCATTCGGGGCAGAGGGAAGAGCCAGTGCAAAGGCCCTGAGGCAGGAGTGGGCCAGGTCTGTTCCAGGAACTGCAGGGAGGTCGGTGTGGCTGGCACAGAGTGGACAGGGCCAGGCAGTCTGACAGGTGCCTGGAGACCCCATGGGCCATAGGAAGGAGGTGAGGTGAGAGCCCTGGCAGAATTTTGAGCAGAAGAAGGGTGATGACCTGACTTGGGACTTACAAGTCCCACACCTTTCTGTGATCCTTTGTCTTCCTAACTGAACGGGTAAAAATCCAGCTCCTCACATGGTCTCTGAGGCCCCTGAGTCCTCTCCCATCTCCCCTCGTCCTGGCTGGGCTCCGACCACTCCAGTCCTCGGAGTCTCCCCGAATGCCCCACGCTCTCCCTCACTCCGGGCTTCACCTGTGCTGTTCCCTCTGCCTACACACTCTTCCCACTGCTCTTCACCGGCTGCCTTCTACCCATCCCTTGGGTCCCAGTGGAGGTGCCACCTCCTACAGGAGCCTTCCTGGTCCCCAAGCCTGGACACTGAGCCTGTACTCCTCACCCCGCCCCCAGCCCCGCTATTGCACAGACCACCCTGTGTCGCACTGGTGCTCCTGTCTGCACTGCGAGCTTGAGGGAGCAGGGACCAGGCTCCTCTGGTGCCCGGCAGATGTGTCCAGGCACTTGGCTCAGAAGAGGGTCCTAGACTCCCAGTCCCCAGTGAATCCATCTCATGGAAGCATCTCTAAACACAAACAGGCTCCCCGCGCCCCCACCCCCCCATCCTGCATCCTGGCCGGTCATCAACAGCTCTTAACGCTGCTCTTATTTATTCCTGACCTTCTATGCCCCTTTTATTTTTCCCCTTTTAAAACCTGGCCTGGGCCCCGCCACCACTGCCGTAAGCACACCCTGGGATTTATCTGACGGCGCATTAACCCCTGACCCTAGCTCACCAATCGTACTGCTGCCTGCACAGAGAGCGGGCGGCCCCACCAGCCGGGGGGTGAGGGGCTGGGGCTGAGCGGCTGGTGTGGCCAGCCTGTGCCGGGCTGGCCGGGCACTGGGGCCATAGGGACTGTCGCCCCGCCCCTCCCTGCCAGCACCTGCTGACCTTGCCCTGCGTCCCTGGGGGCCGGGCCCACGCTGACTTCCAACGCCCTGCCCACCTGGCCTGCCGGAACCCCTGCTTCCTGGTGGTCTTTGACAACAGTGAACACACACGCATTCTCGTGGGCTTAACAGTTGGCGGAGCTCCCCCTGACTCGATGAGAACTTGTCCTGCGAGGTTGCAGGGCAGAGCAGAGACGCTAATTTTGCCCTCACAGATGGCGAAACTGAGGCCAAAGGAGCACAGGGCTGGCCGAGGGCCTGTGGGTGTCAGGGGCAGGGCTGGGCTTTCCCCACCGAACCTATGCCGCGGCCCCACAACGACCCGGTCCCAGGCCCAGTCCCTTTGAAACCTCAGGGGGCCCTCCAGCCCCCAGTTACAGACAAGGAGGCCTCTGCTCAGAGGGTGGGCACCTACCCCAGTCACCCAGCGCTGAAGCAGCCGGGCCTGCCAGCCAGGTGTCCGGCTTCATCCACAGTGAGGACGAGGCCGGGCAAGGCTGATGGGGTGGGAGGTGGTAAAGAAGGGCAGAGATGGAGAAATGGGAACGGCGCACCATGGGGACAAGGGGGAAGGCTGCGGGGAAGGCGCATGGCAGCCAGCTGGGCTCCGCGGGTGAAGGGGCCAGGAGGAGAGAAGCGGACCCCCAGCCAACCCCCAGGCCGCAGGAAGGGTGTACTCACCGCCGCCACCTCCGAGCAGGGAGCTGTTGGCTGCAAGAGAGAAAGACGAAGGCGGTCAGTCGGGGGGAGGTTGGTAGGGCATGCAGCTGCGCGGGGGGGGGGGGGGGGGGGCCCCCCCACGGGGGGCTGCCAGCCAGGCCCGAGGGCCATCCCGGGTCCCTGGGCACAGGGTCCCTGAAGCAGGGGCAGATAACCAGGAGGCGGAGGGGGCTGGGACTTCCTCTCCCGCTGAGGCTCCCAGTGGGCCTGGGGTTGGTACTGGGGTGGGATTAGGAGGCACCAGGGTTGGGTCCGCTCACCCGGAAGCAGCTGCATGTGAGATCTAGAGTGGCAGACGACCCTTGGCCTCACGTATCCTTCATTCACTCGTTCTTTCTTCCTTTTTTTTTTTTTTTTGGCTGCACAGTGCAGCGTGCGGGATCTAAGTTCCCCGACCAGGATCGAACCCGCACCCCCTGCATTGGGAGCACTGAGTCTTAACCACTGGACTGCCAGGGAAGTCCCTCACTCATTCTTTCTTCCCACAGGGTCTCCGGAGCCCCTCTGTGCCAGGCCTGATGCAGAGATGCGGAACTCACACACTGTGGGAGACACAGCTGCAGCCACTAGGGACAAACTGCATCGCTGCAGCCATGGTAAGCACCCCCCGGGGGGTGAGGATTATGAGCCAGGGCTGGGAGCCTCATGGACGACAGCACTCATGTGCGAGGTCAGAACCCCACCTGGGGCAGTGCAGGAAGGGCCCAGGGCACTGGGACTGGAACCGGACTGGAACAGATGGGTGACTTGTGAAGGTCAAGGAAGAGAGAGGGCTCCTCAGCTGCACCGGCCCCTGGTCCCCCGCACCCTCGACCAGAGCTGGACCGCCAGCTGCCGCGGCTGCCCCGTCCATCTTGCTCTGCCTGGCCAGCTGCCCTCTCCAGCCCCCCCACGGGGCCGACGCAGGGGCAAAGTGAGGCTGGCAGCCTCTCCATCAGAATGTGAGGGTTGTGCGGGTCAGTGCCCCCTCCCAGCCTGGGCTCCAGCTTCCGGCCACACAGCTGCCTTGTGTGAAGCACTGATGCTAATGAGTGCAAGTGATGGGCGAGACAGGGCAGGTGCGTTCCCCAGGCCCAGGTGTTGCTCGGTGGGGAGATGGGTCAGCTGTGCCTCAGCCCCTCTGGCCCCAGGGGTCCTGGCTCCCAGGCAGGGCCTTCAGCTCCAACACCGCTGTGGCATCCCTCCCTGCCTTCCCAGGTCCTGTTGCAGCCCCTCTGTAAGAGGGGGACACGGAAAAGAGCCCAGGTCAGGAATGGGGGCCATTTCCGAGCTGGCCCGGCCGTAGGCCCCGGGGTGCTCTGCAGAAGCTGTGGACGCTGCTAAGCGGTGTCAGGTGGCTCTGAGTGGCTGGTCTCCCAGAGCTGACAGCTCTTCGCTTGGGGAATAATTAATTCCACAGCCCGAAAACCCAGGGCTGCAAGTTGCCACGTTACTTGCAAGATTAATACAAGCAGCTAATTAAGATGGAGAGGCGAGGAGCGGCTGGGCGCTCCCAGAGCAGTGCTGGGGGGCCGCGGGGAATGTGGGCGGAGGCGGGCTGAGCAGGCGGGGGAGGCAGCCAGAGCCGGAGCCTGGGGGAGAGCGCGAGCAGGAGATGGACCACGCGGGACACCCAGCAGACGTGGCAGGCCGCTGGGGGCTGGGCACGTCGCCAATGACCGAGCGAGGCTGTTTGCCAGGCACAGACTGACCCCATTTACTGTCATAACAAAGCCACAATGGCAGTGCCATTGCTCCCATTTTACAGATAAGAAAACCAAAGCTCAGAGGTTGAGCTGCGTGGCAGCAGGATTGGAACAGGGTCTGTCTGACTCCAAAGCCAAGCCACAAAGCAGGCCAACCTCGAAGCAGACTGCTGAGGGACTGTTGGAGCGAGGCTTCCCCTGCCCCCGCTCCCCCCCGCCGCCCAGGGCTGGGGCCCGCATCCTCCACATCAGGCAGAGCACACAGTAGGCCCCTCGGATGCACTCTTGACCCTCCTCCCACCCCAGCAGGTTGGCTGCAAAGATGAGGGGTCGGATGTCTGGAGAGCTCTGCCCTGGAGCCAGCGCGGGAGACCCAGGCATCTTAGGTCGGCGCGGGTCCAGCTCCCGGCCCCCTTGGCTCCCATGGCAGTCCTGGCGGCTGTCGGAAGCTGCCCTCCACGGCCCTTTCCTGCCTCCACCCATCACCTCTCTCTCTTAATTAACACCGGCCACAAATGAGCTGGCTCCCGCTGGTGGAGAGCTCAGTGTCAAATGCACTGGCAGCGAGCCTCAAAGGGGCAGGAGGGGAGGGGCTCCGACCTGCTGTTTTGCAGGCCCCTTTGGAAGGAGATGCCAACATCCACCTGCCCTGCACCCCCTAAACCCCACCGAGTGTGGCTCTGCCCGGGTGAGGGGACTGGGGTGGATTGGCCCGATGTCTCATCCAGGGGCTGAGGAGGGAGGTGAGCCTGGGGCAGAGGCTGAGCTGGGGGAAGCGGGGACCAGGTAGCCAGGTGGCATTACCTGCCACAGGTGGGAGAGGGAGGTGTGGTCCAGCACTGGGGGCTCAGACTCAAGCTGCACGGAGGACCTGGTCACCAGCCTGTCC
>NW_006789022.1:2444155-2450602 GCF_000442215.2 Lipotes vexillifer | reverse complement strand
TTCCCTTAGGCCCCTGTCTGGTCCTCTCCCCAGGGGCCTGGACACCTGGTCACATGGTGCCCCTGTAGGGCTGCCCGAGGCACTCACAGTTGGGAGGATGGCCTGGAGGCTTGGGGGGAACACGGAAAATGGGGAGCAGTACCAAAGATACCACAGGCGGTCCCCTGGGTGTACCGCCCAGCCTCCCATCCAAAGCAGGGCAGTTTCAGGCCTTCCTGATCCCTGGCCCGGGCTGGCCCTTCCCACCTCACCTCACCCGCACGCTCCTCCCCTTTCTGCCCCTGCCGCCCCCATGCTCCCTTCAGTTTGGTTTGAGGCTCTAAATCACAACTGGTCATTAGTCCATTTTTCCGATGAGGAAACTGAGGCTCACGGCGTGACAGGTGAGGGGAGGAAAGGGGTTTGAACCAGGATGGCTGGTTGTCACACCCATTTTCTTTTATTTTTTTAATTTTTTTTTGCGGTACGCGGGCCTCTCACTGTTGTGGCCTGTCCTGTTGCAGAACACAGGCTCCGGACGCGCAGGCTCAGCGGCCATGGCTCACGGGCCCAGCCGCTCCGCGGCAAGTGGGATCTTCCCGGACCGGGGCACGAACCCGCAGGCTCCGGACGCGCAGGCTCAGCGGCCATGGCTCACGGGCCCAGCCGCTCCGCGGCAAGTGGGATATTCCCGGACCGGGGCACGAACCCGTGTCCCCTGCATTGGCAGGCGGACTCTCAACCACTGCGCCACCAGGGAAGCCCCACACCCATTTTCTTAATCCCTGCACCCTCCCTCTGTCGGAAAGGGCCTCCTTGCTGAGGCAGGGTGATGGGCGAACAAGACGTGGACGATCACTGGACATCAGGTCCAAACCAGAGTCTGTAACACAGCCCCACCCAAAGGACCCAAACCTGCCCCAGCAAAGCAGGGTCATCACGCTTGTGAGGGGGCACCCACGCCTGGCCCTAGGGTTTCAGCGGGGCTTGAGGCTTGTTCTGGCTTTGTGGCGGGCATAGGCTCCTGGGCCAGAGTGTGCGCCTCCAGGGCTGTGAGATGCCTGGTCCAACGCCTGCCATCCGAGTTGGCTTGTTGGCCCCCATGCAGGGCGAGGTGGTCCAGCCCTGCCGCGGCCCCTGCCCGTGGACGTGCCTGTGCTGTGCTCTGTTGGACACGATTAACTGGCTAGGAGCCTCAGTGCTGCGCCTGTGACCTTGGGGTGGAAATGAGGTCCACCCCAGTCACTGCCAAATCCTCTGTCCACTGACAGCGGCCCACCAGGCCAGGGGCTGGGGCTGGGGTGTGCTGGGGGCATCACTCCCCGCCTCTCACACATTCTGCCAGCCCTTCCCTGCCCCCGCACTGCTGCTCATGCAGTGCAGACCCCCGACCCCCATTTCTCCCTTGCCTACTCCACACCTTTTCAGGCCTGGGGCACCTGGGGGGGAAGCCCCTCCCCCAACTCCCAGCACCTGTTGTCCTGTGGGTGGGGGAGAGCCACTTCCCAGTTTGTGCCCCAGCTCCCGGCCCAGTTCAGGGGCTGGAATGTGGCCACTGCCTGGTGAAAGGGTGAGGGCTAGACCCGGAGTGCTTGGCCACTGTCACTTCAGGGGACCCAGCGGCCCCTCTGTCACTCTCTGCACAAAACATTTTAATTGGGGACTCCCCTGGTGGCTCAGTGGTTAAGAATCTGCCTGCCAATGCAGGGGACGTGGGTTCGATCCCTGGTCCGGGAAGATCCCACACGCCGTGGAGCAACTAAGCCTGTGCACCATAACTACTGAGCCCACATGCCACAACTACTGAAGCCCGTGCACCCTAGAGCCCATGCTCCGCAACAAGAGAAGCCACCACAATGAGAAGCCCGCGTACTGCAACAAAGACCCAGTGCAGCCAAAAATAAATAAATAAATAAAGATAAATAAGTACTAGGGGGACACTTCCCTGGTGGTGCAGTGGATAAGAATCCGCCTGCCAATGCAGGGGACACGGGATCAAGCCCTGTTCCAGGAAGATACCACACGCTGTGGAGCAACTAAGCCCCTGTACCACAACTACTGAGCCTGTGCTCTAGAGCCCACCACACAACTACTGAGCCCACCTGCCACAACTACTGAAGCCTGCGCGCCTAAAGCCCATGCTCTGCAACAAGAGAAGCCACCGCAGTGAGAAGCCCGCGCACTGCAATGAAGAGTAGCCCTGCTAACTGCAACTAGAGAAAGCCCGCGCACAGAAATGAAGACCCAACACAGCCAAAACTAAATGAATAAATTTTTTAAAAATTTGTTAAAAAAAAATAAGTACTAGGGATGTAATATACAACATGATTTAAAAAAAAAAAACATTTTACTTGGGTGCCAACTGTGTGCCAGGGGCCACCAAGGGTACCCAAGTTGAGTCGAGGGGAGTGTGTAAATTTCCAGGTGAGGAAGGTACCAGAGCTGGAGCAGCCTGGAATCTGGGGGCTTCACAGAGGAGGCGGCAGCACACCTTGGAGGGAAGGAATGACATGCAGGGAAATGAGTCTGAGCATTTCCCTGGTCGGGGAGCCACAGGGGTGCCCATGCTGGGGAAGGACAAGGTGGGCTTTGCGTGACTCTCCACAGGCCCAGGGAGGATCAAAGGGGCCAGAATGTGGTTGAACCAGGGCAGCAGCAGAACAGGGATGGAGGGAGGGGGAGGCGAGGGGAGAGGGCGGAGGGGAGGGGACACACAGATACATCTTCCTCTTCTTTTCTTTTGGGGCCACCCCCTCGCAGCACGCGGGATCTTAGTTCCCGACCAGGGATCGAACCCAGGCCGTTGGCAGTGAGAGCGCTGAGTCCTAACCACTGGACTGCCGGGGAATTCCCTCCTCTTCCTTTTCTGGTTGCCTCCCACTGCACGCCCCCTCCTGCCCTGCCAGGCAGCACCTAAACAGAAGAGTGGCCCCCACCTTGAGGGCCCAGGCAGGGAGTAGTAGGCATGTACCTGGGGCCCATAATACTTTTAGGGACCATGAAAACGTAATTTCTTTTATTTCTTTCTTTTTATGTATGTATGTATTTTTGTGCTTTTTATTTTATTTTATTTTTTATATTTATTTATTTATTTGGTTGTGCCAGGTCTTGGTTGCGGCAGGTGGGCTCCTTAGTTGCGGCTCGCCCACTCCTTTGTTGCGGCACATGGACTACTTAGTTGAGGCATGTGAACTCATAGTTGCGGCATGTGGACTTCTTAGTTGCAGCATGCAGACTCTTAGTTGCGGCACGCGTGTGGGATCTAGTTCCTTGACCAGGGATTGAACCTCGGCCCCCTGAATGGGGAGCGTGGAGTCTTAACCACTGTGCCACCAGGGAAGTCCCTAATTTCTTTTAAAATCAGAAGTGAACTTTTAGCTTGAAAACAAAAGTTATATATAATTTTAAGTATATATCAAATATATAATATATATAAAATGTTAAGAAATTCGTCTTTATGCCAACAAAGTCCTACAATTAACTTTTATTTCTGTAGAGGAAGGGCCCACAGTGGCAGAAGGGCCTGGGCCTGGGCCAGGTAAACCCTGTACTTGCATGAGCTCATTTAATCCTGACCTTGTGTGGAAGACACTATTACTAACCCATTTTACAGATGAGAGACCTGAGCCATGGAGAAGGACCTTCTCACTATGCACATATGAGCATCTCCTATGTTACCCCCAGCTTCCTGGTTAAAGGTCCAAAGTCCCCTTTTGCTCTCAGGATAAAGAACAAGCTGTTCCCATATCCCAGGCCCATGACCCTGCTGACTCATCACCTTATCTCTGTCCTCTCTCCCCTCCATCTATCCCTCAGCCACACTCCAGGTCCTCAGACTTGCCCCATTTCCTCTGGCCCCAGGGCCTTTGTATGGGCTGGTCCCCTGCCTGGAGGAGATCCTCACCATCTCCGGCCCTGAGAGCCGCAGTGTCTGGAGCTGGCCTCCCGCTACACCCTCCCACGGGCCATGAAGCACTGCCTCCAGCATCCTCACCTCCCAGGTGAGCGTCTGCTTTGCTACCCTACCCCACCAGCCCTGAGTGTCTCGTCCACAGTGCGTCCCCAGCGCTCAGCACAGAGCCCAGTGCACAGCAGGCACCCACTAACAATACACTGAACAAACCTGACAACCGGTTACAATTGTGCCCAGAGTCACTCAGCCAGGCCGCATGGGGTCCCCTGGCTCTGAAGGAGAGGCTCTCATCCACCAGGCCTCACAGAAGAGCCCACCCGGGGGGGCCCTAAGAAGCAGGATCTGGGGTGGGGGCCATGCAGATGACAGGACTGGTTCAAGGGCAGTGACAGGAGGTGTTGTAGGAGCTGCCTAGGCTTCTTCCTGGCAGGGACTAACTCCTCCAGCCCGGGTGGGGGAGTGCCAAGGAGGGGGCGGTGGGCCGTGTGGGCCACCACAGAGGAGACTCGGTGACCCGAGGAAAGCGCTGAGCAGGTTACTGGGCCAGGGAGAAGCTGGGTGAGCGGGCACAGCAGTGACTTTGCAGCAGGCACAGCCCCTGCGGGTGTTTCCGGAGGCTGCGGCTGCCACGTGGCCTCATCCTGGCCTCCAAGGCCTGAGATGCTGCCGGCCAGGCTTGGGGTGGGGGGACTGCTCCCCCAAATCACCCAGCCCCTCTCCCTGGCCCCTTTCCTCCACCATCCCCTGTAAGGCCAGATCTCAGCTTTCTATCGTTTGACAAAGGCGCATCCAACCCCTGTATGTGCCAGGCTCTGGGACACAGACCAGCAAGGCCCTGCTGGCACAGATCTCATCATCAGGCAGGGAGACAGTCCAGAAACAACCAGATAAACTTGAACAAGAATTACCATTAGCACCAGAGGTTGTGAAGTGGATAGAACGGAGGAGAGAGTGGCAGGCAGGTGGGTAGGGGCTCACCTAGAAGGAGTCGAGGACCCGCTGAAAAGGAAGCAGGGGCTGGCCTGTGCAAAGGCCCTGAGGCAGGAGCCCGCCTGGTGGGTTTGAAGCACAGCCAGGAGCCACTGTGGCTGAGGCAGAGTGAGTCGGGGAGAGAAGCAGGAGAGAAGGTCAGAGGGCAAAGGGGGCAGGAGGGGGACCAGGGGGCTACTGCACTTTCCAGGTGATCCCTTCCCAGACCTCCTCCTTGGTTCTCCCCCAGTGTCTGTGCATCCCAGAACAGCCCCTACCATTCCACTGCACCTGCCCTATTCCTGGCCTGCCTCTGCCTGGCCGAGCCCCCACTGATCCCCTGTGCCCCAGAGTCTAGCACAGTGCCCGGCGCCTATGAGGTGACGATTGACTGACAGCCCGCGCGATGGAATGGAATGGTGGCCCCAGTCCCGGGGGGGTTTGGGGGAGTGGGCTTTGTTCCCATGAAGTCCTCACCGTTTCCTCCCCGAGTTCCCACAGGCCTGCAGTGGGTGTCCACATTACTTGAGGGCGAGCCGTTTAAAACATGTTTTAGATTAGAAACGTCCCACAGATGGAATAAAATGTGAAATGTGCTTAATTTCTGAAGACAAAGCAAGAGACTTCAAAGGCATCTCAAGCTGCAGGAGCAGTTGCCGTGTTTGACAAGCTCTCTCCCCCAGGCCAAGGTCACTGTCCTGTGAGGTGAGGCTGCCTGGTGGAAAGTGTGAGGCTTAACTGGACATTCCCTGGGCTTGGGGGGCCCTCACTGGGGGCAAGGGGCTCACACTTATCGGCACCAGGCTATCAGACCTCTGCTGATCAGTTCAGCATGTGTGTATATGTGTACACACACCCCTTCCCGCCCTGTTTACAGACGGGGAAACTGAGGCCCAGAGAGGCACAGTGACTTGCCCAAGGCCACAGCCCTTATCGGAGGAGACAACGTCCTCATGCTTTGCAAGGTCTGGTCCTGTAACCCTCAGCTGTGACCTTGGGCCAGCTGCTCCACTCCCTGGGGCCTGAGTTTCCTCATCTGTGGGGTGGGGAGGTCAGTTAAGTGAAGGCCTTTGGGGCATGGATGATAAAGTTTAAAATGCCTCTAAAACTGTTACGGCAGGGCTTCCCTGGTGGCGCAGTGGTTGAGAGTCCGCCTGCCGATGCAGGGGACACGGGTTCATGCCCCGGTCCAGGACGATCCCACATGCTGTGGAGCAGCTGGGCCCGTGAGCCATGGCCACTGAGCCTGCACGTCCGGAGCCTGTGCTCCACAGCGGGAGAGGCCACAACAGTGAGAGGCCCGCGTACTGCAAAAAAAACCCCAAAAAACAAAAAAACTGTTACGGCGTCATAGAGCTTCGTGATGGCATTGGGTGCAGGAGCTGGGGTCCCCAGCTCTTCCCAGTCAGCCAGGGAGAAGGGTGAGATCAGCCTGCTGACAGGCTGCATTAATAATAATAACAACAGGGCTTCCCTGGTGGCGCAGTGGCTGAGAGTCCGCCTGCCGGTGCAGGGGACACGGGTTCGTGCCCCGGTCCAGGAGGATCCCACATGCCGCGGAGCAGCTGGGCCTGTGAGCCATGGTC
>NW_006789022.1:2442383-2444041 GCF_000442215.2 Lipotes vexillifer | reverse complement strand
AAAAAAAAAAAAAAAAAAAAAAAAAAAAAAAAGTAAAAATAATAATAACAACAATAATAATGACAGCAGCTTCTTCTCATCAAGCTTTGTTCACCAGCCTCCTAGGGAGAGCCATGGGGACCTTACTGGATGCACCGCTCCATTTTACAGATGGGGAGACTGAGGCTCAGATAAGTGCCTGGCCCGAGGCCACACAGTGAGGGTGGTGGAGATAGAATTTCAATCACATTGATCTGACTCTGTAGCCTGGACCACTCAGCATCCTGCTCAGCCAGATTTGGCTTTTTTGCCTCCAGGACCGAGCTCCTCACTCCATCTTCTCTGAGCAGAGCCCTGAGATTCTCCAAATCTGTTGGGAGTTGTACCCAGCTGGGCTCCCTCTTCCAGAGTCTCCCCCTCAGCCTCCTCCTTCCCACTGGCCCTGTGCCAGGCCCCCCGCTTCCTCTGCTCTCCTGAACCTCAGATGGGCCTCCCTCACTCCTGCCCCTTCACCCACATCCATTCTGGTTCTGCAGTCCCCTCCCTGGTCTACCCCGGGCATCCCACCCCCATGCCTCTCCCTACAAAAGCTGCCCAGTCAGCCATTTAAGCTCAAAGCAGGTGACTTGGCGGCGGTTCCTGCTGGCCTAGGCCCCTCCTTTGTCCCCTCCTGCCTGGGTTCCTTAGGCTCTGCCCCTGGAGACCCAGCCTCCCAGCTGGCGGTCCCCAAGCTGGACCCCAAACTCTTGGATCCCACTCTCCCTCAACACCCATTCCCCAAGCCCCCTGGACACCTTCCACATATTGGTATTTTGTTTTGCAAGAAATTCATGTTCATTGCCCCAAATTGGATAATATACATAAAAAGCAAAAGAAAAGTGAGTCACCCATTAGCTCATTGCACAGATTTGGCTAGCCCCCGTTCACATTTTCTTGGAGGAACTTTTAGACTTTAAACAAAAACAAAAAATAGTTAATAACACATTTATCGAGCAAGTTCTTTGTGCCAGGCATTGGGCCAAGTATTTTCAGTGGATTCTTTCATCTTACCCTTCCCTCCCTGGAGAGCCTAACGGGAGGGACTATTATTTTTCTCACTTTACAGAATAGGAAGTAGAGGCTCAGACAGGTGGTAAGACTTGCCCAAGGGAGCCAGGCTTTGAGTCAGGCCGTCCGGTTTCTGAGGCAGTGCTGAGCCTGCAGTGCTGTTGCAGAGGCTGCTGCCTGGGCCTCCCCTCCCCCAGGAGCCAGGGGTCCCAGCGCTCAGCGTCCCACCATTAGCATAACCGCAAACATCCCTGAAACCCAATTACCAAGAGATGACTTGGGCCCCAGCCAGCCGGGCAGGCAGAGTCTCCAGCCACGCAGGAACGAGGGGCTGGGGCCCAAGGGAGCCCTGGCGGGTGGAAGAGTGGACGACGAGGGGACTATGTTCTGGGGGAGGGGCCTGGAGAGGCTGCTTGTCTACTTCCCCCTGGGGCGGTGTGGGTGTGTCCTGCAGGTAGCCTTGAGCCCCTGCTCAGCCCCAGCTGGAGAGGCCCCCCGACCCCTAAGGAAGGGTCACAGGTTTCTCTACCCCCAGCTTGCTGGGTGAACCCAGGCAGCCCCTTGCCCTCTCTGAGCTTCAGTTTTCTTCCTGAAAGGAGCGAACCGGAGCAGAAAACAAATGACGGCCTGGG
>NW_006789022.1:2432821-2442373 GCF_000442215.2 Lipotes vexillifer | reverse complement strand
GCAGTTTCTGAACAGCAGGGCACGTCTGGGGCTGCATTTCTAACTTCCCCATGACATCCAACCACCGTCTCCTCCCACCTGGGCAGCTACTCTGCTGGCCCTCATCCTCCACTCTGTCCTCTTCAGCAACCGGGGCTCCTTTGCTATTGAACACACACACACACACACACACACACACACACACACACACACACACGGCCCCTTGACCCACCAACAGCCCAACAAATAAAATGTCATAGAAGAGCTGAAGCCCTCTTCTCCCTTCCCCTCCCCTCCCCCACAGAGGAGCCCCCCACCCTGAATCGGGCATGTATTTTCTTTAGAGTTTTACGATGTATACCCCTCAACAGGCTATTACCCAGGTATTCGTGTTTTAATTTTTTTTTGTATTTATTTAATTTATTTATTTTTGACTGCGCTGGGTTTTCGTTGCTGCCGCGGGCTTTCTCTAGTTGCGGTGAGCGGGGCTACTCTTTGTTGTGGTGCGCGGGCTTCTCATTGCAGTGGCTTCTCTTGTTGTGGAGCAGGGGCTCTAGACGTGCGGGCTTCAGTAGTTGTGGCACACGGGCTCAGTAGCTGTGGCTCGTGGGCTCTAGAGCACAGGCCTAGTAGTTGTGGTGCACAGGCTCAGTTGCTCCGTGGCATGTGGGATCTTCCCGGACCAGGGCTCGAACCCGTGTCTCCTGCATTTGGCAGGCGGACTCTCAACCACTGTGCCACCAGGGAAGCCCATCGTGTCTTAGTTTATATAAAGTGGAACTCCTGCGATTGGCTGCTACCGTTTGTGGTGAGGCTTGGGAGGCTTATCCCGGCAGGCCCAGGCTGCTTTGGTTGGTCTGCTTTCACCGCTATGTAATATTCCAGGCTGGGACTGTCCCACACTCTTCCACCCGTCCTCCCACTGACCACCAGTCAAATGTGCCCAGTTTTGTCTCTTGCAAACCCAGCTGCAGTAGCATCTTGCACGCGGCCCATGAACCCATGTGCTGGAATTTGTCTCCTATACGCCTGGCAGTGGGACTGCTGGTTGTGGTATATGCACATCTTTAACTGTACTAGTTATTGCCAAATTGTTCTCCAAAGTGGTTGTTCAGATGATCGTTTTAAAATATAAATTAAATCATGTCACTTCCCTGCCTAAAACTCTCAAATAGCTTCCTATTACACTTAGAATAAAATCCATACTCCCCTCCACAAATGCATGGCTGCATGCCATGCTCCATTCTCCCCAATTCCCTGGACTTCTTTTTTTTTTTTTTCCTGGACTTCTTTCTCTTCCTCGGATAGATCTAGCTCTTTAATGCCCCAGGGCCTTTGCACATACTGCTCCCTCTGCCTGGCACACTCTTCTTCCATCTCTTTCCACACTGTCTCCTGCTCATCCTTCAGGTCTTCAGTGAAAATGTCACCTCCACTGAAAGTCCTCCCCTGAAGTGCCTTCCACCCTGTTCCTCATCACCCTGTTTACTTCCTTCAGAGGCCATGTCATGGTCCTGTAGTGATCTCGTCCTCTCATTTATTTGCTGGTTTATTACCAGCATGGCAGCCTGTGGAAGAGGGCCTGGTCTGCTTTGGTCATTCCTGTGCTCCGGAGGCCAGCACGGCCAGCACTGAAGCTCTGCTCTCAGTGACATTCATTCATTCAACAGATGTGGATTAAGCTCCATCTGGTTGAAATGTCCAGAGGGGAGCGAGCCCGAGTTGAGGGCAGAGGGGTAGCCAGGCCCATGGGGCCCTGAGCCTTCTCCCACGGCCGTGGGGAACTATGGCAGGGGCTAGAGTGAGGGAGTGGCAGGGTCAGGCTTGCACTTTAGAAGGCAGCTCCTCAGAGCTGCGGGGAAGCAAATTGAAGGGACTGGACCTGGAAGTAGGGGCTGGAGGGATGGTGGTGGCCGAGGATGGGTTGATGGAGGGCCAGGAAGAGAGGCGATGCTAAACCCACAGGGACCAATTAGAGGACCATGGGAGACAGGATTGGATCAGGCATAGGATTGGCTTCCAAATGTGGCTCAATCCAGTCGATGGAAGGAGCACCTTGGTGTGAGGAAATGGCAGGGCTCTGGCCCCCTTGATGCCCGCCCCCCTACCATCTTCCACCACTGCAGGAAGCTGGGAGGGAGCTCTCCCAGTGATTTTGAGAGGGCGGCAGAAGTCCAGAGGTGCCTCCCAGTGAGGCACACCTTGATCTGGTCCAGCCCCTCTGTGTATAGACAGGGAAACCGAGGCCCTAAAAGGAAAGGAACTAGAAGAAGATACACAGCTGAATCCTCACGCTAGTTGTTGCTTTTGGAACATGAGGTGTGGTACAGAGACCAAACAGACATTCCCTTCTTCCGATAAAGACATAGGAAAGGGGCTTCCCTGGGGCGCAGTGGTTAAGAATCCGCCTGCTAATGCAGGGGGCATGGGTTCAAGCCCTGGTCCGGGAAGATCCCACATGCCACGGAGCAACTAAGCCCGTGCGCCACAACTACTGAGCCTGCGCTCTAGAGCCCGCGAGCCACGACTACTGGGCCCACGTGCCACAACTACTGAAGCCCGCGTGCCTAGAGCCCGTGCTCTGCAACAAGAGGAGCCGCCGCAATGAGAAGCCCGTGCGCCACAATGAAGAGCAGCCCCTGCTCGCCGCAACTAGAGAAAGACCGCGCACAGCAACAAAGACCCAACGCAGCTAAAAATAAAAAATAAATAAATAAATTTATTTAAAAAAAAGAAAAAAAGACAGAGGAAAGGAGGCCAGGCTTTGCTGTGCAGGGAATTTAAGTTAGACACCAGGAAGGACTTCCTTAGAAACTCCACCCACTAGACACAGCCTTGTCAGGCCCGCCTTCTCTGGGCAGCCCCTGGCTGACAGTCCTGCAGCTGGCCCTCTGGGGCTCTCAGGACATGCGGTTGGGGAGGTGGCCCATTCAAGGTCACTCAGCTGGGAAGAGGAGGTTTCATCTGGGTCTAAAACTAGAGCTGCTTTGGCGGCAGGGCCAGGGCTGGTGCTGAGGAGTCCCAGTTCCCTCCTGCCCCAGGCCCTGTGGTCTGGGAGCCCAGGGTGTCCCCTGTCCTGAAGGCCTCAGGGCGGCCTTCTTGCCCCCTCCCAGGTTGTGTCCTGTGCGGGCAAGATAGAACCCCAGTGTGGTTCCAGGCCCAGCTGCCTCAGGTCCCCCTGGGGTGGGCACCCGTCCTCCCAGTCCGGCCACCCTCCCAGCTGGAGCTCCACTCCTGGAGGGGGAGGCCGGGGGGCAGGCAGCCATTGCTATGCGAGGCTGTGCCTCCGCCCCTCCAAGCCCAACCTTTTCTGCTCAGCTCTTTAAGGATCCCTCCTCGCAGAGGCAGCGTGGTGGTTGCTGGGCAACCGCATCCCCCCACCGTCACTGGAGCCCTCCCCCTCCTTCCCCACCCCTTGTCTGTGGCTCCTCCCAGCACCCAGTCTCAGAAGTGTCCTTAGCTCAGAACCTGCCAGGCCTGGCTGCACCTGTGCCAGGCAGGCGACGGGCCTTGCGTGACCCCACCCAACCCCAGCCCTGGATCCCAGCTCTGCTCCACCAGGACTCAGGAGGAGGACCCCAGGCTCAGGACACCCCGTGTGCAGATTCCCATTGCTCCACCCCCATCTTCAGTGGCTTCAGCTGCCCTGAGGTGTTGGAGCCTGTTGGGGGGACAGAGAGGACCGAAGGGGAAGGGCCCAGGAACTGCCTGAGTCCCCGGGGAGGTGGCCTACACGGGGCATCGGGCCTCAAGAGCCCCTGGGTGGTGGTGGAGACCAAGGCATTAAACTCGGAGGGGGGCAGGGGTGGGAGAGAGGGGCGCTGAGGAGGAGGGTGGGGTTCTGGGCCCTGAGAAGGTCTGCAGGGGCTCAGAGAGGGAGTGGGTGGGTGGAGGGGTTGTCGGGGGAAGCCAGGCTCCAGCAGAAGTTTCTGAGCCTCCAACCTCAAAACCCCGAATTTTCCACCCCACCACCCTCCACCCTGCCCCCGCTCCTACCTCCTCGGCAATCAGGCAGACAGTGCTCTCTGGCTCCCCAACATCTTGGGGATGTTTTCCTCCTTCCAACTTCTTTCCCGATCAGGCCTGTACTTCTGGCTTCGCCTCTGACCCTCCTTCCCACAGCCCTCTGCCCACAAGCTGCTCCCCATCCGGCCCTCTGTACCTTGGCACAGGCTGGTCCCTCCACTTGGACTGTCCTTTTTTTTAAAAAAGTAATTAATTAATTAATTAATTATTTTTGGCCGCATTGGGTCTTTGTTGCTGCACACGGGTTTTCTCTAGTTGCGGCAAGCGGGGGCTACTCTTCGTTGCAGTGCGCGGGCTTCTCATTGCGGTGGCTTCTCTTGTTGCGGAGCACAGGCTCTAGGCGCACGGGCTTCAGTAGTTGTGGCACGCAGGCTCAGCAGTTGTGGCGCACAGGCTTAGTTGCCCCGTGGTGTGTGGGATCTTCCCGGACCAGGGCCCGAACCCGTGTCCCCTGCATTGGCAGGCAGATCCTTAACCACTGTGCCACCAGGGAAGTCCTGGACTGTCCTTTAAGACACAATTCAGGTCTCCCTTCCTGAACTTGACTTGGGATGTGTGTAACAGCTGAACGATAGCCAGAGTCCAGAAATGCTTAAATCACCATCAGAAGCATTACTTCTGGGAATAATGGCCTAGGAGTGAGTGGGTGAGGGCGGGAGGGAGCAAGAGGCAGCCCCAGGTGCCTGGAGGAGATGGGGGATGGGGTGGTGGTGATGTCATTTGTGGGGCGAAGAGGAGGTTCTCAAGGGACAGGAGGGCCCATCAGACACAAGCCTGGACAGCAGCCTCAGTCCTGCCATGGCAGGGGAGGGTGGGCTGGCAGGGAACCCTTGCCCGTGGGGTGGCATGGTCCTGCCGCTCCCCAGTCCTGGCTCTAACTCTCTCGGGCATACTCCTCCCCACCCACCCAGGGGCCTGGAGTGGCATCTGTCCATTCTGATCTCCATCCTTCACCTCCCATCACCCCCAACTCACACAAACACACCAGGACCCTACCCTGCCATACTCTAGTAGCTGGAAGTGTGTCTGACGCCCCTCTGAACCCCTGGAACCATCATCTTGGGGCATTTTTAGGAATCACGATTGGCCTTGGGCAGCTCTGTCACCGTTGCCTGCAGGGCTGTTCCAGCCTGACACTCAGCAATGCCTGATTGCTCTACCCAGGTGCTCGGCACTGCAGCAGGTGCTGGGGACACGTGGGAACCACAAGAGGCCCAGGATGTGCCCCCAAGGGGCTCACAGGCTACTAGGAGAGACAGACACTAACAAAACACACGACACTGAACACGGGCTCCATCGATTCTGAGTCTCACCACGGCTTCATGTACAACTGAGGAAGAAAACACACTACCAGCCATGCCCCGATTTCAGAGACGTGAAAGTTTGGTCTAGTAGATGAAAAATGGAGTCACACAAATCATGCATAATCACAGACTGAGCTAAGTGCTACCAAGGAGAAGCTGAGGGGTCAGAGAGAACAAGGTGACCCAACTGGGAAAAATGGGTTCAGGGAGGCCTCTCAAAGGACAGGATGGTCAAGCCCTGGGCTGAGAGGTGAGTAGGAGCTGGCTTGGTCCGGAGAGGCGGGAGAGTTCAGGGAAACGGGACCCCTGATTCAGCGCCCGGACAAGGCTAGC
The DNA here is from genome assembly GCF_000442215.2 of Lipotes vexillifer. NCBI lineage: Eukaryota > Metazoa > Chordata > Mammalia > Artiodactyla > Lipotidae > Lipotes > Lipotes vexillifer. The sequence goes on along the minus strand of NW_006789022.1, from coordinate 2,436,731 downwards.
GGCTTCTCAGGCCAGCTGCCCCAGGCCACCATTCCCCACTGCTCCCAGCACCTGTGCTGGCTTTGTCCTACCTAACTTTGTCCCTGCTGTGCCTGTTCCCTGGAGCACCATCTCTGGGACTTACGCCTGGGCTGGAGCCTTGCTGTCCCTGAAATTCTGCCCTGGGGCCCAACCTTGCCTCTCCTGTACCCTGACCCTGTGCTTATGGGGAGAAGCCCCAACCCTCTGTGCTGTGCAGGATGGAAAGGTTTAGTGCACAGTGGCAGAAGAGAGAGCATGGTGGTGTTAGGACTTGGATCAGAGAAGCTGCTGGGACTTTCCGGTGAGAACTGTCGTTCCCAGCCAGGTGTGCACAGCCAGCCTACCCACAGGCCACATGCCCACGATTCATGGAAACATAGCAGGGCGCCCCTGGGCGTCGCCAGGAGACCACAGTCTGGGATGGCCAGGTATTCAGTGACTGCGATTCTCTGGGTACCCCCCAATCAGGTACCCCCAGATGCAGTGGACCCTGGGGATCTTGGAGGGCAGTGATCTTCAAGACCAAGAACCCACAGATGGGGCAGAAAGTCCATTAGGAGGCTCTCTGGATCCAGGTGAGGGGCTGGAGATCTATCCTCCCTGGAGATGATGTCCAAGCTGGGGCCTGTGGGGCAGGCTGAGCCTCTGACTCTTGGGCAGCTGGCTGAAGTCCAAGGTCATGCCCTCTGAACAGCAGGTCTTGGCCCTTTCAGCGGTGCTGGTCCCTGACCACTCCCTCAGGGGGCTTCATTCCTGGATGCCCAGCACCGAGCCTGGGGCGAAGGGGTCCCTGGTGATGCCCACTGACTATCCAGTGGGGCAGACCCTACCCCTCTCTTGAGTCAGGTAGTCCCTTCTGCTGCCCACAGCCCAGAACAAGCCCAAGCAGGGCCAAGGGTGGCACAACCTTGGCTGACAACAGTCTAATCACGGTGAGTTGTGTTGTTGCCGCACTTCACAGTATACAAAGCACTTTTCCTCTTGGGGCCTCATCAGACTGTCACAGCAGCCTTAGGGGGTCTGTGATGGCCCCATTAAGATAAGGAACAGGGAGGCTGCGATAGTGCCCAGGGTCAGCAGCAGGTAAGTGGTGAGGTGGTGAGCAGAATCCACATCCGAGGACTCCCAAGAAGGGGGGCAGATGGTGGGGAGGCCGGGGTGCTGCAGGCAGGGCCCAGCGTGGCCTTGGCTGCCCAGCATAGGGCCCACTGCACCTGGATGCCGGACACTGCCTGGGTTACTGCCGCCCTGGGAGCTGGGAGCTGGGAGCTGGGGCTTGGCGAGCCCATGGCTGAAGCCACAAATTGTCCCTGCCTGACATGTGCTGCCTCGTGCTGAGAGCATCTCTGTGACTGCCTGGCTCGAAGACGAGCTCAGTCTTCCTGGGCCAGGGCCCCACCAGCCCATGCCCTCAGGGAGCCCCACAGCACACAGGGGCTCAGCAAGTGTTTGTGGAATGAACGAGGGATCTTTCTGAAACTCATAGCCAACAGTGCCTCTGCCGTACTTAGCCTCCCTGGCACCCTACTCCTTCCAAGATAAAGGCCAGACTCTCCAGGCTTGTCCAAGGCCCTGTATACCTGGCCTGGCTGACATCAGTTACCCCATCTTCCACCATGGTCCCCGTTGACTCCTAACCCCCAGCTCCAACCAAGAATTCCAGATCTCCAAACCCCAGGCTCTTTCACATCACAGCCCCTGAGAACAAGCTGAAATGAGCTTCTAGTGTCTGCCAAGAACATTCCTCCCTACCTTCCAAGACCAGCTCAACAGCCACCTCCCCTGGGAAGCCATCCTTGGATCTTGCAGTTGACTTGGCCCCTGTGTCCAGGGGTCACGTGGTAATGATGTCTGTTTCAGCAAGATCCTGCTAAGCCAAAGCTATTTAGGTGGCCGTCCCCCGGCTGGATTTCCAGCTTTGCCAGGGCAGGGTACAGTAAGGCCTGATTCCCTTTGGTCTTTGGTACCCAAAAAGCACCTGGCATGGTGGACCTCCATATTCCCTGAACAGTGTGTAGCCACCAGGTACAGCAGCTCAATGGAACATCATGCAGCCATTAAAACCACTATTACGAAGAAGATATTTTGATATCTAAGTGCAACCTGTCAAACCGCTATATCCATGCCATCCACTCCACTCCGAGGCTGTGAGTGCCTGCTTTGTGCCAGCCCTGTGCTTGGCATTGGGGTGGCAGGAATGGAAAGGGGTCCCTCCTTCAAGGGATTCAGTTTAGAAGAGAAGGAAGACACGCATATTTCCTGAGTGCCACGATGGAGGGAAGACGGAGCCCCAGGGCCCCCACGTCCATGGGGGTCAGGGGAGGCGGGACGGAGACCATAGCTCTGTAAAAATTACAGCCGACAGTGCATGGACAAACCTGGAAGGGAGCGGAGGAATGGAGGCTGTTGACGCCACAGGATGGTGGCGGTGTGGGTGATTTTTCTTTCCTTTATTGTTGGTACAATGCTCTTTGGACAATAAATAAAAGTTGGGAGGAGAAAAATAGCTGTTTGGTGAATTGAGTATAAAGCAGGGGAAGGAAGAGAGGGAGATAAGGGGACGAAATGGGAAGGGAGGGGTGAGGAGGGAGACGCAAGAAGGACCAAGGCAGGGGTGCTCACAGTGACGAGAGGCACAGGCTCAGGCAAGGCCTCAGCCTGCTCCCAGGCTGGGGGCGAGAGGGCTGGGAGAGCACAGGATGGGTGCGGGGGGGGGGGGGCCGGGCAGTATCCCTTATGGTGGGGGGGGGGGGGGGGGGGGGCCGGGCAGTATCCCTTATGGTGACCTTCTCCCAGGAAGAAGCCGGGAGGGCATCCCAGGGAAGGGGTGGCCTGGCCAGGCATTGACGGACAGCAAAGTGCAAGGAGTACTGGGCTCCGGGAAGGGTCTAACACGGGCCTGCAGTTCGGACAGTGGGTGGGAGGTGCTGGGATGGGTCTGGGGGGAGGCGTCCCAGCCAGATTGTGGGCATTCTGGGTGTGGACCGGCAAACAGTGGGGCCTAGGTGGAGGTGGTGGGGTTCTAGGTAGAGGCAAGGACTCGCTCAGAGCAGCCCTCCAGGGAAAGGGTTGCAGGGCCCGATGACTGAGCTCGGTAAGAAGGTCTGGCCAGGGGGAGGCCAGGCAGACAGAGAGCTCCTTAGTACCCCAGAGAATGCCAAGAGCATGGGGACTCTCCAGGCTCAGAGGAGGAAGGTCTGGTCCACCCGCACCCTCACCCCCGCACCAGACCCCACACAACAGGTGCAGACATCTCCTTAGTCCCCAATGTGTGCCAGGCATGGCCCTAGCCACCTTTCTGTTCAAGGTCTCCTTCAACCCTCCTGTTAATCCTTGCAAGTAAGTTGTTAATGCTCCCATTTTACAACAGGGGACACTGAGATTTAGAGATTAAGTAACTCGCTCAAGGTCACGGTCAGCTAGTGAAGGGAAAGGCGGGGCTGGGCTCTGACCCGGGGCACTGCCCGCTCAGGCAGCTTGGTGCAGCAAGTCAAGCAAGGCAGACGAGGGGGTCCCCGTGGCGAAGGCGAGCCAGGCAGGGAGGAAGGGGTTACCTCGGCACGCACAGTAGATGGTGGGTAACTGTTTGTGAATGAATGAATGGACGGATGGTTGGAAGGATGAATGAATGAGTGCAGAGAGGAGGGGTGTAAGGGGAGGCGCACGTGAGGCAGAACGCTTTTCTCTCTCCCCGACCCCGCGCTGGAGGCTGGCTCTGGGAGCCTCCCTCCTCAGCCCCCGCTGCACTGAGGACCGACACCCCAACCTCCCCACCCTCCCCATCCATTTTAGCCGAGGGCAGGAGGAGGGGGACGCGGAGGCCGATTCTCCCAGGCTGGGCCCGAGTCCCCGCGCGGCGGCGCAGCCTCTCGCGCCCGGGCCCGTCGGC
>NW_006789022.1:2421405-2432783 GCF_000442215.2 Lipotes vexillifer | reverse complement strand
CGCCGCCGCCGCCGCCGCCGCCGCCGCCGCGAAGGCAGGGGCGGCCGCACAGCCTGGTTCCCCGCGCCCTGCTCGCCGCCGCCGCTCGCGCAAGCCCTGCTGCTGGCCTTCGCCCCGCCGAGCGCACCCACACGGGCACACGCACCCCGGCTGCTGGGCGCACCCCCGCGCACGCCCCCCGCGGCTCCGCCGGGCGCCGGAGCCGGGCAGATGCGCCGCCGCGCGTCCCCAGCCCAGGGCCCGCCACCGCGCCCCGCCGCGCGCCGGGGGCTCCTCTCCCGGGCCCCCGTGGGTGCCCTCCGGCTCCAGTTCCCGCCCGCTCCTTGGAATAACCCCTGAGGCTCCAGCCGTCGCCGCAAAGTTTCCCGAGGAGACCCGCCTCCCTGGCCGTTGAGCAGGTAAGGGTGGATGCACGGGGCGGGGGCCGGGGTCCGTGCGTGCGGGACGGGACGCCGGGGCCAGCGGAGCGGGGTGGGCGAGTGCAGGGAGGCGCCGCAGGATCCGGCTGCCCGGCTTTGCCCGGCCGCCGCGGGGACCGCGCAGCCTTTGGGATTTCGGGAGGGGGCCCCCCCAGTCGACAGCCGAGTACCCATGGCGCTGGCTCCGCCGCGGGGAGGCGCGGGGTGCGCGGCCGGCGGCTCCACTCTCCCCAGCGGAGGCTGGAAAGGGCGGGGGCTCGGCAGGTGCCCCGGCCCGAGACCTCGCTGCGCCCCCAGGGAGGCGGCCCCGCCCGCGGGGGTCGCCTAGCTGGACTGGACTGTTCCGGCTCAGGTCTAGTACCCGGGAACTGGAGGGCTTGGCGCACGCCAAGAGAGGCAGCCCGCCGGCCCGGGCGCCGCGCTCCAGTCCCCACCAGCCGCGTGAGTCACGGTTGGAGCGAGGTTTTATTTTTAAAACGACTTCAAGGGGGGCATAAGCAGCCTCCAACTTCCCTCCCTGTGCGCGCGGTAGACTGTCAGCCCTGTGCGCGGCAGGAGACCAGGGCGGTGCATCTGGCGGCTAGAACAGTGGGACCTCTGGGCTGGAGGCCGGGGAAGCCAGGGGCCGGGCGAATGTCCCTCCTCCCGGGGGACTGGAGGCCCAGGGACGGAAGGCTGGGGAGTGTTGTTGCCCAGCTGCAGGGAGCCTTAGCTGATCAGAGCTCTCCGAGGAGGAGAAAGTTGTGGAGCATCGACATGAGGGAGCTGCCCCAGGCTTCCCGGTGGCCCCGAGGGCTGTGAGGCTCTCTGGGGCGTGTGGTTTTAAGAGAACACAGACCAGCTGGGCTGTGCGAGGCCCTTGTAGCCCAAGCCAGAGACCTGATGTGAATAAATAAAGCCTAGGCTGGGGCAGAGTTGGGGGGCATCTGGGTCCTGCCCTGCCCCACCCTGGCCCCTGCACCCTCAGGGAGGACAGAGACCAGTCTCTCTCGTCTCCCTCCTCAGGTGGCTCAGGAGTTGGGGAGGAGGCTGCCTGTGTGGGGCTCAGAGCCCCACAGAATGCAGGATGCCCCTGGCAGAGGGATGTGGGCTGGGGCATGCCCCTCTCTACTCAGCAGCCGTGGGGAAGCTGGCTACGCTCAAGGGCTCCAGGCTCAGGTTTCTGGAGTGAAAGCCAACTGCATCTCTTCCTGCCAGCCCCAGGAGGAGAGGCGCAAACATCACCTGTCAGCTGGTGCCGACTCCGTGGGCGACTGTTCAGGGTTTCTTCAGAGGTTTAAATGGAAATGGCCTGAGCTGCCAGGGCCCATGCCCGGGAGGGAGTACTGCCCAGCTGAGCAGGCAGAGAGGGGGCCCTGGTAAGTGTGAGGGACAGGAAGAGCCGAGGGGCTGTCACATCCTGGCTGAAGGGTCAGACATGGGCCAGTTTGAGAGCAGAAGAGAGGCGGGCAGACAGAGTGTTTGTGTGTGGAGGCGGGGGGTGGCCTCTGTGCCTGTCCCTGGCCCCTTGACCTCACATAGACACAGGGCTGGACACTCTTCAGTAAAAAGCCTCCCCGGCATGAGTTTGAGCCAGGCACGCCCTGGGGCTGCTGTAGCCTGTAGCATGTCCCCTAAGCCCCGGTCTGTGTGCCTTCGCTCTACCACTTACTAGTTGAAAGTCCCTGCCTCTCTGAGCCTCAGTTCGCCTTGCTGAGTGTACTCGCCCCCTGAGGCTGAGTTTGGCGGGGACAGGATGCATTATAAAATGGGGTGAGGTGGACAGATGCCCTGCTCCTGTTGAAGGGGTCCCCGAGGGCTGAGGGCACCCGGAGGGCTGGAGGGGTCAGATTCCCCCCAGCCAGAGGCCTGTTGGTAGATATCAGCCTGACGGTGACCCTCAGCAGCAGCGCCCTTCTTGGTGTCCCCCCTCGTATCTCCTCTGAGGCCTCCCGTCATCGTGAGCCCCTGGGAGGTCCACCCAGCTGATCTCTAAGGAGACGGTGGGTGGGAGGGCTGCTGCCGCCCCATCGCATCACCTGCTGCCAGGGCTCTGCGGGGAGGGCGTTGGCCTGCAAGGCTCAGCTCTGCACAGACTGAGGCCTGGTGGCTGAGCCTGTGTCACCCACTGGGTGGCCCCAGGCCTGTACCTCTGGGGACCCACTTCCTTGCCTGCACAGGGGGATATAACGGCTCTTCCACCCTGTGAGAATGGGTGGGCACCCTGAGTGCGGGTGTCGAGGGACAGCGAGGCAGGCCCGGAACCGGCTGACTGCCTGCAGAGGCCCAGTACAGGGGCAGTTGTCAGGAAGTGGCTACCCTGGTGCAGGGGAGGATGAGGCCCCTGGGGCCCGCTGGGCACAGCCCCCTCTGCCCAGTCAGGTGGGACAGAGGCAGGGAGGCAGGGCTGGGCGGGGCAGGGCAGGTTGCCCCCCTGCCCGGGGAAGGGGCAGATGGCTCAGGAGTTGCGGTGAGTGGGTGAAGGCCCTGCCCTGAGATGTAGATGGCCCCACTGTGTGTCCTCGGGGAACTGGGGACCTGCTGGCAGCCACCTCCCCGGCCAGCCAGGCTGCCCTGGAGTCAGGGCTGAGAAATGGCCTGATCTCAGAGATGGGGCCTGTCTGGGGCAGTGCAGGGGGGATCTGGCTGGGCCAGCCCTTCTACCCCAGGGTCCTAAGGACTTGTGGTTCCTGGGGAGGGTTCTCTGCCTGGCCTGCTGACTTCGAGCCAGTGACTGGATCTCCTTGGGCCTCAATATCTTCATCTGTAAAGTGGGGTAATAGCAGTTCCCACCTTGGGGTACCCACTATGAGATGATGCATATGAAGCTTCTAGCAGAGTTTATGCTTAGCAATGCGTTGCCCCCTGGGGTCCCCACCCCTGGATCATGCTGGGCTGAGGGCTTTCAGCTTCTTCAGGCCTTAGAGTAGCAGGAAGGATGCCTCGGCACCCCGCGCAGCCACCAAAGTCCATTCCGGGTGGGAGCTCATGTGCCAGCTGGCTGGGGTGTCAGCTCCAGTGACAGTGGGAGTGTCCAGGAGCAACAGGGGTGAGGCGGAGGGGTTTTGTCTTGTATCCCTCATGGGATGGGCTGTGTGGGCTGTGTGCGTATGGACCAGGAGGGGTGTGAGGCGTGTGGGCGTGGCTGGGGGGTCTTAAATGCCAGCAGTGGGGTGGGTGGTGGCTGCCCCAGGGTGCTTACCATCCGGAGAGGCTGCAATAGCTCTGGAAGGGTGGGGCTGGTGCTGGCCTCAGGCCTACTTGCTGCCCTTGATGTGTGTGTTTGGGGGATCGCCTCCCTAGAACCTGGGTCGTTCTCCCTGAGACAAAGTTCAGGCCTGCTCCGGCTTGTCCCAGACATGAGGCAGCTGTATTCTTTCCTCTGCCACGAGGCAGTCACCCCAAGTTGGCCAGGGTGGGGGTATGGCTGGAGGAAAAGACAGGGGAATGGACAGTGTGACCCCAGGGTGCTCCTGCCATGCCCCCCCACCACCACCGCCCGCCGGCCTGGCATCCCCTAGAAGCAGCTGGAGTGGAGAGGGCTCCATGGAGAGGGCTGTGTTTGTGCAAGGCCTGTTTGCCTGAGCGGCGGGTGGATGTCTGTTTACTGCTGCCTGCGGCCCCCAGAGCTCAGCCGCTCCCTGGGGTCAGAGGCTCTGAGGATGATGTCAGCATTCGGGGGCCTCCACTCGCCTTGTGGAAGTTGTTTGCTGGATTCACTGCAGCCCTGGGCTTTGAAACTCTCACCCTGGCCTTCCTCGTGCTGCCTCCCACCCCGCAGAGCTGGGGGGGGCGTGGGGGGGCAGTGAGAGTGGGGGAGGGGAGGTCGGCCACAGGCATTGCTGTGGGGATGGGGGGGTTGGCTCACAAGGTGTCCTGCTGGGCACCCCTGGCTCCCTGGCTCTTCTGTCTTTCCCTCCCTCCCTCCTTTCCTGCCCATTCATTCACACATTCATTCATTCGTGTTGAGCACCGGTTGTGGGCCAGGTGCAGTGCCGGCTCTGGGGGAAAGGGAAAACAAGAGCAGCTGTTAAGTCTCGCTCTCGGGGAGCTACAGTTGGGAGTGGGGGTCAGACTGCAATCAGATACTTTCCCTCCCATCTCGGAGCCTTGGGCTCTGAAGGCAGGAAGGCAGCCCTCTGAGGTGGGGTGACTGGGGAGCCTGCTGGGGCCCAGGATCAGGGAACGGGGTGCTCGAGCCGAGGACGTGAAGGTGGAACAGGCGTCGGTGAGGAGAAGGGAAGGGAATAGGAGCCCGGAGGACAGAACCAGCAGAAGGGGCTGCGTGTGGACCCCTTGGCAGGTGTGAGGAGCATCGGGGGGTCGGGGAGGCATCTGGATGGCGGGTTTGTTCAGAGCTTGTGGTCTGTCTCCCTGGGTCTCTGCTGACCTGTCCATCTCCATCTCTCGGGACTGCCAGACCTGTCTCAACGACCGGCTGCCTAGGCCTCCTGGGTGGGCCCCTGGAAGGGTGGGCTTCCTGGGCTCAGGGTGGTCCCCTGTTCCTGAGAGCTGTGTGTCCGCCTGCGTGGGCAGCCTGACCCAGCCTCTGATGGGCCAGGAGGGAGAATATTTGGGCTGGTTTGTGATGGGGGCAGTGGCCCTGGTGTAGATGGAGGGCTGCTGGTGACGAAGGGTGTTCCTTAGACACCCCCCTCCCTGCCTCCTGGCTTTGAGTGTCCCTCAGACAGGGGCTGGGGAAGAAGGCAGTGAAGGCCGGGTCTCCTGGAGGCACCAGGACCCAGCTGTATGGGGCTCAGCTAACCACTAGGGGACACTGCCTCCCAGGCAGAGCGTGGGACCCAGGCTTCCGGAGGGTGGCTGGGCCTGGGTGCTGCAGGGTCTGCTCACAGGGTGGGGGTTGGGGTGGGCCTCGCTGTCAGGGAGGCAGCGGCTGGGCCTTTGGGGAATGGCTTTGTACTTAATTAAAACTGGGCTTAAAACCGGGGTGGCCGAGGCGCTGGTCCTGGCCGCTCCCGTCTGCACTGCTCCTGAGAAGCAGCTGTGTGACAGCACGTTTTTTGCTCCCCATTCCCTCCCTCTGCCTGAATTAATCGTTGGCACCAGATTACAACAGATTTAGCAAACTGTAAAAAAAAAGAGAGAGAGTGCGTGCGAGCGAGGGAGAGAAAAGAAAGGGGGATCCACTTCGGAGGAGAGGACAACGGCGTTTATCTACGGAAGCAAATTGCTCTTGTCGCCCTGGTGCCCCTCCAGCCTGCACCGCGATGATGCCTGCCTGGGAAGTGCTGCGGGAACATGTCCGCTCAAACGCCGCTGGGCGCTGGTGCCAGGATGGGCTTTCCCTAGGGGCGGGCTGCCAAGGGCTGCCTGGTGGAGCAGAGGGGAGAGCTGAGTTTTCAGGGGGCCATGGGGGGCTTCCAGGGCTGCTCTTGTGGGGGAGTGCCCGGCTGGCTGGTCCTGAGTGGCGGGGGGCCGGGGACAAGGGGTCAGAGGGCCTGTGCGGCAGGGATGGCTGACAGCAGGGGTTGTGTCTGTCTTGCTCACTGGTGCATCCCCAGGTCGTGGTAGGGGGCCCGGCACATGGTAGGTGTATCCCCAGGTCCTGCATCCCCGGGTCCTGGTAGGGGGCCCGGCACATGGTAGGTGTATCCCCAGGTCCTGCATCCCCAGGTCCTGGTAGGGGGCCCGGCACATGGTAGGTGTATCCCCAGGTCCCTGAAAGATGAAGCCATGGCTGACCCGCCTCAGGAGCTGGTGTGGGGGGCAGTGGAGGGTCCAACGTGCCAGCTGGGACTCCTGGGGATGAAATCTGCTGGACTGAGCTGCCCTTCAAGGGACATGCCCCCCTGGGTCCTGGATGAAACTTGGACAAGGGTCCCTGCAGGCCCTGCCCAGGAGCTGCCTGCTGGCTTTCCCGGGATGACCTTGATTTTAAACATGCTCCTCTGTGGTCAGACCTGAGGGGCCTGGTTCAGGCTCAGGGAATCTGGCCGCCAGCAGGCCCACTGGGCTCCTAGACTGGGCTGGGCTGCCCCTGCCCTGAGTAAGGGGCTTAGGTTCAGTGGCTGGGGGGAGCTTACTATCTCCCTCAGAGAAGCTGCCCAGGATGGGCCAGGCCTGGAGCCTCTGCCACAGATGAGTTATGCACAGTCCCAGTCGTTGCAGAGCCAGGTCAGGACGGTAGACAGGTGTGCACCGTGCTCACACCTCCCGCGTGCCCACACACACTCACACTCCTGCACACAGAGGTTCACACCCATCACTCTTAACCTGCCTTCCCTGAGCCGGGCTCTGGTGAATGACCCCACAGCCCGTCTGACCCCCAGGGACCCGCTGCTAAGAAGAGCCTTGAGTGGCTGCCACCCACCCAGCCCAGGGCCTCCTCCTGTGCAGCCCCTGCCCATCCTGACCCCGCAGATAGGGCAGTCTGTCGCCCATGTGCTTTCCCTGAGCCCCTCTCTGGGGGAAGGGGTGGATACAGAGGAGTGAGAAGCTGGAGTGAGCACCCCCTCCCCAAGCCCTGCTCCAGCTGAGGAGGCCTGGAGATTGTCAGCCTTGCAGCGGACTGTGGAATGAAAGTGCCCAGGCTCTGGAGTCTGGTGGACCTGAGTTCCAATCCTACCCCTGTTACTTATCAGCTGGGTGCTCCTGGATGCCTCACTTTCCCTCCGTGTGCCCCAGTCTCCACACCTGTGAAAGGGACTGACAGGGTCACTGTGAAGATTCAATGTGACAGTGTCCACAGAAGGGCTCTGTAGGAACCAGCAGTTACTGCACTTCAGCAAAAAGGCCAGGTCCTGCCAGATGCAGGGCTGGGATGCTGACCCTGCTTGGGGTTCTGAGGAGCTCAGGGCTTGGGAAGGGCTGCACACGCTGGCCTTTTGTCCTTCCTGGCCGGCAGGCTCACGGGGCATCTGCTGAGCTCCTCGTGGGGCAGAGGTCGGTGTCTGAGGTCTGTGGCCCAGGTGGGTAGCAGGTGGATAGATGGGGAGGGGAAAGGACCCTATACCACTCAGCTGTGATGAGGAGCGTGTTGGAAGGTGGGTAACTGGGGAAACTGGGGAGAACGGAGCCCCTGAGGTCTCCGGGAAGCAGTAGGGTTGGGGGGGGGGTGGGAGGAGTGGAGGGGTTAGGGGCCAAGGAAGAAAAGGGAGAGTGTGGGGCTCAAATGTCACCTTCTGCCCAGGGTGAGTCCCCTGGTATGGGGTCAGGCGGGTCTCCCTTGGGTATTTACTTACTGGTCACCTCCTGTGTGCCAGGCCTCGGGGTGGAAGCCAGGCACAGGGACCAGTGACTAGATCCCTCCCGTGAGGGCAGCAGAGAGGCCATTACCGCTGCCTTTATTGACTGTTTACCATCTACGTGGCGGGCCGCTAAGCACCATGCTCGGGACTCTTCCCATGCAGGACTCCTTGAGGCTTCAGAACAACCCATTTTACAGAAGAGGAAACTGAGGCACAGACAGATTAAAGTGACCGGACTAAGGCTGCACAGCCAGGACAGGGCATCTTACCCCTTACCCCCCAACACATAAGGAAATGTTGGTCATTGTCCTAGAGGTAGTAGCCGACAGATTGCACTTGCTACGCACCCGGCGGTATTAACTGGATTTAACCCCCCCAACAAGCCTCTGAGGTAGACTCTGTTATTATCCTGATTTTACCCCAGGAAACAGACACAGCTGAAGTGACTTGCCCAAGGTCACAGCAAGGAAGGGCAGCCATCGAGGCACCCTTGGTCCTTACAATGCTCTTGAAGACGGGAAACCCAAGCACAGAAGTTCATCTCTCAAGCTTCCCCCTCCCCCTTGCCCCTCCCCTGCTGTCTCCTCTCATCTCAGAGCCTCAAGCCTCCTGGAGGGCCCGGCACTCAGCCCGCCCTCCCTGAGGCCCCACTGCGTGCAGGCGCCGGTGCCGCCCTTTAACCCGAATTGGGTGGGAGGATGAGGGGAGGGCTCTGGCGGAGGTGCCAGGAGCCTGGAGGGAGAGCCAGGCGGGGGCCCCTCCTGGCCGGGTCAGCTTCCCCGGGCTGCAGGGTCGGGCTGCTAGCTGACGGTGGGCAGGCTGGGTGGCGGCACGTGCTTCCCCTTCCTCCGGCTGCTCTCCAGCCAGACGCTGCCCGAGACGTCAGCAGGCGGCCCGCGGGGCCGGGAGGAGCTGGCGGCGTGGGGTCGCGGGTGGCCTGCGGCCTGCGGTCACGGAGCAATCTCCATTAGGGCCCAGAGCGAGTGGCTGCAGCTCCTGGAATCCTATTAAAAGCTTTTTCATTGTTCCCTGCGATATGCTCCGCTCCGCCGGGACCTGGGCATGTTGATAATTTATTTGTGGAAGGGAAAGGGGTGAAGAGCGGAGGAGAGAGGAGGAAATGTCATTATTTGCTCAGCCGGCTTTCTGCAGCGCGGCCCTTCCGTTGGCAGCTCCAGTGGGGGCGCCCCATCCTCCCCCCCTCCCCGATTCTGGACGTTGGGGGAGCAAGGCTCTGTGAGGGTGCAGCTGGGGTGGCCTGGGCCGGGGGAGGAGGGAGGCCTGGGGGAGGTGAAGGCGGCATCCTCTGGGGCCCTGACAGTCAGAGGCCCCAAACCCACACCTGCAGCGGAGGGGGTTCTCCCAGCAGCTTCGTTCAGACTCTGGTGTGGACCGGGGTGTGGCTGGGGCCTCTTGCTGTCCTGATTCTGGCATGGGTAGGGGCCGGGGCAAGCTCGCGGGGCCCTGAGGATGCAGAGTTGAGAGATGGCTCCTGGGGTCTCCAGGGTGGGGAGGGGAAGCCGGTTGCTGGGAGGTGGTGACTGGGGGGCCCACACTCCTGCAGCTGCCAGCTGTGTGATTACAGAAGTCCCCGTACCCCTGGACGCCTTAAAACAGGAAGAGGCCTCGGCCTCTCTGGGGGACGGGAAGGGATTGAGAGCTAACAACATGGAAACAGCAGCGACGCTAGCCCATTTACAGAGTTCTCACATGTGCTGAGTGCTTTACGGGCAGCGTCTCACGCAATCCTCACAGCATCCCTGTGCGATGGAATGTCTAGTGTCTTATTACACGTGAGGAAACTGAGGCACAGAGGGTCATGACCACACAGCTTCGAAGAGGCAGGGGTGGGATTTGAACGCTGGCCTCTCTCAGCACAGTTACTGACTCTGGTCAGGGCTCCACAGAGACCCGGCTTCCCCTTGGTCCCCAGCCCCCCTCTTCCTGGCACACAGGAAGGCCCAGAGGAGGGAACAGGGGTCCCGTCCTGCAGGCACCTTCAAGGGTTGAACTTAACCATCCCGGGGGCACTGTGGGGCTCAGGCATCCTTATCCTCCTCACAGACGTGGAAACAGAGGCTCAGAGAGGTGGTGGCATTTGTACCAAGTCAGGCAGGACCGGATTTGAACCCAGGCTGGCTCTGGGTTCTCAAAGTATCCCCTGTGCTGGGTGCAAGGCTGCCCACAGGGGCACGTCACGGTAGCCCTGGGCAGTGCTGGCTTTGGGACTAGGACCCCACGGAGGGTCAGGCTCTGGACGGCTGTGCGTGGCCCGAAGTCCCCTTCACATACACAGCCCTGACCATCACGCTCTAAACTGCAGCGGTGGGAAAGAGGACGTCACGTGGAAATGTCCCCCATCCCTGCCCCTCGAGCACAGACTCTGCCAGACCGTTAGAGAGTTCACACTTACTCCAGTCACTTACTGGCTTTGAGATCATCAGTGGCTCCCTATTTCCTGAAACACTGACCAAAGCCCTTGGCCTGGCATGTCAGACCTCCCCAGCCCAGCCCTGGCTCGCCCACCAGCCTCTCCTCCAGACCCTCCCCCACTAGGCCTGTGGATGACACGGCTCACACCTCTGCTATTCCTTATGTCCAAAGACCACCCTCAATCCCCACATCGGGTGACCGCTGCCTCCTGCGTGAAGCCGTCCCTGACCGACTGCAGGAACCAGCCCTTCCTGCCTCTCATCCCCGGAGCACTTGGCCGACCTCCCTGTGATGGGGTAGCTGGCTGCGCTTACACATCTGCCCCACCTCCACCCACCTTTACTAATCCTCCTTCCCCTCCCCAGGCCCCTGCAAGGTGCTGCCTATCTCTGGAGTCAAATCTGGGATGCATTAATTCATCCAGCCAAGGCTTCCTGAGCCTGAGGCGTGTTGATAAACGGCTTTCTCTTTACAGCAGCCCTGGGAGTGGGTGGCATTAGCCCATTTAATTTTATTTAAAAAAAAATTTTTTTTTTTTGGCCGTGCCGCAGAGCTTGTGGGATCTTAGTTCCCTGACGGAGGATTGAACCCCGGGCCCTCAGCAGTGAAAGCACAGAGTCCTGACTGCTGGACCGCTGAGGAATTCCCGCATTAGCCCATTTTATAAAGGAGAAGCCAAAGACGCAGGGAGGTTCAGTCGCCAGGCCAAGGTCACCCAGGCTGAGCTGGGGTTGAAGCCAGGTCCCAGGTAGGAGTAGTGATGGGGTCAGGGTTAGGTCGACAAATCCCTGAGTCCTCACGCCTGCCTGGCACCAGGTAGAGAATTAAATGCAGGAATCATTTGATTCTCACAGATGCTCTGGGGGTGGAGGTAGGGAATGTACTTGGAGGCTCCATTCTACAGATGAGAAAACTGAGGCCAAGAGAGGAAGGGAAGCCTGGAGGCAGAGCCCCAGCCCTGCAGGGACTTCCTGAGAGCCCTGGGTGGGAGGGATAGGGGCTTTTCCCATGTTCTGTGTGCCAGGCCTGGAACTGTCACTTACTTCAGAGCAGGGATGTGGGCAAGCCCTTCCCTCCACCCCCTGAGGCCCAACCTGGCTCTCAGGCCTGCAGCCTGCCCTGGCCAGGCATCCTCTGGGTGAGAGGAGGCTGGGGAGGCGGTGTGCCCAGCAGCAGGGTGGGCGTGGGCCCTGCCCCCACGGCAGCTGCCTGCCTGGCCCTGTGGCCTCACAGACAGACAGGGCTTGTGAGAGCCGGGGGCCTTCAAGGAGAGCTCAGCTCCCTCTGGCAGCTGCTCAAAGGCCTCATTGTGGCAGGAGGGTCCTCCACGGGCAGCTGC
>NW_006789022.1:2412416-2421327 GCF_000442215.2 Lipotes vexillifer | reverse complement strand
GGGTCCTCCACGGGCAGCTGCCCCCGCCTCAGGCACAGGCAAAGCCCAGCCTTTGTGCCAGCACACTGCCCCTGCCCTGACCCGGGGTCAGCAGGACAGAGGCTCTTGTCTACAGGAGGCTGGGGGCCTCCCCGGGGAGGAGCTGCCCTGGACCCTCAGATGGCCTAGGATGGGTGTGGTCTGTGTTGCCAAGACCCAGGAACTCTTACCAGTGCACAGATCTGGCCTTGGAGGGGGCTGGCTCTTGGTCTGGCTCAGGCTTGAGGAGAAGGTGTGGAAGCTGGAGGGTTAATTTAAAATAATAATAATAACAGCAATAATGACGATGGCTACTGCCGTTCGTGGAGCTCTTACTGTGTGTCTGCTAAGAGGCGTGTGTGTGTGTGTGTGTGTGTGTGTGTGTGTGTGTGTGTGTGTGTGTGTGTGTGTGTGTGTGTGTTATTTCATTGATTCCTCAAAGCAGCCCTACAGGTTGTAGAGTTATTTGCCCCATTTTAGAGATGAGGAAACTGAGGTTCTGCGAGATTAGACATTCACCTCCTGTCACAGAGCTCTAGGGGAGCATTGGGACCCAATCCAGAGCCCATTCTTTTTTTTTTTTTTTTTTTTTTTTTGCGGTATGCGGGCCTCTCACTGTTGTGGCCTCTCCTGTTGCGGAGCACAGGCTCCGGACACGCAGGCTCAGTGGCCATGGCTCACGGGCCCAGCTGCTCCGCGGCATGTGGGATCTTCCCGGACCGGGGCACGAACGCGTGTCCCCTGCATCAGCAGGCAGACTCTCAACCACTGCACCACCAGGGAAGCCCTCAGAGCCCATTCTTAAGTGCCATCCCTGCTGAGCACCCAAATGGCCACCACGGTGTACAGGCACAGAGCCACCTGCCCTGCCCCACAGAGTTCCGAACCACTGGGCTTGATCTGCACTGCAGTCCCTTGTGAGGGAGGCCCCGTCACCCCATTTTAGGGCCCAGGAAACATGCTCTGGGAGCTGTCTGGGTGCCTGGCTGGTGAGGGTCAGACGGCATCTACATGCGGCTTCCCCACCTGGGTCCTTCCTCAGGCTTGCCCTTTGGGGTAGGTGGGACAGTTGCCCAAACTTTGTGGCTGGGCTCCAAGGTCCCACAGCAGGGAATGATGGAGGAGGTGATGGAGTCCCAGCAAGAGACTGAGGGATTTCGAGACTGAGCCTCCTCCGACACCGACAGTCCCTCCTGGGAGGACCCTCAGAGACCATGTGTTACATCCACACTGTGTAGTCAGGGAGACTAAGGCACAGAGAGGGGGAAAGGGCCTGGCCCAGGTCCCACAGCCTTGGGGATTGAACGTGGGCCCCCAAAGGCTGTGCGGTTCACTAGGACACCACCGCTGACCTGGGGCGGGGTGGGGGGAACAGCAAACTCTGAGCACTTTCCGTGTCCCAGGCCCAGTTCTAAGCACTGACCTGGGTAACTAATTAACCCTCACAAGGACCTTATAAGGGCTGTACTGTTATAATCTCCATGATACAAATGAGGGAACCGAGGCAACTGTCCCCAGGCCACACCCTGGAGGTCTCCTAGCTCAGCTGGTTGGAGAGCCTCTCCCCTCCCCCAGGACCCTGACCTCTGGCACAGACACCCTGATGGTTCAGGGTCAGAGGTGCCTGCTGAGGGGGGGATGGGACTTCGGGTGGGGCCAGATGGACACCTCAGTGACCTTCTGCAGGACAGTGTCCTGTTGCTGAACTTGCCTCCTTCTCATTCTGAGCTGGGTGGTTTCCCCACCTGTGAAATGGGCGCCGAGCCTGCGCAGCCCCTTCCTAGGGGACCCACAGGTGAAATCCTGTCTGTAGACTCCCTCATTGCTGGGGCCGGGCCTCCCCTCCCCTCCCCTCCCCCAGCTCTGCCCTTGAAAGGTTCTGCCCCAGACCCAGACCCCACAGCCCTGGCTACCTCAGAGCCGGTGGCCTGCAGGTGACTCACAGCCAGCCCAGGCCTGGATGCCGGATTAGAAATAATTAATGCTATTAATATTCATAAATGAGCGGGCTGGTGAAATGATGAGGGTGACCGTCTGCTCTTCCCTTGGGCTCTCTCCCAAGGGTGGGAAATCAGGCTCTCAGGCCCTTATGCCCCAGCACCTCCTGGGTGGGCACAGGTGACCCCCACAGGGGAGCCAGGTGCCAGGCTCCAAGTCCCCTGTTCAACCCTGCTGGCTCGCTCCGGGACCCTCGCAGCAGCCTGAGGGGGTGGGTGGGGGCTGACGGCTCCGTTTCCCACGTGAGGGACCTGAGTCCCAGAGAGAGAGGCGGTCCCAGAGGACTCTCAGCTTCCAAGAGGCCCAGCCAGGGCCCGGCCCCAGCACTTGACTCTGAGTCCAGCGCTCTCCCTACCTGCCCTTCTGGAAATGTGCAGGCTGCCCGAGGGGAGCTGGACAAGGCCAGCAACGTGGCCTGCCTGCTGCCCAGGGTGGCTGCTGTCCCGTGGGCAGAGCCTTATGCAGCCCTTGGGAGGACACGGTGGTCCCAGCCCCGCTCCTTCCTGACCGTGTAGCTGTGGATGCTTCTGGGCCTGCACCCGCTCTGTGCTTCAGTTCCCACTGGTCTCCAGGGGAGGACAGTCCCCCTCCCAGGGCTGTGTGCAAGCCTGGCACAGTGAGGCCCACACAGCGGTTGATGGGTGTCACCCAGCCAGCAGACTGAGCACGTTCCTTTTGGCCGAACTGTGCTGGGTTCCAGGTGGTTCAGGCCCCGCCCTGCACCTGAGGATCCTCATGGGGGAGGGACAGATTCGCGTGGTCCTGGGCAAACCACACACGCGTGCTGGGGCGGGAGTGAGGGCAGGGCTGTGGCTCAGTGTGCAGAAGGGTCACTGGCCCCGGGCAGGGCTCTGACTCATAGGGGGAACCGGAGGGTCCTGAGAGCCGAGGCCGACTCTCCTTTGCCCGGATGTCTGAGCTGGGCCTTCGGCGCCCACAGCCTGGCTCTTATCCAGCCTCCAAAGGCCTTCCTGCTGTAAGTGGCCTTGACTGTCCCCTCAGCCCCCACTTCTAAGTCCTCCTCACTCAGCCTCGCCAGGGAACAGCCAGATGTCCCCAGTCGTGCACTCCAGGGCTTTGGGCCCAGGTATTGTGCCCACCTGGGGGGTTAGCTCCATGGAAGCCTCCCTCTGGGTGCAGCTCCAGAGCCCTAGGTTTGAGTGCCCTAGCCACTCACCTGGCCTCCTCACTAGGCCTAAGCCTCCTCATCTGTAACACGGGGCCAGGGATGCCAAGACAGGATGATGTGGGCAGAGGCTCACCTCTCGTGGACGCCTGGTCAGGGGAGGGAAGGGGCTGGTCCCTCCGGGTGAAGCAACTCTGGAAAGATACCAGCACTGACAGCCCTCTGGGCACCCAAGTGGGTGACAGGGTGGGTGTGTGCGTCTTCAAGCTGGGGAGGGGCGGGGGACTCCGGTGGCTTGGCCTGACACTGTTGGTAGTGACAGCCAGTGGCGGCCCCTCCCTCCCCGGGGCCTGGCTCTGATTGAGTCTTATCATTCCAGGGCGGGGGCACCCTCCCGGGACCTCGCTTCTGGCTCCCAGGCTGGTGGCATGGTGGCAGCGCTGTCGGCTGAGCAGGCTAACAGCTGTTTGCACTGAGACTAAATCTGTCCGTGTCTGACAGACGGGCCTTGAGCCTCCACCCTGCAGTTGCAGTGTGGGAGAGGGCTGCGAGCTGACAGCTGTGTGTACTCAGGACCTGGGCCTAGACGACTCTCTTCTCTGAGCCCAGGGTCCCTGAGCACATGGGGGCAGGGGGCCAGGGTCAGTGATTTCCTCCCTGCACAGTGGGCTGGCCACACTGCCCTTAGGCCTTGTCCACAAGATGGGCAGGTCTGGGGCTCAGACCCTCAGGGGCTCCCTCCTACCCCCACGAACCTCCTTTCTACATCCTAAACTGATGGACAGAGCACCCGTGGCCTCTAATCTCACTCCCTGCCCATCCCCTAAGGACTCTGGGGCCTAAGCGGGCTCCTTTGGATCTTGGGGGCCACCCCCACCCCATCCCCAGGTCCTGTCTTTCCTCTCTGGGGGGGTGGCTTCGAGAAGGGCAGCTAGTGACTATTCCAAGGCCACTTGGTCCTGACGCACCACGTTACGTGTTTATGCCATTTCTGCTTGAGAAAGAGGTGGGGGCTATTCGTGAACTTGGCTGGCATCTTGGGCAGTGTTTGTGGGAGGAGGAGGGCAGGGTCTCCAACCCAGTGCGAATTCTTTCCTTGGAAGATGCCCCCACCCTCCTCCTTCCAGTGAGAAGGAATACCCTCAGGGCCAGGGGATGGCTCTGGACAGGCCACCCCAGAGCCTCAGTTCTGAACCAGGGTTGCTCAGTTCCAAATCTTGAAGGGTGGCGGGAAGCGCAAATGAATATTGTCTGTTAAAAACCTTTTTCAGCAGTGAGGCCTTATGTTTGAGGAGTTGTGAAAATTGTTTTCCTCTGACTGTGGGAAAGGTTTGAAATATTGACACAGAGATTAGCCTCTTCAGAGGCTGGCAGGATGGTTGGGATCAGAGTGGCACACACGAGCCTACACGCCTTACACTCCTTACCCACTGCCCTGGGCAGACATGACTAATCAATCCCAGCACTCTCCTCTGCTGAGCCGGGGAGGGCCTGCCTGGGAAGGGAAGTTGTCAGGCATCTCTGGCAGGTGTTTTGCAAATGAAGAATGGGGGCTCAGAGAGGCAAAGTAGCTGACCACAACCACCCAGTCTCTAGAGGTGGAGGTGGTATTTAAACCTGGTTCTCTTGACCCCAGAGCTTTGTGATCATGGAAGCTGGTGGTTCAGGGGCTCCTTGCCCAGGTGGAGTTCTGCCACAGTGCCAATAGTGCTCTTGCTAGAGCCCACCCAGCTCCCTGTGGGACAGGCAGAGTGTGGCCAGGCTCATCCTCTCTACCACAGCCATCCCTCCCTCTAGGCCTGCTAACCTTTATCAGCTGCAGCCTGTCTGTGCTGTCTAATTATGGCCACTTACATTCCAGGCTCTTAACTGCAGCCAAGTGGTGCGTATGAATGTGGGACTTCCAACTCCTGCCAGCACGCTGAGCCTGACTGAGGGGTGTGTGGGGCTGGGGGGCTGGTCAGCAGTCACCAGGCCGACGTAGGCTGGGAGCTGCCAGAAGCTGAGGGCTGGGCTGGGCCCTAGGAGGGGCGCGCTGGCGGGCAGGGCGGGGGGCTCCCCTCTTCGGTGCCAGCACTGCCTCTGCACCGCCTCGTGCCTTGTTAGAAGGTAGTTCCGCTGGCTTCCAGGTTACCCTTTTAATTAAGCCAATTAATCAGTGCCTTTAATGAAGCAGATTAATCAGGCTGGGCTCTGCAAACGGGGCTGTTGCAGCCCACGGTTTCCTGCAGGTTGGGATTTGGAGGTGGCTGCTAGGCCAGGCCTGCAGTCCTGGCGGGCTGACGTGCTGGGTCAGGCTGGGCCAGGGATGTCTGTGTCCCCCATGGGAATGTGGCCAGGAACCCAGGCCTGGAGAGGGGCAGGCAGGGCTGGTCTGAGGCCACAGGAACCTCTGGACCCAGATGCCTCAGCACAAACAGCCCAAGGTTGGAGCGGGAGGGACACAGGGATTCTGCCTTGGGGACCCACGAGGGATGTTTGCTCAGTGGGGTCCTCAGCAGGTATGATTGCCTGGGGGCAGGGGCTTGGGGGAGCTGGAGTCCCTGCCCACCTTGCCCTCCCCTCTCTGGCTGCTCCCAGCCTGGTGGCACAGCCACCAGCTCCAGAGCCCCTCATTCGCCTGCAGGTGGGAAGAGAGACTTGGAGAGCGGAAGGGGTCTGCTCAGGGTCACCCGGCAGCCGGCGACGGGGCTGAGATGCGAGGCCATGTCCCGGGTTCCTTCCACACCATCGTGCGCACCACCTCGATGGCCTGGGGTCGGCTTCCTTACCAAGTGCTTCCTACGTACTGGGCACCGTGTTAAGTGCTAAGTGCTCCACCCAGGGCTGACTCCTGTCTCCAGCCCAGTTCAGGAATGGAGGCCTGGCCTGGGGTGGCAGGAGGTGCCCTAGCCTGTGAATGGCCCAGGCTTCTCCCACCAGATAGGAGAGAGGAGCCGGATGCTAGCCAGAGCCAGAGAGGCAATCCCCAGTTCAGAGAGGAGCTTTGGGAAGAGACCAAGGGGGCCCCAGCTCCCTGGAGACGTCACTGTGAAATGAGCACCCACTGGTGTGGAGAGGGTGAGGCCTCAATGCACTTCTGCCCTTAGTGCCCATAGCCAAGGGTGTGGGAGCAGGGCGGGCCTCCCCTGCGGGGCAGATGGCAGCCTGCTCCAGGACAGCCGAGCCCCGCAGAGACTGCTGGCTCAGCCATGACAGGAGAGATTTAGGTTAGACAGAGGAAGGACTGCCTGACAGAAGGGATTATTAACGAGTTTGCGAAGAAGGCAGCAGCCGCTTCCCCAGAAGACTGTGCCCGGCAGCGGGCTTGATCTGAGCGCTTCGGAAAACACGCTGCCCTACATATGCAGGCGGCATTTCCAGCAGGTATCAACAAAGTGGGCACTGGGCTCCCCGTAGGATGCCCTCGGGCCCTCACCCCTTTCATCCCCTCTCAGCCCAGAGTCGCCTGACAGAGCGCAGGCC
The DNA here is from genome assembly GCF_000442215.2 of Lipotes vexillifer. NCBI lineage: Eukaryota > Metazoa > Chordata > Mammalia > Artiodactyla > Lipotidae > Lipotes > Lipotes vexillifer. The sequence continues at coordinate 2,414,720 of NW_006789022.1, read as the reverse complement.
GGCAGCTAGCCAGTGGGCCCCAGACGGTCCACGAGCCAGGGCAAGCCATGGAACCCTCCTGGGCCTCAGTTTCCTCATCTTTTAAATGGGTGAGTCCTTCCTGGGGAGAAAGATGACCTTGTCCCTCACTTCTCAGAGAAGACAGAAAGTCCCCTCTTCTTGCTACCTACCCAACCTGTAAACTTTCTTGCTCCAGGCCTCCACCCACCCCTGGCCAGCCCCTTCCTGCCTTGAGGGGTCCTCCCTTTGAAACTCATCTTCTCTTTTCTTGAGTGGCCATCCCTCTTCAGATAGCATTTTCCAGGCAGCTTTTAAGGAGGTTTAGTGTCTCCTATTAAAAACACCCTCCCTGGACCTCCCTTTTCCCTCCAGCTACTGCCCTCTATCTCTCTTCCCCTTCACAGCCACATTTCTCAGAACAGTTGATGAACCTCCCACCTGCCATTTCCTAATGCAGTGAAGTCTGGCTCTTGCCTGCCTTTTCTGTGCTGACATTGCCTCCTCCAGGAAGCCTTCCCTGCTTCCCCCACCCTGATCCAGAAGTTGACCCTCATTCACAGCCAGTTGGGGTGACCTGAGAGCAACCCTAGGCCTTAGTTGTCCCTGAATCTGCCGTGCCCCGCACAGGGCCTGGCAGGGAGCCCAGCCTGGATGAGGCACTCCTCTGGTGCCAGAGCAGCGGCGAGGGGCAGCCAGTAGCTCTGTCTCCAATTTACCGTGAAAGGGACACTGTGGGGTGGGCACAAGACAGGAATGGGAACGAACGCCATCATCACACTCAGAGACACCTCTTTAAATACCAGCTGGAAGCAGCCCGGTTTCTGGGTGGGTGGAGTTGCCCTTCATTAGCAGGAACCACAGGGGACAGGAGCTCTGCACAGCCCCCCCGGGGGTGGGGAGGGGAGGCAAAGCCAGAGCTGGGGGTGGGAGCAGGCAGCTCAGGGTCTGCCTGTCCCCATCCCACATGGCTCCCCACCATAGGGTCTAGGAGGAGCTGGGGAGCATCTCACCTGTGTCCTTTCCCAGCACAGGGTACAACGTGACATTTTCTCTCCATTGTCTGTCCCTACCAGGCAGTGAGCGCTGCAGAGGCAGGAACCTCAGCTCTTTGCTGTTCCCCAGGGCCTGGCACGTTAGACAAGCAGTAAATATCCACGGATGGATGGAGGGTGGGCCGTGGGTGGAGTGCCAGGTCTATTCCTTGCTGCTCTGCGCTGCCTCCGTGCCCCCTCCGTACAGAGAGCCCTGGTCCGGGTACAGTTCTTAGCACCAGGCCTGGCTTGTGACTACTGGGTGTGCTCTTGTCCCTTAGGGGCTGCTGGAGCACGCAGGGCACAGCAGAGTGGGGACAGAGGCCACGCTGGCTCCCGCCGAGAGCCACATGGGCCAGGCGCTTGGGGAGCTCTGTGAGCAGTGGGGCCCCAGGAGACAGTGCCAATCCTAAGGTTCTCGGGCCTCCCATCCACAAAATGGGAGCACAGCTTGTTCTCTCTGTGGGGAGAGGTAGAGGAGGAAGGGGAGAGGATGCTCAGGAGTCTGCTCTGAGCCCCCCAGTATGGAGCCAAGGCAGGTGGGACCACAGCCCGCTTGTCTCTCAGCCTCCGGGCCCTCCGGGCCTGGATGTCGTTGCCTGTTTGGCTTCGTAGGAGCTGTGGCAGGCGAGCCACGGGAGGGGCCGAGGGAGCCAGACCTCAGCCCTGGTCTGCAGGGCCCCTGGGGAATCCCAGTCCCCCACCCCAGCCCCACCCATCCACCCAACTGCTTCCTGCTCCCTCCCCAAGGCTCAGCTTCCATAACAGAAGGAACAGGCCCTCCCTCCTAGTGGAAATTCATACTCAGCCCAACCAAGCTGTCTGCAGAGAGAAGGGTGGTGAGGAAGGGGGAGCAGCTGCGGGAACAGGAGGCTGTACGAGAGAGTGGACAGACGGAAGGGGAGACACAACCCAGACCTCCATCTGTAAGTGACAGCCGGGGGCCAGGTGGGCCGCCAGCCCTCATGGCCCAGAGGGATGGGGCCTGGGTGGTGGGTCCTGAGTCTGGTGGCAGCAGGCAGGGCTGGTTGTGATGAAGATGCGTGGCCAACAGGTTGTGGGACAGAGGGGATCCCGGGGGCTCTGCCCACTAGTGGCGCTCACTGGGGACAGCTGAGGACGCAGTAGGGGTGCTAGGCCAATCCTGGGGTCTCCATGATTTGGGGCTGGGATGGTATGAACCTCGGGCTGAAGGCAGGGGTCTGAGGCACTGGGTGAGGGGCCTGTCCCACCCCACTGGGAAGGCTCCCAGTCTGTCTTTTTTTTTTTTTTT
>NW_006789022.1:2399160-2412047 GCF_000442215.2 Lipotes vexillifer | reverse complement strand
CTCTCACTGTTGTGGCCTCTCCCGTTGCGGAGCACAGGCTCCGGATGCGCAGGCTCAGCGGCCGTGGCTTACGGGCCCAGCCGCTCCGCGGCATGTGGGATCCTCCCGGACCGGGGCACGAACCCACGTCCCCTGCATAGGCAGGCGGACCCTCAACCACTGCGCCACCAGGGAAGCCCTCCCAGTCTGTCTTATAAATCACGTCTATGCTCTTCAGACTCAAGGCGCCATGCTCGGGGCTGGTCTACCTTCCAGACTCACTGCCACAAGGACAGTGAGTCCTCCTTTCCACTCCAGCATCCCTGCCCAGCTCAAGGCCTTCCCTGGCCTTCCTTTTGGCCTCTGCTCCCGTGCTCCCTCCCCCAAGAAGCCCTCCTCGGCCACCCTGGCCACCAGGCCTCTCCCTGCAGGCCAGTCTGCACCACACTGGTTACCCCTAAATACAGATCTCAGTATGCCCATCTGGTGGCCCTGGGTGGCCCCTACACCACTCTTGGCCTCAGTCAGCTGCTAGTTTATAAGGCTGGGTGAGAGGGCAGGAACCAGGTCTCTGAGGTGAGTTGGCCGGATGCTGGGTTTAGGGGAGGGGACAGCCTACTGCGGTTCCTTCCGGTCCCCCCCACCTGTGGACTGACAGCAGGTGGGGTCCCTGTGCTCAGGCCAGAGAGATGGCAGGACCCTTGTCTGCCCCGTTCGTGCACAGCTCCTGCCTGATAAGCAATTTCACCTGCCGAGCTGGACTCAGTACCTCGTGGGAAGTGACCACTTGGCGCCAGGCTCAGTGCAGCTCCAGGACAGAGAGAAGCCAGACAGACCCACTCTCAGCCCTGGGGGAGCTCCCAGCTAGCAAGGGTGCCGGGCATGGAGTGCTCTCCAAGGCCAAACAGACCATCATGGCCCCCTTTTAGACGAAGAGAGAGGGGCAGAGGGCTGGAGATCCTGAGGCCATCTGGCTCCTCTCTGCCTAGCAAAGGGCGTCTTCAAACAGGAAGGGGACTCTTGCATGACTCTGTGGGCCCCAGAGGGCACATAAGTGTGTATGGTGGGGAGGGCAGCCCCGCGCCAGCACCCATCACCCCAGGGGCCAGATTAGGAGAGGGGGCTGCAGAAACGTGTCCCTCAGGCAGGGTGCTCCTTTCTGTCTGCAGGTCTGACGGAGAACTTCCCAGAAAGGAGGGTCTGACAGGCCGGGGACACTGGCGCTCTTGTGGAAGGAGGGGGAGGGGACGGTCACTTGTTGGGCACTTACTCTGTGCTCAGCACTGCGCCAAGCGTTCTGTCCACGAGCCCACTGAGTTCTCAGAAACCACCCTGGGAGCAGGCAGCAGCGCCCCCACTTTACAGATGCGGAAATGGAGGCATGAATTGGTGAAGTCACAGGATTTGAACTCAGGCGGGTCCAATCCCAAAGCCGTTCTTGTTCCCCCAGGCCACTCCTGGGCCGTGGCTGCGCACGCAGCACTGCTGCGCGCCTCCCCATCGCCAGTCTGGAAGGGCGGCCCAGTGTCACCCTCGGCTCAGCCCTCCTGGGACAGCCATCCCCTCCCTGATCTGTGAGCCACAGCGTGGTCTGCTAATATCGGGCTGCGTTACGTACAACTGCAAACCCGTTATAGTCCTGTTTTCCTGATACGTGACAGGCTGTCAGGGCTCCCAGTGGTGCTGTGTTTCTGAGCACCATCCACCCACGGGATTATTAATCCTCATTCGGTGGCTGGTAGAGGGGGTGAGGCATCTGAGAAGGGTGACCTGCTCCTTTTCCCCGAGGGAACACTGAGGTGGGGCAGCTGGGGACCCCTGCCTGCCCGACTGTGTGCTCCTCGCTTCTCATCTCAGCTCCTGGCCTGAATACTCCTGATCCGTAGGAGAAGAGGCAGCCCAGGGCAGGGCTCGGCCTGGACCGTCACCTGTAAGTGAGGAGGGCCCGGGGGGTGGGGCCTGGCAGCTGCTCCCCTGTACGCCAGGCCTGGCTGGGGGTCACGTGAGTTGCACACCTGCACAGGGGAGTATCAGGGCAGGCCTCTCTCTGGGCAGCTGCCTGGTGCTTTCTGGAAGGGGCAGCAGATGCCCCAGGCCCAGAGGTGCTGTGAGGACACTGGGGAGGGGGCAGCAGCGGAGCCGGCAGCTGTCGGAGTAGCAGGCGTGGCCCTGTAATTGGGCAGCCTGTTCCCAGATAAGGCTGATAACACTGAACAGCTTCCCGCTCCACGCAGCCTGCGGCCCTTCATTTCCTGCTCCCACAGCCGGCGATCCCAATTACCTCACCTCCTGCTCGCCAGCGGCGGCTTCTGAGGCTGCCAGATGATTCCTCTGTCATCGGCCAGGCCTAGATCCTCTCTGGAGAGTGGGAGGGTATGGAGAGGGCAGCGGGGGTCTGGGGGTCATACTGGGCACGGCTGGAGGTAGGGGTGTGACGCACAGACCCAGGCCATCCCGGGGAGGGCCCATTTCTTTCCTGCCCGCACCCGCAGAGCAGGTTCGCCGTTCGCTGACTGGGCTGAGGAGCTGGCGAGTGGGCCTGTGAACAGGACAGACAGAGCTTCACCCACCTCTGGTTTTCCAGTAGCGTTCCCTGGCCTTGCTACCTCCTCTCTGCCTGCTTCCTCTCTCTCCTGAGCCCTCCAGAAGACCCTGGACATGTCGCTGAGCCCCTCGGCACCCATTGCCTTATCTGTAAAGCGGGGTGATGGAGGCAGTGCCCTTGCAGCGGGTGAGGTGAGAGCTCAGAGTGGAGAGGGCGAGCTCCTGCTTCAGCGCCCCACACTCAAACCATGCCCGTAGGATGAGGATAGGCACCCATTTCGCACTGGGGTAAACTGAGGCTCACACAGGGGTTTGGCTAGTGCTGAAGCAACGAGACGGCCCCTGGCCCTTCTCCTCTGCTGCGACTCCCCAGAGGGTAGACTTGGGGGAAGAGAGGAGGAAGGGGCAGCCTGTCTGAAAGGGGCAAAGGTTGGCTTCAGACTCCCATCACGCCAAGGGGGTGGAAGAGGCACATAGGAGGTGTGGGCTGTGAAGAGGGAACACGCAGGTTCCAGCTCCTCTCAGGCTGGGCGTGTCCAGTCACAGACTTGCGAGGTGGTGAGCACCCAAGAAGGGTGCCGCAGACTTGGGAGGTGGTGGGAGGCTGGACCTGTAACGAGGGGGCATTCCCAGGGCCTTCCACGGCTGGACCGTGCGGGCTCTGGGTCCCCCAGGCCATACCTGACTGGGGGAACCCCACTCTGATTGGGGGAACAGGTAGCACGGAGGCAGTGGGCACCGAGGTGTCTGTACCTGGATAGAGGGCCTATGGGAGCAGCCCTGCCGTGGCACAGATACGGAAACCGAAGCCCAGGCCCAGAGAGCGGTGGATCACCCAGCCACTCCAGGCGGATCAAACCGGGGCCTTCCCCTCCAAATTGGGGTCCATTCCCTCGCCAAAGTGTTTCAGAAGCGCATTTTTAGGTGGAACCGAGCTTGACGGCGAGAGGCCCGCCCCTAGGCGCTGATTGGTTGCCTCTCCCACTGGCCCTGGGGCGGGGCTCGAGACCCCTGGCGCCCAGACTGGCACTGCGGCTCTCGGGTGGGGGGGGTGGGGGGCGGGCGCCCAGGTGGCCCCACAGGCAGGGAAGGGGTGGGCGGCGCGGGAGGCGCAGGGATGGCTAGGGGCCCCCTCCCACACGGCGTGGGTAGGGGGAAGCGGGTGACCAACTCCCTAAGGGGCAACTAACAGACCAATTAAGCTGCCAATAAAAAATTTAATCAAGTAATAATGCACCTTACTTTGTTTAATTAGTGTTCTGTCAAGTGAATGAATATTTAAGGCGCGGGTGGCGGTGCCAGCATCTGCCCAGCGGGTAGAGAGGCCGGGCCCACATTTCATTTGGCCTGACAGCTCCCCACGCAGGCATTGATTGTTGCCACTGCCGCCCAGGAGGCCCAAGAGCGCAGAGTGGCGGGGAGCTCTCCATCCCTGCGCAGGCAGACTGCGGCCGGCCCTGCCCCGTCTTGGCCTCAATTTTCTCATCTGTCTAATGGGAGCAGGAGTCCAGGCGAGCTCTGTCAGTCTTTAAAAAATCCTTGGATTGATTTTTTTTCTGAAACCCCAGAGTCCCAAGTGGGTGCGGAAGGCATTTGGAGCCTGACAGCCCAGTGTTCTGCCCCCCCGCCGAAGTCTACGCCCCCAGGGATGCCCAGTGTCTGTCAGTTGTGTGAGCCTGTGAAGGGGTACCTGGAGAAGACCCCAGCCCGGAGATACTCTGGGAGGTGGCCCCTCCACGGCCCCCAAGCCTGAGGACCGAGAGTGGGTCCTCAGGCCTGTGAGATCCTGGCAAGGACTGTCTGGGCTATATACTTCCTCCTTTCCTTCATTCAGCAACTTGGGGGCTTGTGCTCTGTGCCGGGCCCAGTGTTTCTTTCCTTGGAAAATGCAGGACTTGCGCTGCCTCTCGAAGACCCAGTCTGGGAACCCTGCAGGCCCCACGTCGCTCCCCTTCCCCACGCCTCTCCCGGCCTCGGTAGGTGTGGGAAGTGGGCCGAGCCCTCTGGGCCAAGCGTGTCAGCCCCACCCTACCTCTGCGGGGCCTATTTGCATATTCATAACCTGGGCGGGCATGCGCATCGCATCGCGTTGGGCGGGCGGTGGGGCATCCTCAAGCGGCGGCCTGTTCCTGCCTTTTCTTCATGGAAAGTGCCCGGCGCTCCTCCACCTCCCTCCCCAGCCACCTGAGAGCCTCGCGCTGGAAGGACTTTGGTAATTATTTGTTTCAGTTGAGCTGTTTTCAGTCTAGGCTAGGCTGAGTCTTGTAATGAGTATGGATTTGCCAGTAAATAAGTCCCCCGCTTCTAACCCCTGTAATAAATGCATTTGGAGTAATCTGGCGATCACGCGGTGTAATCGCTGGCTGTCAGGGCAGATGGATGCGCCGCGCGCTGACTTTGCCACTGTCCGTCCTTCCTTCACGCTATGCCTCCGTCCCGCCCCCAGCTGGAGGCGAGGACCCTCTGCTAGGGGAGAGGAGTAGGTAGGCCCCGCCTGTTCGGACCCCAGTCCAGCCTCCGGGGCCTCGGGTCCCTCCTTGTGCCGGCATGGGCTTTCTAAATCACCTGCCTCTGACCCCGTGGCCAGGGCCTTGTTCAAAATGCATGGTCCTGGGTGCTACCCCTAACTTGCAGGAGTGGATTATCTGTGCGTGGGGTCCCGAATCTGCATTTTAAAACACCTCCCTCTGGCCCCAATTTAGGCAGCCAGGGCACTTTTGAGAGCATCCCTCGGTGGAATGTTTAGTTCCAACTTTACTTTTCAAAGGAGTAAATGAGACACTCTTATACTTGGCCACCCGCTCCACCACCACCCCCCGCCCCCCATTTCCATTCCTTCTGTTGGCTAATTTTCCGAACAAATATGGCCCTGTTCATGCCTCTGAGACTTTGTCCAAGCCTCTGCCTGGCATGCCTTGGCCCCTTCTCTGCCTGGATGTCCACGTAGCCTTGCTCAAATGCCCCCTCTTCCATGAAGCCTTCTCGAACTTCCCTAGACAGGGGTCCCTCCTCTTCAGTCCTCTGGCTGGGCATACAGTTGTCTTTCTACACAAGTGCCTGGTCCCGCCACACTGTGAGGGCTGCACCTCCCCTTTGCTTCTTTGAGCAGCCCCCTGCACCTTGCACGGTGCCTGGCACGTCGTAGGTGCTCAATCAGCGTGAGGTGTTGTGAACCAATAAACAAGTGATGAGCCTTGGCTGCCTCCCAGAGGGAGCCCTGAGTTTGTGGGCTGCCTCAGGCTGGGCTTATGCAGAGGTCTTCCCAAATCCTGGTCTTATATCTGCTAAGTCCTCTGCCCATACCCTGGGCCCACCTGGGCATTCTGGAGGTGGAGGCCACCACATACGAGGCCAAAGGAAATGTCACAGACTTCAGCCCAGTTCAGCCCAGCCTCCTCCTGCACTCTGGCACCCAAACTAGGGTGAGTGTGAGGTTCTTGTAACAACTCGGTCAGCATTTACTGAACACCCACTCTGTGCAGGCACTGTTCCAGGCACTGGGGGTGGAGCCACACTGACAAACTGACATTTGATGAGACTGACATATGCTGGGACAGGGACACCACAGCTGCAAGGGGACAGGGCTCCTGCCACACCTCCCGGCTATGAGGGGATTAAGGTGGTGTGAGGGCTCAGTTGCTGTAGTGCAGTCTCCATTTGAATGAAGCCTTTCAGGGAGCAATGTGGTCAGTGAAAAGGCCACTGTAGAGTGGTCAAGGGCACAGACACAGGAGCAGGGTGAACTCGGGCTCTGTGTGCCCTCAGACTGATCGCTTAACCTCTCTGTGCCTCAGTTTCCTCATCTGAGCAGCGTGGAGAGTGATACTAGTGGGCTCCTCCTAGGGTTAATACTGGCTGCAGGAGTTAACAGTTATAAAACACCTAGAAGATTGCCTGTTCATCGGAAGTGCCACTCGTGCGTCAACTGAAAACACAGCCCATATGTATACCAGGTGTCACGGAAGCCCAAGGAATGAAGGAAGGAGAGGAGGAAGAGTTCCGGGGGAAGTGACATTATGCTTTTCTTGAAGGATGAACAGGAGTTCGTCAGGGGGTGGGGGGAGGGCAGTCTCAGGGCCCCAAGAAGCCCCCATTACTGCCCAGCAACCCTCCTAGCAGCTCCTTCCCCCCTGCTCGCTGAAGCTCACCTGGGAATAAAACCACCTTGAGGGGAGTGAGGTTTGGGTAACCTGGGTGTGTGTGCTGGAGGGGGCGGGAAGGGGGTGGGTAGCTGGGACAGGCCTCAGCGTGTGCTGAAACCGGGCTCTCCCTACACAGGCAGCAGCGCCACTGGTTCTTGCCCGCCTGTCAGCCAGCAGTCATGTTTAATAAAGGCCCCAAATTAGACAGCCAAGCGCAAGCACCCTCAGTCTAACAATGCAATTAGCACAGACAAAGCATCTCACTTCCTCCCCGGCCCCAGAAAGGGTGGCAGAGGGCAGGGGACGGGCCAGGCCCTCCCTAGAGAGCTGTGGAGAGGTTTGAAAAGGAACCAGCGATAGAGGAAGAGGTGACGAATCGCATCTGAGTGATGGCTCCTCTTGTTGTCAGGCAGCTGCAGGGAGAGAGCTCATCTTTGGTGGATCTTTGTAGGTTATCTGGCTTTGCACAGGGACACCCACACATACGTGAGGTCTCCTTCTCTCCGAGCCCCTCGATCTCTACGAGTCCCCCAAATGTCCCACTCTGGTGTGGGATGTTGACAGTGGGGGAGGCTCTGCTTATGTGGGGGGGAAGGGGGTACATGGGAACTCTCTTGTACCTTCCACTCGGATTTGCTGGGAACCTAAAACTGTTCTTTTTTTTCCCCCAATATTTATTTATTTTTGGCTGCACAAGGTCTTAGTTGCGGCACACGAGCTTCTTAGTGGCAGCAGGCATGCGGGATCTACTGCCCCAACTAGGGGTTGAACCCGGGTCCCCTGCATTGGGAGCGCGGAGTCTTAGCCACTGGACCACCAGGGAAGCGCCCCCCCCCCCCCCCCCGCCCCGTCTCTCCCTCTCTGTCCTGCATCTTCTCTCTTGTCATCTGAGGACAGATGCAGGCTGGGTTTCCATGAATAAACATCAGCAAAGGGGGGAATATCCCACACTGCACAGCCCGGGCTTGAGGACAGAAAGCAAGCAAGCAAGTGACATTCCCAGCTCCACGTGCAGCCCTTCGGGTGCTGGGGGTGGCTGTCTCACCCAGGGAGGGCCTGCTTGTTCGGGGGTAGACCCGTCCGATGGCTCTGGCTCCACAGGGAGGGGGATGTGAGGTCTGGGAGGCTGATCAATGTCCGCACTGGGCCTGGGGCCCCGGGGTCCTGACTCTTCAGGACCTGGCACTGGAACAAGCAGTCTCTGTTTTCTCTTGGCCAGAGAGCCAGGGCCCTGAGGCCCTGCCCTGGCTGGACACGTGGGGCCGGGTGTGTGTGTGCATGACACACGGTCCTCGCCTGAGACCTGCCTGCTGGCTGTGGCTTCCTCCTCTCCAGCCCTATTAAAACCCAGAGTGTCCTGACAGCGATAGAGCAGTGGGGTGCAGAGGGTAGGGCCTCTGGCCAGACATTAAACAGTACAGAGCGCTCTCAGCTCTCCCCTCCCCTCTCCCCTGCCTCCCAGAACGCAGCCAGGCCTGGCACCCACTGCCCAGTGAAGGTTGGCAGAGAGGGGGCAGCCAGACAACACCTCGGGCACTCAGTGGCCAGGAGCCCAGAGTTTCACAAAGACCTTAATCAATCATTTGTTCATTCATTCATTGACCAAGAGCCTCCAGAGCCCACCTAGGACACACCAGCCAGGCAGGAGGGACACCATGGTCGCTGAGACACTCTGGTCCCCTCCCCAGCACCCCAGCACAGTCTAGTAGGAGGACAGGCCAGACATGGGGCAGTGATGGTGCTGGAGGAAGGAAACTGGGAGAGGCTCCTGACCCTGACTTGGGGGCCTCGGAAAGGCTTCCCAGAGGAGAAATGGGGTGGACACGTGTTTGGAGGTACGGTGGTGGCCAAGGAAAGGAGTGCAGGACGGCATTTCAGGAGAAGGGCCGGGGTAGGAGAGGCTGAGGAGTGACGGCACAGAGGTCAAGAGTCGGGGCAGCATGAAGCGTGAGAGGTGAGGCAGAGGGCAGCAGGCTGGGGCAGGATGGCGGCAGGCCGCGTGCAGGAGGAGGCTGAGCTTTGTGCAGAGGTGGCTGGGGTCTTGGAGGGCTGCAACCCAGGGCCTGACAACGGTCAGATCTGCCTTTTAGGATCTCCCTCCCTCTCTCCTTCCTCCCCTCCAAAACCGAACATTCATGGGGGCCGCGGTTATTGTGGCAGGGTGTGTGCTTGTCCTGAGCTAGAGAAGGTTTAAAAGACGAAAAAGAGAGAGTCCACCATCCCTCGGTGCACAGCCAGCCGGGTTGGAGAGGACGCAGCCGGGTTCACCCCAGCACTGCGAGAGCACAACTCACCCTGCCTCAGGAAGGCTTCCCAAAGGAGGCGACCTCTGGGGCGGGGTTGGGGGGGGCCTTGATCGATGAATCGGAGCTTGCTAAGTGGCTATAAAGGTGTATTTAAGGAGTTACTCTTCTGAGGAGATGTCTGCCTCCAGGGTGGGCACATGGTGAGGCTTACTGCTTCCAGGTGCTCCTGAGCACTCTGACCCACTCCACCCTCACGGTGCTCCTCTGAGGACCCGTCTTACAGAAGGGCTGCTTGACTGGCAAGCAGACGGCCTAAGATCACACAGCTGGAGAGCAGCAGAGCCAGGATTTGGACCAGGCATCCAGCGGCAGCGCCCACACTGATAACCAGGGTGCCCTGCTCTCCCCGTGCACAGGACGGCTCTGTACCGAACACCTGCTGTGTCAGGCCCCTGCCAGGTGCTGCGGAGGAGGTGCCAAAGCATCACCAGCGTCCCGGCCCTCCTCCCCCGGGCTGGGCGGGCCCTGGGGAGACCAGTGAGGTTTCCAGTGACTCTCAGTGACCAGTGTTTCAGTCCATTTGCCAGGGGCTGGCAGCTCCCCAGGGTATGTGAGGTTTAAAGGGCAGAATGGAAGTGTCTCGTTTCCTCACAAGCAGGGACTGGCTTGGTTGAGGGCTGCTGGGGGTCAGGCGGGCAGGACGGCGCGGGTAGGAGGCCAGCATGCCCACCCGTAGGAGCATGTAGCTCCAGGAGGCGGGAGGGGAGAGCCTTGCTCGGGGCACCCGCCGACCCGATCGGCACAGCAGCGTTGCAAGCAGGACACCTGGCCTCCTCCGGCTGCTTCAGTCTCCCCTGGGAGAGCGGTGAGGGAGAGTCCATTATCAGGCAAATAGCAGCTACTGACGTGAAAATGAAATATAGATTCAATACCTGTACCTTTCGGCTTGCAAATCATGCCCCCAGGCCAGGTGACAGCCAACACAGACGCCGGTTCAGGTTACAGAACGCCGGTTCAGATTACAGAACGCGGGAGGACCGACCTCAACCCCCTACCCCAAATCCCCAGCAGTTCTCCCTGGGACTCACGGACCCAAAGCAGAGCCCAGGCTCTGGCTCCCTGCTGCCCTCAGTGGGTGACGGCACAGACGGGCCTGTGGCTCCTGCACACACACCACCTGGTGTCCCCAGAGCAGGGAGCCCAGGGAAGGAGCTGCCCCAGCCTGCGGCATCGGAGGTGTCAGATTCAGTCGGCCCTCAGGGGCCTGGCAGGCATGGCCCCGCTTGGGAATCGGGGCTGGCTCCAGAGCTGTTGGCCTTCCAGCCTGCAGGTGGCTTGCCACTCCCGCTCTCCCAAAATGGGCACCAAGGGGGTCCGGGAGGAGCTGAGCAGCTCACTTCCTGCTGCCGTCCATTTAGCCGACGTTCCCTTGACTTTGAGTGGGCTGGCAGTGAACTCATCCCCGTTACAATGCACTCAGGGACCCTGACAACTAATTTAATTTAAAACATCCTTGCCATAAAAGCTCAGAACGGAAAACCACCGAGTCCTGGGGGTTATTTAACAAATTGCCTCACAGATAAATACATTAAAACGATCCTCAAACCAGAGTCGTGCGAAGTTAAATTAAAATGAAGAAAGTCGAATCAAAATATAAATTAATGGCATTGAGATACAGCGTTTGAATTGGCAGGAGTCATGTGAGGGGAGCGTTGGCAAGGGCTCCGCCTTCTGTTCAGGTGACGTGGCACCTCTAGGCAGTGCCAGAAACCCCTTCTGTACCAGGCATTGGGGAGCTGGGGACAAGGTGGCCCCAACCACACCCAGCACCCGCCTGGCCCACCCTTCCACCCTGGAGGACACTTCACACCTACCAGCCCTGGCAGAGACTCTGACTGGCTTGCTCCCTGCCTCTGGCCCGGCTTTTGGCGTGCCCCAGCTGTTATACAATGGAGGTGCCCACCACACCTGTGTTGCCAGCTGGCATCAAGAAATAAGGGAGGGGCTTCCCTGGTGGTGCAGTGGTTAAGAATCCGCCTGCCAATGCAGGGGACACGGGTTTGAGCCCTGATCCGGGAAGATCCCACACGCCGCGGAGCAGCTAAGCCCGTGCGCTGCAACTACTGAAGCCCGTGTGCCACAACTACTGAAGGCCGCACGCCTAGAACCCGTGCTCCACAACAAGAGAAGCCACCGCAATGAGAAGCCTGCGCACCGCAACGAAGAGTAGCCCCCGCTCGCCGCAACTAGAGAAAGCCTACGTGCAGCAACGAAGACCCAACACAGCCAAAAATAATTTAAAAAGAAAAAGAAATAAGGGAGATTGGGCATGTTAAGGCCTGGTGCAGAGTGGAGCCTGTCATAAGCGTGAGGTCCTAGGATGATGATGGTTTTTATCACTGTCGCACATATTTACTGCTGAGTGAACCTTAGAGCGCCCCACAAAGCCAGCAAGGCCAGCATTCCCATTTGATTCACAAGTAAACTGAGGCCAGGGAGGCACAGGCAGAAATGGGAAGGGCTCCACACGCCAAGGGCTTTTGCCTCCGTTTCTTCCAGCCAGCATGCAGGGTCCTGATTTCACCTCTCTGTCTGTGTCTCTTTCTCTCCCTGCTGAGGGCAGAGAAGCTGGGGCTGCGCTGGCTGCCAGCCAGGTGCTCAGGTCCTGGCTGCAGCCCTGTGGGCATGCCCACCCCCACTGTGGACCTATGCTCCCAAGCAGCCCTCCCAGCCTGGCCAGGGTCAGCCTCTGGGCTTAGCCAGAGGTTGTCAGGACTGTAGGGGACTTGGCGGGAGGTGGGCACCCACGTAACCACCCCCTTTTCCCAGGCTGGAGTGGCCCTAGGTGCCGACAGGCAGCAATGGGGACATTATCCGGAGCTGCCTTTCTTGATGGTGCCACGAGCTAATCAGTCTGGGAGGGAAAAGAAGAGGGAATCCCCAGCGAACAGCGGCAGGGAGGGGTGAGGAGAGATGGGGCAGGAGAGGAGCCTAGGAGAAGGGGGGGCAGCGTGAGAATGTGGGAGACCCCATCCCCCAGCTTTTGATGGCAGAGAGGTGGAGGGAGGGAGAGCAGGAAGGCACTGCTGTGTGTGCGTGTGTGTTGAGGGGGGCCCGGGGGATGTCTTCACCTGGAATCACAGCCTATCTGACACCCGAGACAGCTCTGAACCAGGAGGGGAAAAGCGCTGCCAGGCCTGGCCGAGGTGCAGCCTGTCAGTCGTCTGCGCCTGGTGGGGTGGGTGGCCTCCCGGGCCAGCTAGAGGAGGGGATGGTTCTCAGGTCAGCCCGGCCACTGGAAGCCTGGGGGTGGGGGGGGCTCTCCCCGCCTAGCAGTCCTCCCAGATGTGGGGCCAGTTGGGGGGGCGGGGCTGCTGGCTCTGCCCTGCAATGGCTGGACCCCATCCTGGGCAGGGGGAGGCAGTCCCCTCCCTGCAGGGACACATGCAGAGTGTTGTGTTCACGTGGGAGGGGGTGCAGTGACACTCCCGAGTCTGGCCTGGGCAGCTGCGTCACCTAAATGCTTCACCGGGAAACCTCTGTGAGCGGGCAGTGCTGCCGACGCAACAGGCTACTTATTGACAGTCATTAAGTCTTTAGCAAATGGTTTCGGGAGAAAAAATAGCCATGATGACCATTTATCTTGGGTGCCCATCTCAGGCCTCAGCTATGAAGGCATGTGCTTCCCCAACCCCCGGGCGCCGGATCCGTGTCCCTCTGCAGGGGCGCAGGGCAGGGGGTCCAGCAGACCTGTTGGAAGCTGGGGGGCTGGGGCAGGGTGGTGATGAGAGGTGTTGGCAGGTACCAAGCTCTGTGCTAAGGGCTCCCTGCATCTCAGTCTTCATGGCGGCCTTAGGCAGGAGATGCTATTATGATATCCCTTCTGCAGATGTGGCAGCTGAGGGCCTGAGATGCCAGGTCGTGTGCTCAGGGCCACACAGCTGGTGGGTGACAGAGGTGGGAACTGAATTCCTGC
>NW_006789022.1:2396578-2399141 GCF_000442215.2 Lipotes vexillifer | reverse complement strand
GCTGAACCAAGTGAGGTGACTGGGACCCGTGATCAGAGCCCAGCGTGTCCCCTCCAAGGAGGCCAGGCCAGGCCCACAGAGCTGCAACTAAGGGTTAGGATTCTCCTGGCCTTGGGCAAGCCCCGGAACCTTTCTGAGCTTGAGTTTCATCTCCTGTGAAATGGCGGGGCTGGGCCTCGGGAGGAAATGTGCGGGAAGTGTCTGGAAAACTATAAAATGCCAGATAAACAAGAGGCTGTCGGGAAGCTTCCCCACACTCCTTGCAGGTGAATGGAGGGTCACCTGAGAGCCAGGGGCAGGTCCAGCGGGATCCAGCCCCTCCTGCCACTCGGGGGAAGGGCTGCTGCCACAGTGGTGAAGGAAACACCGTAACTAACCCGGGTGTGCTGGGGCCATGGGGCCGCCCAGCTGATCCGGGCAGATTTAACAGGACTTTGAAAAATAAAAACGTAAAACAGCAAACCGCTGCCCGCTCCTCCCGCTGCAATAAAAATGGATTTTTTTGTTCGTGGAATGAAATTTAATGACTTTGGTGGGAGACGAGGCGGGAACAGTAATAGTTTTTTTGCTCTTTCCCATTTTGGAAGCGGGGAGAGAAGGAAGGAAGAGTGAGGCCAGGGGCCCGTCTGGGACACTATCGGGGAAGGGGATGCTCGGGGGTCTGCATCCTCCGGGGGTTGGTTAAGTAAACCGAGGAGGGGCTGTCTTTATTCATTGCTCTCAAGGAGCAGTGCATACAGTTCATCAAACCTTCACATTTCCCGTGCTGGCCATACTCATCTCTCTGTTCTCCCTGTGCTCCCGTGTGGGACACCAGGCCTTTGCTCTGCTGAAAGCAGCCTTCCAGCCCTCCTGAGCCCCCTGTTAGCACCAGCCCTCAATTTCTGCCCAGTGCGGGGCTGTGCGGGGGACCCGGGGTTCCTGGGGCCCCTCACAGAGCAGCAATCTGGCAATACGTGTTGAATGAATGCGTGAGTGAAGGTCATGGACAGAGACCCAGTGTCTACCTTTCCTTGTAACCTGGTACAGCCGGGGCCGGGCTGAGGCCAAGGACAGAGTCCCTCTGCCAGCTTGCCAGGCGGCCCCCGCTCCTGGACTGGGCTGGGACCAACCTGGGGCCTTCCCTAGATGAGGGGACCTGTTCCTGGAAACTCCTCCTCCAGGTACAGCTTGTGCCATTGCCCTCTCTGGGCATTAGCTTCCCCACCTGTGAAGTGGTTGTGGGGTCTGCACGAGACCGGGGCCCTTTGTCAAGCAGGAGGCCCCAGCACCAGGTGAGGCAGGAGACTGGGCCTGTGAGGGACCCCGAGTCAGGACTCACCAGGCCAGGCTGTGCACAGGGGCTGGGAGTGGCAGGAGGCCTGGGAGGGGGTCACAAGGAGCCCCCCAACCTGCCCAGTGGTGCTTCCAGCTCCAGGCTCCGCAGCCTGGAGAGGCCTGAGCGGCCGAGGGGGACGAGCCGTCTCCTGCGCTGAGCCGGCAGGTCGATAACAAAACAAGCGCACTATTGACCGACAGCGCACTAAATCCTCCCGGCAGACAAGATGATGCGAGCCCGAATCGACTGCTGAACTCATAACCTGCGTGGCCCTGCCCCGCCACTTGGGAGCCAGAGGAGGGGGCAGGCGGCTGGGGCCTGGGGGTGGGGGGGCGGGCAGGGATGGGGCGCAGGGCTTCACATCATCCTCCTGCTGCCCTGGGATGGAGAGGCTGATCCCGCCCCCATTGCTGGGCTGGGCCCCGGGGAGGCGGGCCTAGGACAGTCGCCTTTTGGGGGCTGCATCAGGAGGAGGCTTTGGAAGCCAAAAGTGCAGCAATCCCAGAAGCTAAAATTAGGAGGTCAGCTGATCCAGCTCTTTTGTTTTTAATTAAAATAATGACATAACATCAGATAAATACAAAAAATACACGTGGCATCTCTGTAAGTCATGAAGCATAATGATAAATCACACACTCTGAACCCACCATGCAAATTAAGCCCAGTGGTTAAATGCCCAGACTGCTGGGTTAAAGTAACAGCCGTGCCGCTTCCCGCTGTGTGGCCCTGGACACGCTGCTTTCTGTTCCTTAGTCTCCACAACCATAAGATGGGTGATAAAGAGCACCCCCCACCCTGGTTACAGGCTTGTTCTGAGGATGAAATGAGTTCAGATTTCTAAAGCACTAGGAGCACAGGAAGAGGTAACTGCTCCCAGCGGAATCTGGGATTTCTTTCTCCCTTGCTTCCTGTTGCAGCTTCACCCCACGTGTGGCCCCGGGCTCCCTCACCTGGCCTTTTGAGGGTCTGTGAACCCTAAGAATCCCTTGTAAACCTGAATGTCTGGGGGAGGAGGTTCATATTCCAGGAACAGGATCAGATTCTCAAGGTGAGCCCTCTGAAAGTGAAGACCCCTGATCTGCTCCAACTGCCCCATTTTATGAGGGGTCCTGTGGCCCAGGGAGGTGTAGAGCCCCACCCGTGGTCAGCCAGAGGTAGAGCTGGCAGGCCAGAGGAGGGATGCTGACAGCTCAGAGGATGCTGGGCCATATGCAGGGGAGGGGGCCAGAGACCCGCCCCCCCCCC
>NW_006789022.1:2384339-2396443 GCF_000442215.2 Lipotes vexillifer | reverse complement strand
CCCCCCCCCCCCCCCGCCCCACCGCAAGGTCCTGAGGGCCATGGGGCACCATGCTCAGACCCCCAGGGCTGCCTAATGCTGTGCACATGGTGTCCGGTTGTGACGAACGTGCTGTCCCCCGGCCGTTGTCCTGTGGTCTCTGTAGATCCCTGCTACCCTATGCCCATCCTCCCTCCTTTCTGAGGCAGCCAGCACCAGACTCCAGGTCCCACAGGTCTGCCTTTGAACCCCACTTGCCACTCTCCAACTTCTGCTCTGGACAGGTTACTTAGCCGCCCAGAACCTCAGTTTGGGCATCCGTAAGATGGACAGAATGAAGCTGGGAGGTTTAGGGAAGGACTGACTGAGGTCACATGTGGCACTTGTTAACTTATTAATTCAAAGTTAGTGCCAGTTTCCTGCTGTCCCGAGGTCGCCCAGCTCCGCCCCAGTTCAGGAGGCGCAGCCCGTAGACGGCGCTGGGGCTGCACACCTGCAGCTGGGCCGGGAGCCTGTGTGGTCTGGCGCGTCAGATGGTGTGGGAGTGTGCGTGTGCGCGTGGGTTCTCGCCTCCTAAACGCACTCCTCGGAGAGTAAAGGCTGAGCCTCTGCAGGGTAAACAGTGCAGCTTCCCGCGGAGAAGCTGGTGTCCGGCTGGACTCAGGGCAGGGAGGCCCCACAGCCCCAGGAGCCTTGCAGGGGCCAGAGCCGCAGCTGGGACTCCGGGCTGTGTGGCTGGAGGTCTGGCTGGACCAAGAGTGCAGGGGAGGGAAGCTGGGGCCCTGGCCACTGGGGGTGCCGTGGAGGCCCAGGCACGAGGGAGAGGGGAGGCATCTTGCCAACCGCACCCCCAGCCGTCTGCACCACGGGTGACCTGTCAGCCTAGCCGGTCAGAGGGATGTTGGGGGGGTACACCCTCCTCACTCCAGTCCTGCCTTCCCCCAGGGAGGAGTCATCTAGAATGTCACAACTAGACATGAGGCTGGCTCAGGGCAATGGTCTCCTTTTATGATGGGGAAACTGAGGCACAGAGAAAGGAAGGGCTTCCCCAAGGCCTCTGAAGCCTGTTTGTGGGGTTCTTTCCTGTCTCTACCAGGGGGGTAAGGCTTATGAGGGAGGTTCCCTCAACTCTTCTACCTCCTGAATTCCTATGCATCCTTCAAGGCCCAAGCTCTGGGAGAACTTTCCTGACCCCTGCCCTCTTACCTCTGAGGTTTGTGACCACAGCTTTCTGTGCTGAGCCCTAGTGGGTTCCCCCACCCTGGATCCCATGTGACTCTCAGAGCAACCTTGGGAGGGAGGACTTGTCTTTATGCTATAGAGGAGGAAGCAAGCTCAGAGAGGTTGAGTTTCTGGTCCAAGGTCACACAGCAGATACAGGGTGGATAAGCAATCCCCCTCTGTGCCTTCAGCCTCCTCTGCATGCCCTCCATTGTAGCCCTTCTCCCATCACTGAACCAGGCTTTCCTCGAGGGACATCCCACACCTTTCCAGCGCATCCAGATAGACCCCCCTTTTTCCCAGGAGCCAGACACCATTAATCAGCCCTGTGGGCCCCTGAGCTGCTGCCTGGGGTTCTTGAGCTCAGCGCTTTACTCGCAGCAAGCAGATGATCAAATCTCCAAGTTTCAAGCTCTTGGAGCTTGGGGTGGGGAAGGCTCTGGTTGCCCCAGTGATCTCTGACCTCATTTTGGGATCCTGAGCATACCCTTTCCATCCGGGAGTCTCCTGCTCGGTCAAGGAGGTGCCACTCTGGGGCCAAACGGGTTGTTCCCTATCAAATCAGTTGGCCTCCTGACTTCCCCAGGGCTGAAAAGGGAGGTCTGGGATCCAAGACCCTGCCCCAGCCACCTGCAGGACAGGAAGGGTGTGAGGACCCGGGCATGTTGGACTTGAGGAGGCCTGGTCTCCATTATGGCCCCAGGAAGCACTTTATCTTCTCTGGGCCTCTTTCTTCTACTTGGAGAAGATGGGAGGTGAGGCTGACCCCACAGGGTGGCTTATGAGGACCTTCCCCAGGAATCCTGGGCCACATCTAGACAGGCTGGGACCTACCTGGCCCCGCTCTCCTGATGACCTGTCATCACCCCATCTGGGTAGAACTGGCCCTGCCCGGGGGTGGCCCTCCTGGGTCTGAACCACTCCCTGGGCACCATCTAAAGCCTGGCACTTTAAACGCTTTCCTTCTTTGAAAGCTTATCACAATCCACTATTATTCCCATTTTACAGATGGGGAAACTGAGGCTCAGAGAGGCTAAGTAACTTGTCCAAAGCCACCCAGCTGGTAGGTGGCCCAGCCCTATACAGTCTCAAACCGAGGCTCAGGCAGAGGTGGATAGATTACCTGGCCCTGTTGACCCTCCCCTCGGTGGCTGGATTCTTGTCCTGTTCCCTTCTCATTTGAAGTGACAATCTACACAGCTCCTGAGGAGAGGGAGGGGAGACCCCGAACCTGGCCCTGGGGTGAAGGGAAGCTGGAGGGAACAGCCCAGAGGTCCCGCTCCACGTTGTTCTCACTCCTTTCTGCTGCCTCCTCACTGGTGCCTCCGCTCCCCGCAACCAGAGGCATCTCCCTAAAACACAGTCTTACCCTGCCAGTCGCCTGCCTGGGCCTGGGTCCTGGTGAGACCATGGAGGGCCTCTACCTCTGGCCCCAGCAACCTTCCCAGCTCTCCCCCACCCTGCCCCCCCTTCCCCTCTCCCTTTGCTCCTCAAATGAGCCATGCCCCATGCTCTGTGCCCCGCTGCATATCACCCTGCAGGTTTCTACTTCCCAAGCAAAGCCCTCTGACCCCTCATAGGCCTCCCTACTGAGGTACCTCCAGACCTCCCACCTCCTGGGTCAAAGAGCCCCCTCACTGCACCCTGGTTCAGCAGCTCTGAGGTCAGGACAGGTCTGGAGCCTCCCTGGGTGCCCAGAGCAGCCTAGTGCTCAGATCCCTGATCTGTCTCCAGTGCCCAGAACAGTGCCTGGCATGTCACAGGCCGGCCTTATGCTCTGGGTGAATGAATGAATGAATGAATGTCCTCTGCGCTGGGCTCTGTGCAGACACTTAGGATCTAGAGATGGCCGACTTTCATGTCACCGCTCTAAACTTTCAGCCAGTATCAGCTCACTTAATGCTCACAGCAGCCTTATATGGTGGACACTATTATCCCCATTCTCCAGAGGAGGAAGCTGAGGCACAGGGAGGGATGTGAAATCACCCAAGGTCACACAGCCAGGAGAATGCGGGCCCCCCACCCTGACTTCAGGAGCTGGTCCCAGCAAACACTGGGATGACTTGGGTGGTTTGTGGCACCAGAGCACCCAAGCAGTGAGAGGGGGCAGGACCCAGGGGTGCAGTGCAGCCAGGATGGAGCAAATACCTATTGGCCACTCCCCCTTTAGCAGCGGTACTGGCTCAGGCGGAGGGGTGGAGAGAGACTTGATCCAACAAAATAGAGTTCAGATTTAGCAAATAAAAATGCCAGATGCCTGGGGCTTCCCTGGAATCCGCCTGCCGATGCAGGGAACATGGGTTCAAGCCCTGGTCCGGGAAGATCCCACATGCCATGGAGCAACTAAGCCCGTGTGCCACAACTACTGAGCCTGTGCTCTAGAGCCTGCGAGCCACAACTACTGAGCCCAGGCACCACAACTACTGAAGCCCATGCGCCTAGAGCCCATGCTCTGCAACAAGAGAAGCCACCGCAATAAGAAGCCCACGCACCGCAATGAAGACCCACTCGCTGCAACTAAAGCCCGCGCACAGCAACGAAGATGCAACGCGGTCAAAAATAAATTAAAACAACAACAACAACAACAACAACAACCAGATGCCCAATTAAATTTGAATTTTGGAGAAATAACCAATAATTTTTGTAGTATTAAGTATACCCCAAGTGATCTTTGGGACTTAACTTACACCAAAAAATGTATTGGTTGGTTGTCTGAAATACACGTTTAAGTGGGTTTCCTATATTTTATCCGCCAGCCCTACAAAGAAGAGGTAGAAAGGACCCTGGGGGGGTGAAAGCTAGGTTGTAATGTGAGATTACAGCCACCTTACAGAGGGGAAACTGAGTTTCAGAGCAGCAGGCTCTTGTCATTGAGAAAGCCAAGATAGAACCCAGGCTCTGGACTCCCAGCCCTCGTACTCAGTGGGCTGCCCCAGGAGACCAGCCCGGGAACACCCCCCCCAGCCCCACCCCCATCCCCACAGCTTGGCAGAGCTGCCCTGTGCCCTCTGCCAGGTGCCTAATGCAAGCCACAAACCACAAACCAGCCAGAGGGTCTCCTCTCCAACTTCCCCTTCCACCATCCCTCTCATACTCCCTCCCTCACTCATCTCCTGGGCTTGGGGCTAAGACTCCCTCACGTGGAAGGGATCTGCATGGAGTGAATTTTCACAGCTGGGTTATCACCTCCCCAAAATAGGGCCGAGTGATGGATGGGAGCTGTTGCCAGGCCCTCCAGCCGTGGGGAGCAGCGGTGGGAGTGAGGGAGGGGGATGGGGCCCAGTGAGGGGTCCACAGACCCCAGCCAGTGCCCTGGACCCTGGGGTGACTCCCCAGCCCCTGGTGGGCTTCAGCCTCCTCTCATTGATGAGGGGGAAGCTGCTCTGTGCCTGAGGTCTTCAGAGATGGGCCTGAGCCTCCAGGAGGAACCAGCTGGACAGGCACCAGCCACCCCAGGCCAAGTGATTCATCTGCCCAACAGGTGCCCCCGCTGGGAAACTGGAAATGTCCACATCAGGTGGGACTGGGGCTGTGCCTGGGGCAGGGGTGTCTGGGAATCAAGGACCCTGTGACAAGGCCGCCCTGCCCTCTCTCCCCAGCTGTGCCCTGTTCTCAGTTTTGTTCTTTATCTTCTTGGTTTTTAAACACCCATCAGCCTGGCCTCAGGACCCAGGTGCTGACGGGCATTTGTGGAGACATGGCTGGGCTTCAGGCTGCAGATGGGAAGGTGGGGGGCACAGGGGCTCCTTGCCCCCAACACACATACACACGTGCTCAGCCCAGATACACTGATGGGCACACACAGACTCACAGACAGACACACTGGCATGCACACATCCACCTCTCCCCCTTGGTCTCTGGAGGCACTAACATTTAAGCCCAGGTCTGGAGGGGCGTCCAGCTGGTGTCACTGCCCATTATCTCAAGGTCACCTAGCATTGGGCTGACATTTTTTACAGAGGATCCCCCCAACCCACTGCCGGCCTGGGTCTCTGGCCACCTAGGAGCCTGGAAAGGCTGCTGCTTGGCCACTTGGGCCAAGGGCCTTCCATGAGCCCATTCTGGCCCAGCCTGGCCTCCTTCCCCAGTCCTTCAGCAGCCGGGGACCCAGGGGATCTCCCGACACCCCAGGCCTGGGCCGTCTGGCATCAGATCTGGGAGTGGCCTGCCCCTTTGAGAGTCTTGCCCTCGGTCCAGAGGTATGTACAGAGCACCCCCCACCCATGGGTGCTGGCGACAACCCAGTGCTTCCTCCATCGTGCGCAGCCCCCTGCCCAGCCCAGAATAGCTGGAAGAGCAGGCCGTGTCCCTTGCTCAGAAGGACATTGCCCCCCTCCCCCCACACCGGAGATCAGCATGCTCGCCCTCTGCACAGGTGGGAGACGGGAGACCCCTGCCCCTGGCTTCTTCTCTAGGCCGAAGTCCCCACCCAGTCCCGTCTATGTCCATCTGCCGATGCTCTCAGGGGGCGAGGTGGCCTCGGAGTTACGACATTAAATGCAGCTGCACCGAAACATGGCCTCAATCCAATTACACCAGGAAACAAGAGGAGCCGCTTAGGCTAATCTGGTTATTCTGCCTTGGCCTCCCTCGGCAGCGTCCGAGGGATGCCCAGGAGGGGCAGCTGTCTGGGTGGGCAGCGGCCTGAGCGCGGCCCTGTGCCCCACAGGGTCCCCCGGAGTGGCCGCGGGACGGACTGCCCATCTCCGGGGTTATGTGCCCGGCACACTCGGCTCCCGCGGGTCCTGCTGGCGGGGAAGCCACGAGGCTGTGGAGGCTTCTCGGCCCACAGCCCGGCGGGAGAGCCCGTCACCCATCCTCCTACAGGTATTTACTGAGCACAGAGCTTCAAGGGGCCTGATCTGGGCAGGGGGACCCCGCAGAGAAGGGAGAGCGGGGCTCTGCCCTCAGGGAGGTTACCGAGCTGGGGAGACAGGCCACAGGTAAATCGGAAAGCTGGTTTCAGATGGGCGATGGCGGGGAGGAAGGCCCCTCCAAGGAGGACACGCTGCGGCACAGGCGGGCATGGGAGGCAGGCCCAGGGAGGGAACTGCAGAGCCCAGAGTGGGGAGGGATTGGGCCGGATCCAGGGCCTAAAGGCAGCCAGTGTGTTGGAGTGTGGTGAGCGGGGAGGTGGAGGCCTTGTGGACCCTGGTAAAGAACTTGGATTTGTTCTAAGGGGAGAGTTGCGGTGGGATTTAGTTTCCCAGGGGCTCACTCTGGCTGCCGGTGGACAGACCGCTGTGCTGGGGGTGGGCAGGAGGAGGCCATCGTGGGCTCCAAGCAGCGGCGGAGCTTAGAGCACGGTGGGAGCGGGCGGGTGGACAGATAGATGAGAGAGAAGTGGTTGGATTCCGTCGGTTCTGAAAGGACTTGCTGACTACAATGAGGGGGGGCGAGGGGGTCCAGAGGAGGCCCTGTGGCCTCTCCCTGCTCCTGCCCGAAGAGCTGCCCATGTGGTGCTTTAGGATTGCAGGAGCTCTCCCACCTTTGCTGTGTGCTCCCCAGCGCTGGTGCTGTGGGTGCCTCCGGGAATTAGACAGACCCGGGTCTGCCCTCCGAGAGGTTGTGGTTAAAGGGAGAGCCAGATTTGGAGGAAGAACTTACTGGCAGGAGGGGCAGCTATGCGGGCACGTGAAGGGAGCAGCAGGTGTCTTAGCCAAGATCTAAGGGATGAGCACGAGTCAGCCAGGGTACCTGGGGGGAGTCGCGCATGAGAAGTGTCCCAAGCAGAGGGACCAGCAAGTGCCAAGGCTGGGCGGTGGGAGACACTTCAGCTGTCATGGAACAGAGAGCAGTCCGACGAGGCTGGGGACAGAGAGATGGAAGGGTCTGGGCTGGGAGATGGGCTGGACAGAGAGGCAGAGTCAGGGCCCAGGCCTGAACAAAGCCTATGGGAGCCGAGACCCCTGGAGGAAAGGGATAGGTGGAGTGGGTGGGCTGGGCACAGGCAGGAGTGGGCAGTGGATGGGGGAGGGGGGAATGTGGAGTGGGGTGACGAGGAAGAAGGCACTTCTATCTGGAGGTGTAGCCAGGCCTGGAGGAGCTCTTGGACCTATGGAAGGAGCAATAGGGAGCCAGTGAAAGTTCTTGAGTGAGGGAGTAGTAAGATTAAAGCTTGTCTTCAGTCATAAATGAGGGAAGCAGGGATGTATTGTGGGAAGTGTTAAAACGACCTGGGTTCCAACCTCAGCTGTGTTATTCGTTCACTTGAGACCTTGAGCAAGTTCCTTCCCCTCTCTGAGCCTGTTTTTTTTGTTTTTTTCTTTCTTCTTTATAAGGTCCAAACTCACTTTAAAAAAATATATATATATAATTCACGTAAGATAAAATCCTCCTTTTAGGGGCTTCCCTGGTGGCTCAGTGGTTAAGAATCCGCCTGCCAATGCAGGGGACAGGGATTCGAGCCCTGGTCTGGGAAGATCCCACATGCCGCAGAGCAACTAAGCCCGTGCGCCACAACTACTGAGCCCACGCACCACAACTACTGAAGCCCGCACACCTAGAGCCTTAAAAAAAAAGAAAAATTCTCCTTTTAAAGTGTAGAATTCAGTGGTTTTTCATATATTCACACAGTTGTGCAACCATTGCTTCTATCTAATTGCAGAACATTTTCGTCACCCCAAAGAGAAGCTCCAGGTTTGTCATCTGTAAAATGGGGACACAAATAAGCACCTGAGTCAAAGGGAGGTGGTGAGGGTTGAATAGGAGACAGTGTACAGTGCCTGTTTGATAAGGAAGGGTTACACTTATGATACAGAAAAGGTCCCTTTCCTGTGTCCCCGTTTCACCCTTCCCTGTAGAACTTCCTTCCTCCACGCGTCCACTGCACAGACCCAGACTACTGAGGACCACTCAGAACCAAGAGAGAGCAAACAGGAAACAGGAGAGGGCACAGAGGCCCTCTCCTAGGGTTGCTTTACAGCTAGGTGAGCTCACGAAGCTCACGAAGCCCTTGGTGTGGCCCTAAGGGAGACAGTGACAGGAGAACTCTCAGGGCAGGGAAGTGAAGAGGCATCATGTGGCCATCGCTGGGGACCACAGCACGCAGCCTGCAGGGGAGAATTGGGGGGGGGATCCCCGATTCTCCTGAAGTCCCCACACTGACATTACTGGAGTCTATTTAACGAGGGGACCCTCTACCAACTTCCTCTGAAAGGCCTACACTTTGTAGTTCTTTTAACATCAGTTACCGTGAGCCAGTTTATCCTGAGTTTATCCCCGCTTGTCGGGCACACTCGGCATCTCAGCATGGTGGTCCTGGAGCCTGGACTGTTCAGGATATGGACTGTGTCTGGTGTTTGTCCTGGCCCCATAAAGCCTTCTCCCCTTGGACCCAGTCGGTGAGGGGGTGGCGGAAGCCTGTTCCTACAGGCAGTTGGCCGCCCAGCACCACCCCCCACTTGAGGTCCCAAGCTGAGCTGGGCAGGCATATGCCTCTCCCCATCTGCCTCCTTCAAGAGTAGCTAAGGAGCCAGGGAGAGGATGGGTCCATCCTCCCAACTCACAACAGCGGCTGCTGGGTGGTGGAGCTGAGGGTTCAGCGGTGGGGGGTTCTGCACTGGACTCCCCAGGCTCTCTCCTGGGTGCTGCTTCCCACGGGGTGTTTCTAATAGGCATTCAGTCCCCACAGCTGTGTCAACAAATTCGCCACTCGCAGAGTAGGCAGCCACCTCCCAGGGCAGGATTACAAAATATGTGAGCGCCAGCGTCTTGGGCTGGGCCAGGGGGGAATCTCTGCCTGCTCTGTGCACGCCTAGAGTGGCCTGGCTGGCCTGTGGATCAGGGGGCCTGTGCCTGGCTCCCCGGGCCCCTCCTGGCTGCCAGGCCTGGAGCCCCCAGGAGGAGGAGGATTTGGGGGAAACCACAGAAGACAGGATGGGGGGCCTGGAGCAGTTGATGGCTGGGGAGAAGCCAGACCACGCTCAGGGCAGGCTGGGAAGTCCCCCTGGAGGAGGTGATGATGACGGTGAAGGGGTTGGGGGCAATTGGGGGCTGGGCCAAGGGGCTGAAGGTCAGGCTGGCGCCAAGAGCTGGTACTGGAGAGTGAACCAGGGCCACGGGAGTCAGAGCTCAAGGCTGAAGTGGGGATCGGATTTGGGGTGAGGCTCAGGGGCCAGGAGCTGAAGACCCCACCTCTGGGTGCAGGTACTAGGTGTGAGGGTGGAGTGCCCAACCTGGAACCCCAGACCTCTCCACCCTGCAGGCTCTAGGCACCCCAAGAGAGGCAGGTGGGGTGATGGTGGTGTGCCCTCTGAGAGGAATCTGCGGGAAATTACTGGACCTTGGCATTCGAGAAGTTTGAGACTCCTGCCCAGACTGCTTTCCTGCAGTTCAGGACCCGGAAGGCCCCAGGATTCGGAGATGGGCTGTGCTGTGCCTGCTACAGCTCTTCACCCCCACCTGTCCTGCCCTGACTTCCTTCTCACTTCATCTTCTCCTAACCACGAAAGCACCCAAGAGCTGTTTGCACCTCCCGTGTGCCAAGTACCTACTCGCTCAGTCTCCCCTGGCGTTTTCTCATTTCATCCCCTTAACATCGCGCTGGGTGGGCATTATTATCTGCATTTCCCAGGTGAGGAAACTGAGGCTCAGAGAGGCAAGATGACCCCAGAGCAAAATAAGTAAATAAAGAGCAGGCCTTGAACCCGAGCCTGTCTGCTTCGGAGGCGGGGTTTTCCCACTGCACTCCACTCCCTCCTCTTGATCCTCTCCTATTAGGTTGTACTTCTGTAAGCTGTGCAAATCCTTTAGGACGAGATGGGAATAAATAAATAAACACATAAGTAAATAATGGGAGGCTGCAGGGGGATGGTGACCCCAGGTCAGAGCTGGGAGTGGGAGACACCATGGACAGGGCTATTTCCGGTCTCTTTGTGTGTGTGTGTGTGTGTGTGTGTGTGTGTGTGTGTCTCCTGAGGTGCACCAGCCCCAAGGCTGGGCCTCCCAAGGTCAAGGGTGAGTCGGGGCTGACATGCAGCACCCACGGGGGGCGGTGGGGCACCAGCCCGGGGAGGGTGCTGGGTGCGCTGGAAGGGGTGTGCACGCGTGGGGTTTGGGAGATGCAGCAGCAGCAGTGTCTGGCTCCTCACCACGCTGCTCGCTTCTCAGAGCCAAGCCCCTGACGCTCCTGTTATAATGCAAATATGTTGACACGTTAATCCCTCCACCCTTGGGAGCACACTGGGAGGATTAACCCAGCACTTGCAAGGGACAGAGCTGAGTTCCCAAGCAAGAGGACGTAGGGTCCTCCAGCCCAGGCTGGAGCAGTTGGAGGAGGCCGAGTCCAGGCTCCCAGATCCCCGGGTGTCTGAAAGGACTTTGGATTCCTGGGGGGGACTAAAGGATAAAAGAGACCCCCAAGGGTCCCCCCTCAACACCTTGGCCCCAGCTCTGTTTGCGAGGGTGCTGGGCAGCCCCGGCTAAGGTCCAGCGATTGCCAGGAGCTGGCGGCCACCCACTTTTCAGTGCAGACGCTGTCCCACCCCCCCCAACCCCCCCACCGGCACTCCTGCGGGGCCGGGTGAAGGGTCTCATTGCACAAATGGAGAAGAAAGGTGCCGGGATCAGGCCCAACCTTTATTGGTCCCTCAGGAGGCCAGGACGGTGACATCTGAAGCTTGTCCCTCCCATCCTGTGTGCATGTGTGAGTTTGTGCATATGTGAGCGGGTGCATGTGGGAGGGCGTGTGCACGCACACGTGCCTTGTACAATCCTGGTTATTGCAGCCCCCTCCTGTCACCTCCTCCCCAGTCCTAGGCAGAGCAACGTCGGGGACTCAGCCTCGGAAGGTGACATGGCTATTTCCGGGCCTGGATTCCTGCCAGTGGCAGCACGAGCGTGTGTGTGTGTGCGTGCGTGCGTGAGTGTGTATGTGAGTTCCGGAGAGGGAGATGCTTCTGCCCCCCGCTTCCCTGAGCCGGCCCAGCTCCCCCTCATCTCTCCATAACCCCCCACCTTGGACAGGAGCTGGGAGGCAGCAGAGAAATTGCAGGGGGCAGTTTCTTCACCTCTCTGAGCCTCACTTTCCTTATCTGTAAAATGGGTGGACAGTGCCCACTCAGGAAAGCACCTAAGAGGGGCTCAACATGGTAGTGGGGTGAGAACAGTGATGGGGCCGCTCAGGCAGGGGATCAGCCCGGAGCGAGCAGGGTTGTGCATGGGGGCCCACGTGCTTGTGCTGCCACAGCTCAGCCTTGGGGGCCCCAGCACTGCTCCTTATCCAATCAGACTGCGCAAACCCAAAATAGCACCCCGAGGTCCAAAGAGATGACCCCCTGGCCCTGGTGGGGAGCGAGACCACAGGATTCTTGGGAAGTCAAAGACCCTCCTCGGCTTTGCAAATCCCCTGCTCCCTCCCCTTCACAGCCTAGGCGCTGCCCTGTGACAATGAGGGGGTTCCACCTGCAGGGCCGTGGTTACATTATTACATCAGCTAATAACAACAGGTCCTCTTTTACAGACTGTCCCATTTTACAGATGAAGAAACAGACCCCAGGAGGTTTAGTCGCTTGCACAAGATCTCCTAGCCTATCTGGGATTCCAGCCCAGGTAGTCAGGGCCCAGGGAGGATCAGGGTACTGGTTAGAAGACAGGGCTTGGGGACAGAGGGCAGTTGGGTGGCACACGGAGTGGACAGGTGGGGTGCCCAGGGCCACCTCCCCCAGCGAGGAGGCTGGTGGGCATGGCGGGGCCCCTCTGGAGGCAGTGCTGACCCTAGGTCCCAAGGGAGGCCCTGGCAGAGGCAGTTCCCACCCAAAGCCCATTCTGTCCCGTTCAGTTTTGAGCTGAAGTGCAAATAAGGCTCAGTGCCTGCTGCCGCCCCCCCCCCCCCTGCCGATGCAGGAGACGTGGGTTCGTGCCCCGTTTCGGGAAGATCCCACATGCCGCGGAGCGGCTGGGCC
>NW_006789022.1:2339235-2384300 GCF_000442215.2 Lipotes vexillifer | reverse complement strand
CCCCCCCACCCCACGCCAAATCAAATTCGGCGCTATGATTTCAATGTGGGTGGCGGCCTGCCTTCCAGGGAGGGAGTGCGGGGGAGGCTGGCACAGGGGCCAGGCCCAACCATGGGGCTGGCAGGCGGGAGCTGGCGGGGATGAGGCCATTTGTCTGGGGCAGCCGGCTTGGCTGGCCGGGATCTTCCACCCAAATTAAATTTTAACCCAGCTCATAGATCTTCCAAGTCCGTCCCCTGCCACCCGCCAGGTCCACCACAGCCTTCAGCTTGGGCCGGCACAGGGACAGCTTCGTTCAATGTTCTATGTGGCTGCAGGGCAGCGGGGTCTGCCTGCCTTGGGGAGAAGGGACAGTCATGCACGGACAGGCCTGGAGGTCCTGCCAGGCACTGGCTACTGGGGTTGACTGTCTGTCCCAAGCGGAAGCTTGGTGTCATCAGCTGGGGGCCCTAAAGGCCTGGGCCAGGGTCCCAGTGGGGCTGTGTCTGCCTCTGCTGTCAGAAAGGTCTGGGTTCAAATCACAGCTCCACCTCTTCCTGGACAGGAGGTGGGTTTCCTAACTTCTCTAGGCCTCAGTTTGCTCAGCTTTGCGGTGGAGGAATCATAGCGTCCCCTGGAGGATGTAGGGGGAATAAGGAAGGTGATGTAGATAATGCCCTGGAGCGAAGTGGGCTCCTCTGGGGGCCACCACCAACCTGCGCTGTCAGAGAGGTGGGCTGGGTGCCCCTTCCTCTCCCCACAGCCCCTGCCCCCGGCAGACAGCGAGTGGCCTGGTGCCCAAGGGGGAGGAGCAGGGGTGGCCACTGCAGGAGCAATCTGGGAAGCCCACAGGCCTCCTTCCTTTGCCCCCTCCCCCTGGAGCACTGGGGGCTGCACCCTGGGATATGATGGGAGCCCTAGGGCTGGGGTGGGGAGCTTGGCCACCCTGCCCAAGGCCCTCTGTGCAGGGCCAAGGGAAGCTTCCCTTAGCTGTTAATTTGTTGTTTATGGAGGTGTAGGGTGCACGGCCAGCCACACACCAGCTGAAGTGCCAGCTCCGGGAATTTTATCTTGTACGTACCACCCCCAGCTCAGAGGGCAAAACATTCCTGTGCCTGCCCCAGACCTCCCCTCCCCGGTTTTCTACTCTCAAGTCTCAGCCTGCCCCTCGTCCTCCGCTCCGCCCTCCCCGGGCGCCCCCAGCTGACTGACCTCCCCGGCCCTGGCCCGGCCCAGGTGGGCTTCTCTCATTACCTCCCCGAGCCGGCCTTGTCCCTGCTGCTGGCTCCCGCCCTGCTCCAGGCGGCGTATTGTCCACGTGGGCTCACGTTTAGGGAAGAAAGGGAGGAGAGAAGGAAGGAGGGAGGGTTATCATACCCGCGGCACAGGCGACGGCACTGGGGGGTTTGTGGCTCGCCCGGGGCCCCAGGCAGTTGCTGGCAGAGCCGAGGTCGGTGGGACGGTAACTTCGGCCTCCCCCCACCCCGGGCACTCCTGCAGCCCCCCTGGAAGCAGTGGCAGGAGCGGGGCTCATGCTGCCCCCTCTCCTCCACTGCAGGGGTACAGAGAGGAAAAGCAGAGAAGCCTTTTCCATGCAGAGACCCCTTCCTTGGCCCCCACCACTCCTGGCCGACGCTCCCAGAACACACTGGGTCCCGACACACACACGGTGCCTGGTTCCCCAGCCTTCACGACCCCCAGGCCCTCGGCCCACCTCACTCTGCTGGCCTTTCCCCACACAGTGGCCAGGCGGCCACCTCCCGGGTGGCTGCCACCTCACCTATGCCCCCAGATGCATGTTCGTCCTGCATCAGCGGTGCACAGTTAACAGCCCCACCAGTAAACGAACGATGCGGGGCCGTACTTCACCTGCACCCGAACGTGGACCACGACGGCATTAAAATAAATGATGGCGCAGTCAAGTGAGGCCCGGGAATTACAGGTCTGGCAGAAGCGCACCTGTGCGGGCCTCCTGCTCCCCTGGGGCTCCAGCCCCACGTTGGTGCCCAGAACTGGGCCTTCTGGAAGGCCCCCAGGACCTAAGGAGGGAAACAAGCCGGCTGCTGTCCCCTCTGAAAGCAGGCCAGACGGGGGAATCCTGCTGCTGCTGCCCGGGGAGGGAACATGTGGGCAGATCAGGGCAGGGGAGCTTCCTTCACGGTCTCACCACTCAGACCTCCCCCCTCTTTTACCCATGCCGCCCCCCTCCCTGGGGCTGTAGGTCAGGCCGGCTCCCCACAACCCAAGCCCCTTGCTCAGGGCAACAGGAGAACCCAGGCCGAGGGAGGGGCCTGGGGCATGTGGCTCTCACCGAGCAGGCTGTGTTCTCTAGGCCCTAGAATGGGCAGGGTCAAGCTGGGTGCAAGCCTCACCACCCCCTGAAGGAGCTCTGGGCTAGGAGACAGGGACCCAGGTCCCAAGCTGCCGGGCATTGCATGGATGCCCCGAGGTGATGGTGGCCTGTAGAATGGGCACAGCTAGAGCCAGTGTCCTGCCAGCCTCACTCCCCACAGCCCAGATGTGGATGGCTGGTGGGCGGGATGCCTGGCCCAGCATCTCTGCACTCCGGGGTCCATCGACCACTTTCCTTGTGGGCGAGGGCGGGTGATAGCTTAGCTCCCCTTAGCTTCTGGGGTGAGGGAGAGGCCGGAGAGGCCCAGATTGTGTCAGGAGGGGACTCCAGGCCTCCTCAGCTGTTTGAGGGCCCGGGGGGGGGGCTCTGCCCCAGGTCACCCAGTCCAGTGCGGATAGACAGACAGGTTCCCACATTATCACTGTCCCCCATCACCATCTGCCTCTCCTGGCCTCCTCCTCTGGCTCTTCCCATAGACACGTGGGCCCCTGTGAGTCTCCTGCCCCCACCCCAGCCAGGGCCTCGGGGACTCTGTTACTCAGACAGTGCTTGCAAAATTAAAGTTGAGCCACCTGGGGACTCCTCCAGGTGAATTGATTAAAGCCGCTGTGTCCCCTGGGGAGAGACAGGAGGGCACCCTGGGGAGCCGTAACCAGGATGGAGGGGCCTGTGTGTCTAGAGGCTCAGCTGCCAAGGCAGGGCTGGGGACGGGCAGCAGGGACTTGGGGGCAGGGAGGCCGGGTCCAGCCCCAGCTCTGCCCCTCTGAAGCTGTGAGACCTCAGACAGGCTGCTCTGGAAGCCTCAGGTTCCTCACCTGTGAAAAGGAGGCACCACCATGCTCCTTGTAGGGCCACCGCTGTGAAGGTGAGCCTCAGCAGAGAAGGCGGGCGCTCAGTAACCGCCAGCCTCGCGCTCCCCTACTTGTCCCCTGCACGTGGCAGCCGGGACTGTGGCCATCTGCAGTGCAGCCATGTGATGGCCTTGGTCCCTGTGCTGTCCTGGGCAGAGCGCCCAGCTCAGGGCTCCCTGTGAGGTATCTGTGTCCCCCTTCGGCCCCTCGGCCTCCGCACCCCAGCCCCAGCATCCCTCTCGCAGGTACTCACAGGGTCCCTTCTGGCACACACACTGGGACGCCTGTGAGGGGCTGCTGTCTGCCTGGCAGCCCCCGATGGCACCGCCTCTCATCCCTGTGGCTCCAGGGTGCACAGCCCTTTACAGTTTTGTCCTGCACTTAAGTCACTTAAACTCTCTGGGTCTCAGTTGTCTCATCTGTGAAAAGGGGACAGTATGCTTCCTCACAGGGTCGTTAAGAGTACGAAACGAGTCAATGCAGACAGTAGAAGACTTTGAATGTACATGGCACACAGGAGGCCCTCAGGAGGTGGAAGCGGCTATTCTGTTGTCACTTCGCAGGGGATCAGAGTGTACTGGAGGGGCTGTTCACACAACCATGGACGTGGTTAGGGAAACCTGCACGGGAAGGGGAGGCTCTCTGGGCTGGGGACAGTAGGGAGAGTCACCACGCAGGTCTGAGGGGGAGTGGAGGCAGTGGTAGCCAGAGAGAGTAGCCAGAGCCATCAGCGGGTCCCTGAACAAGAGAGGGACGCGGCCCGGGAGTCCATGCTGTACCCGGCTCCCCTCCCTCCCTCTGCGCTGCTGCTGGGGCTCCCCATGGCCGAGCCCAGCCAGAAGCCAGGGCTCCAGGAGCTCGCTGGTGACCACAGCCTCCTGGGCCTAGAGCAGGCTGGAGAGTGACCTGAAGGGATAGCATGCACAGCCTCTCAAAGTCCCACGGGCCCTGGAACAGGATGCAGGCAGGCGATGGTGAAGACATTTCACATAGGTTAAGAGCACCCACAGGCTCTGGGTCAGAAAGAGCAGGGTCCTGGCCTCGACTCTGCTGTGAGACCAGGATAGGGTGCCCAGCTGTCCCGGGTTGCCCAGGATTTATGCTAAAACTGGGAAAGTCCCAGGCAAAACAGGGCCTGTGGTCCATCCTGGACCTGGGCCAAGGTGCCTCACGCCGCTGAGCCTCAGTTTCCTCGTCTGTCACATGGAAAAGTAGCCCTCTGCCTGGGCGAGCAGGCCTGGGAGAATCACACCGGACCCAGCCGGCGGACGGGACGGGCGTGCGGGTCTCTAGCCCTTGCCTGTCCTCAGGAAATGGATCCAAGGGTGTTTTTCCCGACCAGGAGCCTAACAGTCAGCAGTTATTTATCGTCGAGTTTTCTAGTGGGTAGGAAAGCCACAAATAAGTGAATTCAGGCAGCAGGGCACAATTATTGAGCCCAGTGCTTTATTTCCCCATCTCCTCTCCAGCCCGGGCCGGCTTTCGGTCAATAATAATTTACGATGCAGGGCTTCCCTGGTGGCGCAGTGGTTAAGAATCCGCCTGCCAGTGCAGGGGACACGGGTTTGAGCCCTGGTCCGGGAAGATCCCACACGCCGCGGAGCAACTAATCCCGTGCGCCACAACTACTGAGCCCGGGCTCTAGAGCCTGCGAGCCACAACTACTGAGCCCGTGTGCCACAACTACTGGAGCCCGAGTGCCTAGAGCCGGTGCTCCGCAACAAGAGAAGCCACCGCAGTGAGAGGCGCGCGCACCGCAACGAAGAGTAGTTCCCGCTTGCCACAGCTAGAGAAAGCCCGCGCGTAGCAACAGAGACCCAACGCAGCCAAAAATAAATAAACAAATAAATAGATAAAATTTATTAAAAAAAAAGTTGTGATGCATCCCCTGCAAGAGAGGGGAGGTGGCCAAAAAACCACGGTGGGTTGGAGTCACCCTCCCTGTACCAGCTCTGCGCTCACAGGTGGCGGTGACGGCTGGGGTGGGGGCTGGGGAGGGAGGCCAGCGGCCCAGCGCACAAGGGAGGAGGCAGAAGGGGGGAAGCATGGGCGCTGCTGCAGGGGCGCCCCTGGAGGAGAGCAGCGGGGAGCAGGCAGCTGAAGTGCTGACCGGCCCCAGGCGTGTCCCTGACCACCAATCAGGCCCACATTCTGAGCCAGAGGTATCGCAAGACTAAAATGGGGCAGGGGAGCAGCAGTGGGTCTCTCCACGGAGCAGCTTGGGGTTTGTCTCCGGTGGGAGCCGAGGGGAGCAGGGCCCGAGACAGGGGTCCTGTGCCTGAGCTCGTGGGAAAAACCTAAGGGAGGACGTGAACCGGGAGAGCAGCGGAAGGGAGGAGGTAGCGGTGGTCCGGGCCCGGATCTCATTCACGGGGGCTCCAGAGCAGAAATTGCACAGAGTGGTGTCTCGCTGAGGCCTCGGGGCCAGCCAGTGGTCTCCGGGACCCTGCTTGCTGGAGGAGGAGGGACAGGGCGTGAGCTGCTCGCGGGGAGGCTGGAGCCGCCCAGCAGCCGCCAGTCACAGTACCTGGTCTAGGGGTTCGGGGTCCCGGAGGCCTCCACCAAAGGGTCTCCAGCCCACAGAGCCTTTGCCAGCGTTTACGCTGCTGCAGAAGGAAAGGGCTGTGACTTGTATTTCATAATTTACATATAGCTGATTTCATCACGTTTCACGTTCTGACATGTTTCCTGCCATGACAATTTCATTCTTCCCTCTGGGGACACGAGGGCATTGAACTGGGATGCGGGGCGGAGGTGGCATCGAGCTAAGCTCCTGTCCCAGGGCCAGGCTGGTGCGAGGGAGAGTCAGACGCAGCGGGAGTCTGCTGGTCTGGGGCCACAGGCTGAGGCTGGGGCAGAGGGGCTTAGCAGGAGGGAGGTGGGTTTCCCAGGCAGTCCGACGGGACGCCGAGGGAAGAGCTTTACCAAGAACACTTGTCTCGGGGGTTATGATAATAATAACAGCTGGCTTCCATATGTGCCTAGAGTGCAAGACTGGTCCTTAGGGCATCCACACGGTACCTCCCTGGATCGTCACCACAGGCCCATGAGGTGCTGTGAGGTGCTTCCCTCATTACTCCATCTCATAGATACAGAAACCGGCCGCTCAGAGACATAACACACTGGCCCCAAGTAACACAGCTGTTGAAGCTACACAAGGAGTTCAACTCCGACCTCTGACTGCAGGCTGTTAACCACCTATTAACAGCCCTCCTAACCCTGTAGCCACATCCCAGTGCCCCAAGGAGGCAGCAGAGGCCCCAACAGGTCAAGGACTCATCCAAGGTCATCTAGCACTGAAGCACTCTCCCTGTGCCCACTGTGGGCACTCCCAGGTTGCCCCTGCCTCCCAGCCCTCCCTCTATCCCCACTGTGACCCCAGCCCATCTGGGGAGGCCCCAGGCTCCATTTTCTGGCAGGAGCTGCGAAGAAACCTAATTTGCAAACAATGGACAGGGGAGAGGCAGCCTGGCTGCCCACTCTTAATTAAGGGGGCTCCCTCCTGAAGGCCTCAAAAAACAACCCTCCCAAGCCAGGGCCAGCAGCATGCCCTGGTGTGTTCAGAAGGCCAGACTGGGCCCCTGCCGCTGTCCCCCACCCACTGGATAATGGGCTGCCCCCCTGCTTGGCCTGTTTTAGGGACAGCAAGTTGGTCCTGGGATAGCTGGTAGCACCGCACATGGCCGACCCCCTCCTGGCCCTCATCAGGGGAAGTGTGACGGGGTGAGGGGGGGAGTGGGGGGGAGGGGGAGGGAGGTGGCACTGCACCTTCTCAAGGCCAGCCGCCCAGAGAAGCTCTGAACACAGCCTCAAGGAGGGCCCCAACTTCCACCACTGATGCTTCCCTTTTCTGTCTTTTCTTTCTGCCTGGCACTTAAAAAAATTAAACACGGATGGTTTCATCTTGGGAGAATTAGTATTCTAGGCAGGGCTGGGGGACGTGATTGGAATGTCAAGGCCAGAGTCACAGAGCTGGAAGGGAAGGGAAGAGGGGCCCTGGGGTGGGGGCAGAGGGCTCCAACCTGCCCAGGAAGCACGGTAGGGCCTGCGAGGGACAGCCTGCTTCCAGCGCACCTGGCTTCACCTGGCCTCCAGGGGTAAGGACGAGGCTGGGTGTGGCCGGAGGAGGCAGCATCGGTCCAGGGCTGGAGGAGGAGGCGATGGGGGCAGCTCAGGACAGAGATTGCCTCTGGCCAGGACCTGTGGCTTCCCGTGGCCCCAGATCAGCTTATCTACACATCCATCCCCTCCCTCATTTGGCCCGCATTTGCTGATGCGTGTGCCTCTCGTGTGCTAGGCACGTGCTAGGCACCGGGGGGGGGGGGGGGGGCGGGGTTAAGGGCAGAGACATGCCTGTCCTCACCACTGCCT
Organism: Lipotes vexillifer; assembly: GCF_000442215.2. Classification (NCBI taxonomy): domain Eukaryota; kingdom Metazoa; phylum Chordata; class Mammalia; order Artiodactyla; family Lipotidae; genus Lipotes; species Lipotes vexillifer. Next base: position 2,376,746 of record NW_006789022.1, on the reverse strand, counting down.
GGCACACAGCAGACACTCACCAAACATCATACTGTGTCTCCCAAAGCGTGATCTGAAGAACGTGCTAACAGGTTAACAGAGGTTAACAGGTAACCGCTGGAGCGAAGAGGGTTAAATTGGTATCTTTGAGATGGGACTTCTCAGAGCCTTTAACACGCTGATACGCCCTGTGTACTGGGTGGGGGGAGCGCGGGCCTGCAGCCTCCTGCCCGTCTGAGTGCAGCCCTCTGGTCCTGGCCACACAGGAAATGTGCTGTGGGCACAGAGCTGAGTCGAGAGTGGGTTTGTGTTCGGGCTCCGCGGTGGACCCACTGTGTGACCTTGGGCAGGCAGGCTCCTGAGTATCTCTGTTTCCTCAGGTGGAAAATTGAAACGGTAATAATAGTGCCTGTGGCTTCAGTGAGGTGATGTAAGAATAGTGCCTGCCTCAGACTTAATACGGGGTTGCTACTGTTGTTGTCATCGTTGTATTATTATTATCCACTTAGCTCTGTGTGCCTGGGCTGTAGTCAGAACTCAATCAGTTTAGCTACGGTTGTTGTCACTGCTGCTGACACAGTCCTTGCCCTTAAGAGGTCACAGCCAGGGGGTTAAAGACAATTAGAATCCAGGGTGGAGAGTACAGGGCTGGGGCTTTGTGGAGGTAGCCAGAAGGAACCACAGCATGGCTGCAAGAGCAGACCTCAGGGGATTGGCTAGGCCCCCACCTGACGTGGTCATCCTGGTCCAGCCTCACTGCTAAGCGGCCATCCAGCCTGGGCCTTGGCACCCGCGGCAATGGAAGTCTGGCCCATCTTTGGGCATCTCTGCCTGTTACAGATTTCTTCCTTAACTGAACCTCTCCTGGTCCTTCTAGTTCTTGGGCCTCCCCAGAGTAGGCTGGTCTTCCTTCTCTAGGTCAGCTGTCCAGAAAACGGAGGACAGGGGACCAGCTCTCTTCCCCGAACCGTCCCATCCTCCCTCCGTCACTGCCCTAGCTGACTCTCACTCCTCTGGGTCTCCTGCCCTGCAGTGTGGCTGTGCATCTCGTGGAGCCCAGACTGAACAGCGTCCCTGTTTAGTCTGACCTGGGCAGAAGCAGGCAGGGAGCAGGGTACAGTCTGTCCCTCCTTTCAACACAGCCAATCCAGAACTAGGAGCTGAGGCCCTCCGTCTCTGGAGCAGTCGGTCACCTCGCTCTGCAGACAGAGAGAAAGCCAGTCTAATAGAGAGCAGGGTGTCAGGTGAGCCTAAGAGGCCATTCTAAAGGAGGCTGGGGACAAGGGAGGGTCAGGGAAGGCTTCCTGGAGGAGGCGGCGGCACTTATCAGCCAGAACCAAATGGCAGGCTCCCAGAGCAAAGACCTTCTGAGTCACCCAATCCGCCCCCATCTGACCACAGGGAGACTGGCAGAGCCGTTTGGTTGCTTACATCATAGGTCGGACTCCAGGAGCTAACTATTCAGGTGTTATAGGAGGGATCATTTATCTCGAGGAAGTGTAGTTCGTAGAGGCCAACCACAGAGGCCAGAGACCCGGCAATGCTGGAACCCCAGCTCCTTGTCTACCAGGATTCAGAAAGTCCCCCCACCCATCGTGACCATGGCATCCCTGGCTGTCCATGGGGTCCACAGGGGTGGGGGGACTCTGAGGCCAGGGAATCGCTTTAGCCCAATGACCCCTGTCTGGGCCTGTATCCTGGAAGGCGACTGCCGGTTTTTTGGTGGCCACAGGACAGGGAAGCAGCTGCCAGGCGAGGCCGGCCCATGTGCTCCAGGAGTGAAGGTACCAGAGGCCTCGTTAGCCGCAGCTTCAAAGAGCCCCATTATTAACAAAATACGCCATGAATCCTTTTTCTTCCTCTTTCTATCCTTAAGGCAGATTCCCGAATGAAAAGGAAAATATACGTGACTGGCAATGAGGAAACCTCAGAGGAAAGCCAAGTGGCTGCAGAGCCGGCAAGGAGCATCAATCCACCCTCGTGTGGGGTGTGGGCTTCCTTTCTTGATTTAAAATAGTCCCTCCCTTTTCCCTTCCTCCCAATTCAGCTGGTCTCTCAGGCTGTGCTTTAAGTCCCTTTGAAGTGTTACAACCATTTTCTCCTCTTTCAATTAACAACAAGAAAAGGAAGCTAATAGCTTCCTGAGCCACTCGCTGTAAATATTAACAAAGCCTGGCCGCCTGGCCTGGGCGGCGTGCGTTGCTCCCAGCTGGAGAGTGAGTTTACGGGAAGGAGGGGAGGGGCGAGAGATTTCCAACGCAGAGGCGAAAATCCCTTGGCACAGGCTTCTGCTGGTGCAGGGAATCTGAAGAGCCAGGGAGCCAGGCGAGGGGAAGCCAGGGGAGGGGGAGCCAGGCGAGGGGGAGCCAGGCGAGAGGGTGCGTGTCCCTGGGGGCTGGAGGTCGGCACAGCTGCCGAGAGGGAAGTAGGTACTTCTGGAAGAAAAGGCAGCTTCCACCAGCTGCACCTGAGTAACTTGGAGGATGTAGGTGCGTGGCCTGGAATCCCCAGCTCATGGCTTTGAGTGTGGTCAGTGGTGGAGGTCTAAGGAGGAGTGGCCTTTTGAAGGCAGCAGCTGGAGGGGTGCTGAGGTCCCCCGGGTGCATGCTAAACCCCGAGGACCTGCCTGTGCCCACAGGGTGTAGGGCTCCTGAAGGAATCTGAGGCTGGGGAGGGGGCTGAGGGGAAGGGGCTGTGGACGAGGGGAGCTAAGACCCCACGAGCAGAGCCTGGGTTCTGAAAGCTCCTCATTCTGCTCCCTGGGAGGCCGCTAACTGTGACCCCCATGACCCCAAGCCTACCAGACACACCAGCAAAGTCCTGCTTCAAACATCTGCTCGAGAGTTATGGCGTGTAGACTCTGCAGGGCCCATCTTGTGGCCAGGGTGGCCAGGGGCCCGGGTAAGAGCACGCAGAGGCTGGTGGCCGGGAGGGGACCGGGTCTTCTGCCTGGGGCTCCCACCACCTGCATCCACTGAGGGCCAACCCGGCTAAGAGCTCACAGTGGGGTGCGGTGGGAAACGCACAGCCACTGTTCTGTCTGCAAAGGCCAATTTCCTGAGAAAGGCCTGGCCTTCGCTGCCGCTACGCCAGACTCATCCTCCCTGGGCTCCCACAGGCTGGACACAGCCGGTTACGACAAGCCCTGTGGGGTAGACCTGGCCAGCAGGCAGCCCCTTCCTGGGAGCCGTGGGCAGCGGGCAAAGGCCACGAATGCCCCGCGTCGTGCACAGGCTGGCCCCACCACTGCGTCCCTCTACACGGGCAAAGGGGCAGGCCTTGGAGGTCCTTGTGCCCTCACCGTCCTCCGCCCCTCCCGAACAGCAGGACCACCTGCAGCCACCGTCGAGGGCCTTCCCGCCCTCGGGCTGGGAGCAGTGGTCACGAGCCCAGCTGAGTGCCAGCGCCCTTGGCCAGCCTGCGCCCTCGCCCGCTCTCGCAGCTCCCGCGGCACCAAGTCCCTCCCGCCGCCCGCTGGCTCGGAGGAGATTTCAAAGGCACGAGACCACTCCAGGTGCGGGAGGCCTCTGCAGGCACCTGCCCGCTCTTCTGTCTCACCGCTGCCCAGGGATGACAGTGCCCGCTTGACGGCCTTTCTAGGTGCCCGCTGCTCGGCCACATTGTGGGGGCAGCACCCTAAACTGGTACAGCCACGCCTGGAAGAGCCTGGGACCCTGGAGCCGGCGGCTTCTCTGCTCTGGGCACTGCCCGCCGGCTCACACACTTGCACACCCATCCCTGAAAGTCTGGGTTTTGTCAGGAAATGGTTTAATTAGCAGAGCGGAGGCTGGGAGGGTTCACGCCCGAATGCAGGCTCCCTCACCTCCTCCCCTTCTCACCCGTGATGCTGTGCGGGTGCCATGCTGCCGTGCCAAGCCTTGGGGCCAGAGGGAGTGAGAAGGGGGCAGGGCGGCCGACTCACATGCAGAGGGAGGGGCTGGAGCCTCCAGCACGCCCCCTCCAGAGGCCTCCCTGCTGCTCTGCCCAGGGCACCTAGAACCAGCACCCCCCTCGGGCAGGCTCAGAGCCCCTGGCGGGCCAACCACCCATGATGCTGCTTCATGTGGTCACGGGAGCCACCCTCGGCCACCCTCCAGTGAGGAGAAGAAGGGGGAAGGAACCCACTCAGCCCCTGGGCTTGTCTTCAGGGAGGCCTCCAAGTCAGTCCCTTGCCCTCAAGCCCCCTGCTCTCCACCCCTCCTCCTGAGGACATTGTCCCAGCCTCTCACTGGTCCCCTCCCATGCACCCTGGTACCCTCCAATTCTCCACGAAGGTCTGGTCATGCCCCTTCCTGCCTGGGCACCCTCGCTGGCTGCCCACTGCCCTCAAAATGAAGACCAGGCCCCTCAGCAGAGCATTTGAAACTCCCCCTAAGAATCCCATCTCCCACATCAGCTTAGATCATTGCCCTCCACTAACTCAGAGCTTTGGGACACCAACCTTCTCACCGCCCCAAGCCCTCTCACCTCTGAGCCTTTGCATATGCTGTTCCCTCAGCCTGAAACGCCCTTCCTGCCTAACCCCCTACCGTGCTGACTCTGTTACAGGAGCAGTCCACACTCCCAAAAGGAAAAGCTCTCCCTGACCCATGGCCCCGGCCCCCAGCCCTCTGCATCCCGGAGAGAGGGCACATGACTGTGGCAGCACCCGGGTCCACGCTGGCACGAGCGAGGAGTGAGTGACACACACACACACTGCAGTGCGGGAGAAAGGACAGGCCCTGTGGATGGCCGTCCTCATGGCAGGAAGTCAGCAGCCACGGAACAAACTCCAGGTTTGAGTCACAAAGAGCCTTTTCATCTCTAGAGGTCAGATACAGATGTTGACCTCAGCCTGGAAGTCTAAACGGAAAGAACACCCTGGGTCTCCTAGCTCGCGCCAGCTCTGACCTGCTTACAATGATCTAAACTCTGCCCTCTTTGCCACGGGGCAGCTCTGCCCAGGGAGGGGGGCAGGCATGTTGTTCATTTAAAACGCCACTCGGCTAAGTCACCAGCCATAAAGCCCACCTGGGTTTCCAGCAGCACATACAGGAATCTGATTAATGACGCACACATAAAATCCATCCCAAAGAGCCATAGGTTGGAAAGAAGCAGGAAGGCTAATTGCTAACATAGGAATTAATATCAGTGAGTATTGATCTTCAAGGCAGGTGGGAACTATAAAGCTGCAGAGCGTTTCCACTTCAAGTGGAGGCCCTGGGGTCCAAAGTTGGGGTGGCCACCCTGAAAGATGAATGGGGGGACCCCGGCCACACCTGCGCCACTCTAGCTTGCCATTGAACCCACGTGACTATTGTGATGTGGGAGTCTAGAGGACCCCAGAACCACAGCACAGTGTCACCTTCCCCAGAAAGCCCCCTGTGATCCAGGCACCCCCCAACACACACCCAGGCTGGGCAAGGAGCGGCTTTTGGCTCTGCTAATGCCCTATGTGTGTCTCACACTGTGGCCTTCTGCACACCAGTGGCCTCCCCCACTGGACCATGAGCTCCTAGAGGACAGGGGCTCCTCTTTAGGTCCCTGTGTCCTGCACAGTGGCGGGAGTGTGATGGGTCTCAATACACATTTGTCAGATAGATGGATGGATGGGTGTAGAGATGGAAAAATAGACGGACAGATGGAAAGATGGACAGGTAGATGGATGAATGGAGAGATAGCGGGTGGGAGAGAGAGCTGTACAGACGGATGGATGGAGAGATGGACAGTTGGATGGAAAGACGGATAGGTGGATGGAGAGATAGATGGTTGATGGATGGATGGAAAGATGGATGAATGGATGGATAATTGCATGACAGGGACTCAGGAGAAACCCAAGGTCCCTGGGTGCATGGGCCTAAGGGCCACCTTGTGTTTCTGTTGCACTGAGACTTGGCGCCCTGCAGGGAGAAGGAAACTGGCCCGGAGTTCAAGGTCCTCGCTGTCATGTAAGTCATACAAATTTAGACAAGTCCCCCCCTTCTCAGTGTCACTGCACCTGCACAACGCAGACAGTCCTCCCTGCCCCGCCAGCTCTGCTGGGTTGTCCCGAGGCTCAGGGGAAATGGCAAATTAGAAATGACCTGCAAAAGGATAAGGGACATTGTCCCCTTGTAAATGGCGTATATGTACAGGCAGACAGATCCGGCCAAAATGCAGAGAGTGCTATAGAGATGTGGGATTGTGCACTTGGCTTTCTTTCCCCCCTTTCAAATTTCTTTTAACACAGTTATGATGTTGTTATTTATAACAAAAAGTAAAATTGTATAAGCATCTCAAGTACTTACAGATGGAAGCTTTTATTATGTTGACCCAAAAAATTGTTCTTTGGCACTGGAATGCAGGGAACAGGGGACGGCCGAGGCAAGGAGGGTGAGCAGAGGCTGTCCTGTGGTCAGAGCGCCCAGAACTGGCCAAGGAGCGGCTCCCGCTTACTGAGACCCTGGGACCATGAAGATTCACTTTGTCCTTGGTCGACTCGACTGAGGACTTTGCTTGCACTGTGTGGCCTAGGCTTACTCGATCCAGTACTGTGCCCACTGGGGACTGCATGGCCCCGAGGCCATGTGCCTAGGCGTGTGCCAGAAGGGCTCATTTAGGAGGTATTCCTGGGCCCAGCGCAAGCAGGTGGCTACAACAATCATAATCATGCACCCACGCGGGGAAAGTGCTCTCACCTCACAAGCACTGTGGCCAGGCTGCCCTTGGAGCACACACACCCCAGACACCCGAGAGGCACCCGCTCACCCAGAAGCACTCGAGGAGCCCATATCCTCAGTGGGGCCTGGGGCGTGCAGTGCTGCCTGATTCCCAGGAGGACTACACTCAGGGAAGGGGGATGCAGGGGAGGGTTACCCAGAATGCACAAGGCTGGACAGGCCCACTGAGAGCCTTGCTTGGACCCTTGATTTTCTAAATGAGAAAGCAGAGTGGGGAGTTCACTGGGTGCATTTATTAAGCACCTACTGTGTGCAAGGTACTGACTCAGGCACTAGGGGATCAGCCTCAGGTGAGCGGATGTGGTCTCTTCCTTGAACCAGCAAGACATTATGTCATTGCCCTCACGGTTTGTGCAACCCTGCAGACAGAGAGGAGGTGAGGGGTGATGTTGGATGGACACTTGCAGGAGGGGGAACAGCATGGGGAAGGGCAGGGGCCAACTCGGGGAGTTAGGGGGAGGTGGTGGGAGTTGAGGCAGGGCGGTGGGGGAGGCGTCAGGCAGGGCCAGGCCTTGTGGGGGCCTTGGAGGCTGCCGTAGGAGTGTCGCCTTCATCCTGAGGGCTGTGGGAAGGGCCTGATGCCAGCAGGATGCAGCTGCCTTCCTGGATTCATAATTTCGAAAGCAGAGCTCTGTAATGGGGGATCAGCCGGCCATGGCCAGCTGGAGCCTTGGCTCTGAGGACACTGCCACCATCCTCTCTAAATACGGAGGCCCAGCAGCCTCTGCCCCCACCCTCCAAGGTATAAACCAATTTCCTTGCCCCGGCCAGGGAGGCGGATGACCTCATTGGACGCTTTCCATCTCTCCCTTTCACAGAGAAATTAGAATTTATAATTGGATGAAATCACGCGGGTGTAATAGCAATAAGAGCCGTGCCGGAGCCCAGCATTCACCTCTCCTGTGGGGACTCTGTCCTCATCTTCCCTCCTGTCCAACCCCCGCCTGCCCCTCCCCAGGGAGCTGCACCCCACCTGCCTGCTCACACCTTGAGTGTTTCCCAGACCCTGGCCGTTCAGGGCTGATGTCACGTGGGCTCTTAAACCTTGCTGTCTCTTAACCCTCCTTGCTCCTGGGGAAGCTTGTCCCAAGACCTCCCCACTTCTCCTGTCAACCCATCAGCCTCCACCTGGCCAGCACCTGCCCCTCTTCCTACATGCACTCCCTGCCGGGCTGGGCGCCCAGTGAGTGGTGACCCCCCCGGTCTACGCTCTAGATTTGTTATAACGTGCACCCTAAATATCCTTGTTTTTATTTGTGACAGCCTCAGACAACACGCATTTCTCAAATCAGCCACCTTCGGCCCTACAAAGAAAAGTGCCCAGATGCAGCCGAGCCCATCTGGATCCAGTTTCAAACCAGAGCTAACACTGTCAGATGTGTAATAAAAGCCCTTTTCCAAAGAGGGGCTCCTGCAGGGGGAATATGGACACCAGGGCACTGTGGGCCTTCAACACGCCATGCTAATGATGAGAGGCGAGCCAGAGAGCTCAGGTTGCTTTGGATTCTGAGGAACAGACGACCCTGCTCCCAGGTCTCTGGGGAAGGGGAAGGTGGCCGTGGAGGGCAGCCGGGATGTGAAGCGCTGACCCCAGCCTCGGTGGGGAGGCCAGGGGTCCAGCTTCCCCGTTTCCCTGATGCTCCTGCTTCCCACGGGGGGGAAAGGCAGCACTTGCTCTGGAAGCCGAGGCCATGGTGGCCCCGCTGGATCCTCTGAATGACATATAGCAAGAGGTGCAGGTGCTGGGGGAAGCAGAGCCGGCTCTGGGCCAGGCGGGCGGCCCCTGCACGGCCGGGAGCTCTCAGAGCTTCACCTTTCTCTTCCCGGTCCTCCCAGCCCCAGGAAAAGGGAAAGCAGGGAGCTGCGAGGAAGGGTGCTCGGCATGGCCGGCTGTTTGTTATCTGGATTTGGAAAGAGAAGGGAGAAATCCCAGATCATGGGAAAGCGGCGTTCAAGGAAACAGGTTCCTGGGCTTCCCTGGTGGCGCAGTGGTTGAGAGTCCGCCTGCCGATGCAGGGGACGCGGGTTCTCCGGAGCCTGCGCTCCGCAACGGGAGAGGCCACAGCAGTGAGAGGCCCGCGTACCGCAAATAAACAAAAAAAGGAAAACAGGTTCCTGAGGGAGGGGAGGAGAGGGGGCTGCAGCCCAGGCTGCCGGTCCCCCTGCGGCTCCTAATTTCCCTGGGCTTAATCACTTGTATTGCTTTTTGGCAGGTGAGGAGGCAGGGAGTGGGTGAGAAGGACTCTTCTTTGGACAGACGAGACCAGGGCTGAAGCAGGAATAACCCGTCCCTCCATCTCCCCAGCAAGAAAGCCTTCCTACAAACAGCAGCAGCCAAGCAAGACTGAGTGCCCCCACCGCCCACCCAAACAGCTTCCCAAAGAGGGGCATGTGGGCCCTGACAGCTCAGCAGCGCATGTCAGCAGCTCCAGCCCCGCGGTGAACATCTGAACTCCTCAGCGGGGTAATGGACCCCCTCCTTCCCCCGGAGACACAGCCTGAGTGGCAGGAATACCGATTCTTTGGAGAGTGACTCCCTCTCAGCTCTGTCACGCAAGAACGCTCTCCGCACCAGAGCCCATTCCGCCAAGTGACTTAAAGGGATTAAAAACAAAACAAAACACAACTTGGTAAAGAAAAAGGGGTAAAAGCCACGCAGAAGCCTTTCAGAAGAGGTGGCGGCCAACAGACAAAAGGGCGGAAGTTGAAAGAGGGCAGGGAGGCCACCCTCCCCAAGGATGGGTGCCCGGCCCTAGGGCATGCCTGGAGAGCAGGGGCCCAGAACACCCTCAGGTCGCGCACGGGAGCCCCGGGGCTGCGGGGGGCACCCCTGCAGGCCCCTCAAGCAAACTCCTCATTCCAGGAGGAGAAGCCAGCAGTGCCGGCAGCCTAGGGCGCGGGAGATGCTGCGCCGGATCCGCAGCCACGTCTGAACACAAGGAGCCCAGCAGAGCGAAGCACAGGGTCTCCTCCCTGAGCCCCGGGCACCCCCAGCACCACCCAACACCCCAGGTCTGTGGTCTGCACCCTGAGTGCCAAGGCTGGTGGGCTGGAATGTAAGCACGGCCCAGGCCCACCTCGACGGAAGCGCGGCATCCAGAGCTGCGGGCTGCTAGGCTGCAGCGAAGGAGGTAAGGCGGATGCAGATGGGCTCCGGTGGCCCAGGAAGGCCCAGGGGCTCCTCGTGCCCAAAGAGGGCACAGGACACATGGGGCCTGTCCTCTTCGGGCTGGGTTGGAGATCTGCAGCTCCACCCCACCGACCCCACACATGCAGCTGAAGCAACTGGTGGCCTTGCCAGGGGAGGGGTCCTTTGCTACCTGGTGGCCCCTGTGCTGCTGGGCTCTGCCCCAGGGTGGGTGGACCCAGGATGTAAGGGAGTGACCTTTCCTGGAGGAAACTCCCGCCCCTCCCAGCCGTTGCCCCTTGGGGGAGGTCTCACTTTGAGCCCTTCTGAGTTCTGACCAGAGCGGGCAGCCGTGAGGCCTTGGAGAGGCAGGACCTTTGGTGAACTAGCCACTGGCCATGGCACCTGCTGCCCTCCAACTGGAGAGGGTCCACAAGTCCCCTCCATCCAAGGCCTTCCCCTGCCCTGGCCAGGAGAACCCAGGGTGGGGTTGATCCAAAGCCACCATCCAAGGCCTTGCACCTGCCGGCCCTTAGGCATCATCTGCTCTGGCCTCCAGTTCAGCCCTTTTGTTGGTGAGAGTGGCTTGATGGGGCCCAGAGATGGGCGGTTATTGCCCTAAGGTCACACAGCAGGCGGTGGCAGCGGTGGCGTGGTCTGGCTAGGTTTGTGGGGGGGTGGGGGGGAACCTACTTCTTCTGGCTTCCCAGAGGCCAGGAGGGAGGGTTCATGCCTCCCCAAACACAAATCCCAGAAACCCCAGGCCACCTCTATCGGCAGCGCCCTGGGCAGGGCAGGGAAGCCCCAATTCATTACCAAGATGGAAAATGACAATTCCCCGCGCTCTTCCCCAGTAGAGGGGCTGATTTATGACGGCGCCAGGGCCTGGGACATTTGTCAGCGCCGCACTGCACGCACGCCGTCTGAGGGGGCATTAATAGCCGTGTTATTAGCCACCAGCGTGAAAGATGCCCTGCGGATCGGCTATTTACTGTTATTTATTATAACGGCGCACCAGCCCGGCAGCGGGGCCGTGAGGCGTCGTGAGCTCGCTGGAGCCCGAGCTCGGCCCCTGCCCAGCCGGCCTCCCTTCCCCCATCCCTACCTACCGCCCCATCTCTTGCTCCTATTCTCCTCCCATCTCCTAGGAGAGACTGGTGGGTAATTCCTGGGGCTGAGGCCAAGCCAGAGGCAGGCAGCAGCAGGCCTGCACCCCAGATATTTATGGAGCATCTGCTCGGTGCTGGGCTCTGCCTCTGCTGAGCTTCCCTCCATCCCGAGGCAGGAAAACAAAGACCAGCTTACTGGGCTCTGGGGCCAGACAGAGGTTGGTTAGCACCCTGGCCCTCCAGCTGTGAGCAGTGTGACCTTGGGGACGACCCTTCCCTCCCCTGAGTGTGCTCCCCTTTGTGCACTGGGGACACAGGCTCCGCAGGGCTGTGGCCAGCTGGAAGGGAGAGGCGTTTGTGCAGGGCTGAGCATGCAGCAGGCGCTCGGCTTTGCCAGCTACTGCTACTAGTGGGACTGACCCCACGGGGCTAGAGGGGTCTGCAGACCTGCTGGTGGGTAGCCCCCATTAGATCCTGCTTGAGTTGGATACTGTCCACCATCATCCTCTCCATGCCAACCCTTTGGGAAAGGGTTTGAGAGTTCAGTGCCAGGGCCAGAGGAGGTAGGCAAGGGAGAGGGCTGTTCATGGCTGCTGGAGGGTTCTCTCGGCCCTGGAGCCATCCCTTCTCCTCTCTGGGCCTCAGTTTTTCCAGGGTCCTCTACCTCCCTGATTCCAGGGTTCCTGAGGGTGAGTTCCACGCTTGTGCGTATCTGCGGGGGTGGGAGGGAAGGGGCCATCTCTAAGAAAGTGGGGCCAGCCTCTGCGCCTGGAAGCAGACCTGCAGTTGGACAGGGCCTGGTTGGCCAACCCATGTCAGAGCAGACGAGAGGAGACAGCCAGGGGTTTTCCCTGGGTTTGCTCCCTCGGGGCCTGGGGTGGCCCCACCGGGCAGCTGAGCAGGGCAGGTAAGACACCTGGGAAAGGAAAGCCTGGGTCTCCGTCCAGCTCCTCCACCACCTGCTGCACAATTCAGACCTACCCCTTTGCCTCTTTGGGAGGCCGTGGTGAGGGCACCTGTCATTATTACCTCCCAGCGTGGGGCTGACAGAGGGCCAGCCTCCCTCTTCTCTCCCACTGCCCTGTCCTGGCTTTCAGATTCTGGGGCCTCCCTTTTGGCATCCTCATTCATTCATTCATTCATTCATACATTCATGCAGCGGGTGTTTATGAACACCTCTGATGCCAGGCTCTATACTAGGCCAGTGAACAAGGTAGAACCTATTCTGACTCGTAGAAGTTTACATCCTAGTGGGAGGGCTTGACAATCACCTTGTGATAAACAACTGGGGGAGGGGAGGGATCGCCCCAAGAACAGGGCCTGCATGTGGGGGATGCCACACAGCTCCTAGGGGGAGCCCCAGCCGCACCCAAGCGTCTGTCTTATGATCAATAAGCATCACCATTCCCAGTCTTTCCTGATCACCCGGCTCCTCTCCCAGCCCCTGGCTGTCAGGATCTCGCTGGCTGCTGAGAAACCCCGCAGTGCAGAGCTAGGACCCCTGCCCTGTTCTCTGGGCCGCCCCCCACCCAGAATAACAGCCCTTAGGCCCTCCTCTTACCTTCTGAAAAGCTCCTGACCTTTCCTTTTTCCTTCCCAGAAGGAATTAAGCCTCAGTCTAGGCAGCTTTACTAAAAATGCACACAGACAGACAGAAATATAGGTGCAGGAACATCTTATTAAATAATACAGAGAAAGAAAGAAACAAAATTACATGTGTCTCCTTTCATCCCCCCCCCCAACCCCTCCTGGCCCTGAATAGTTTAATATCGAACACTGTTATCAATATAATTAACCTCCTAAGACACAATTTTAAAGTCTTGTTTTTTAAAGCAATTTGCATTCTCTGAAGTTCAGGACATCCCGCCGCCCGGCACAGCCCAGACGGCCTACGCGGTGAGGTGAACTCCAGGTACATTTTTAGTGGATTTGCATACCTGTCTGTAATTACCGCCAGTGATAACAGCTGATGCATAATGCATGCGGCACGAAATTAGAAAAATAATTAACTTTAGGTTTTACAAGAATCCCACCCCCTTCCCCCATGCACTACAAGTTCTCAATGGCACCAGTAGCCGAGATCAGGAGCAAAGTTGTGCCACGCAGGGTTGGAAGGGTCTTGAGGTCATGGCATCCTGCCTGAAGAAGGGGCCTCCAGTGGGCCTAGACCGGGCTGGGCAGAAGCAGGCCCGGGGCTTCTGCCTGAAAGAGGGTGGGCTCGGAAAAGCCCCACCCACACCAAAGTCGCAAGTCCCCCTCCTGCCTGCAGTTCACATCTCCTGGACCTGCAGCAGGCCCTCTGCTCAACACCCAGGGCAGTAGATAGTTTATGGTCCCATTTTACAGATGAAGGCCTGAGACCCAAGGCCACTCTTGGTTTGTGGAGCAGCTGAACTGATCCCAGGCAGGCCTTCTCAGGGAAGAGGCTTCCTAGAGGGCAGCTCTCCCCAGGCCCCTGTGAGCACCAGGAGGTAGAGGCTGGCCCCCCTGCCTCTAGGCCCTCCTCCCTCCATGTTGCTTGTAGCTGAGCCCCGAGAGATAGCGTCAGCCGGTGGAGGAGAAAAATGCGGGGTCCCTCATTGCTTTAAACATTGCTTTAAACAAATTGCCCTCATTGCTGAGGACCCATCACAGGTATGGAGGTGACCCTGCTCTGGTGGAGCTCTCAGCCCAGCGGGGAGGTTACTGCCCCCTGCGGGGCAGGGGTCCTTCTGGAGCTGAGAAACTGCTCCCGCCCCCAGTCTGCCCTGCACACCTCGCTCCTGCCTCGGGCCCTGCTCTGCCAGTAAGGACCCGAGGGCCTGGCAGGGTTTAGGGAAAATACAAAGATTTCTTCTTGCTGAAGGGAGGGACTGGGAGGCTGCACAGAAAGGGGGAGGGGGAGGGGCTTCCCTCTATCTGAGCTGGGGCCCCCTTGCCCACTCGTGTCTGCCCTCCCTCTTTCTGAAGTTCAGCCAAGACAGGTGGGTGGCCGCCCTGAGTGGGTCATAGGAGGACCTTGGGGTCCCTCCCAGGGAGAGGGTGGGGCAGCCCTTCTTTCCAAAACCTCCAGGCCTGTGCCGGGCACTTCACACAACCCGTCCCTTGTCATCTTCCCAGAAGAGTGGGCTTCTCAGCAACACGTTACAGATAAGGAAACTGAGGCCCAGAGAGCATCAGTGGAGGTCACACAGCTGAGGACTGGTGAGGTCAGATTCAAACCTAGCCCTGGTGTCCTCTCCCCGCTTCTAGTCTACACGCCTCCTTCTCGGGGTCAGTGCCACCTGGAATTCTGATTCCCATAGCGGGGACGGAGACTGTACCTGGTACTTCGGGGGACGCAGCATCAGGACATCCTCACATGAGCTGCCTTCATTGGCAAACGGGGAGGAAGGCCAGGACTGGGAGGCGGGGGGAGGCCTATCCAGACTTCCCTCTACTGCCTGGGATGCCCAGCTCCCTCCTGCCACATGCCCCCACCCCTGCTCAGCCCCTGGTGTGTCATGTCTAACTGTGCCCCCATCCCCAGAGCCTGTGGCGGTAGATGCCCTCTCCTATCCAGTGTACCAGGGCCTGTGCTGGGCCTGGGGTCCTGCAGCTGCCCCCCTGCCCTCACTCTGACTCCCCAAGTAGACCCCCCCAGAGGGCCGTGGGTCTCTGGCAGCCCCAGCTTGACGGGATTTGGGAAAGACAATGGGGCAGAGCACCGGGAGGCCAGGCGTCTCCAACAGGGAGGCACCTCCATCCAGTTGGCAGGTATTTACAGATATCACTCAGGTCCGACTACCACCAGTCAAGTGGGTATGGGAAGCAGAGCCAGACACAACTTGGGAGGCTTCATGGAGGGGGCGTCCAAGCTGAGGCCTGGGGGGTGAGCAGAAGCTGGCCTGGCGAAGCTTGAGTGGGGAAGGTGTGTTGGTGTTCCAGAAGCAGGAACAGCACGTGCAAAGGCCCAGAGGCAGCACAAGGGAGAGCAGGCTTAGGGTCAGTGCTTCTACCCTAGCTTGGGGGGAACAGGGCTGAGGATGCACAGTTTGAGGTTGGGGAGACCCAGCATCACAGCAATGACAGGGAGTCTCTGCCAGGAAGCAGCTTGGCCTACAGCCTCCCAGTCTACCCTGGAGGCACAGCAGGGGCAGGGGAGTAAAGAAAGGGCCTCTGGATTGCAGAGGAGAGAGACAAGCAGTTAACACAGAGGCTAGACCGGTATGCCTGGAGCAGTCAGAGAATTACAGCAGCTTTTAAACCTCATGCACTTACAAGGGTGTACTTTGCAGGTATTACCTCACTGAATGCTCAGTAGTGAGCTCCCCTCTAAGGGGAACTTGATGGCTACATTTATAGGGACGCAAACTAAAGCTCAGAGAGGGCAAGTAACTTGCTCAGGATCTCACAGCCTGGAAGAGGGAGAGAGGCAGTGCTCGAACCCAGGTGTCTCTGTCCTAGATGGCAGGAGCTAGCGACTGATAGAAAATGCCAAGAATGACGCCCCAGGTCACCTCTCAGCTAGTGGGGGTCTGGATACCTCTAGTCTGAGCCATCTCACTGCTCCCCTCCCCCACTTCCATCGCACGCCAGGGATCCGGCTGTCAGTCATGGAGCTGGCAGGTCATAACTCACACCACGCTGAAGTCTGAGGGATTCTCGCAACAATGAAAAGTAAAAGACGGGCCATTTACCGGGTTTCATTTGACGGCCACATAAACCATCAAACACAAAACAAGGGAATAAAAGGGCCTCGTGGCACCCGGGCAATTAAAGGGCTCCTCAGGCAAGGCACGCTGTCTTCCTCCCCACCCCAGGCCCCTCCCTGCCTTCCTGGAGCCAGGGCTCAGCATCCGGAGGCCTTGGGGAAGGGGGCGGCAGGGGAGACTCAGCCAAGATGGATGAGGGCCGCAGACAGGGGAAGAGAAAGGCCTTGGGTCCCTGCCTCCCAAATGCTTCTTGGTTATCCATCAGGCACCGCTGAAAGGTGTAATTTAGACTCTATTATGATGCCGGGGCATCTGGAGGCTGAGGGCTATGGCCATGAGCTGAGTGGGCACCGGGAACTGATGTTCATGCCAGAGAAGGCGGTCTGGCCTCGCCTTTGGCCTTAACAAGTCTGCCCCCTGCTCAGGGCACTGCTCCAGAATCTGTGAGCCCAGGGGCCAACAGCATCCCTTGTGCCAGGACTCAGGACTCATCCCTTGTGTCCTCTGGCCAGATGCTGGGGGCCTGGGCAGAGGTGCTCCTGGGCTCAGACCTGACCCCTGAGACCGAGGCAAGGTGGCCTTGAGCAGGCCTGAGCCTTCCTGTCCCCAGCACCTGCCCTGGCCCTGCCTCTTTGCTTATAAGCATCTTGAGACAGGACCTCCAGGCTCCATAACCTTCATGGCTCTGGCTTTGTGCAGAGGAAGGGACAGATGTGCAGCTGGAAACCTGGGCTGGCTGTGACCTTGAATGGGCCCCTCACCTCTCTGAGTCTCAGGCTGCTCAGCTGTAAAATGGGACTGAGGACCTGTGTGTATGTGACAGGTGGGTGCAGATACAAACATGTGCCTGTGAGGGCGTTGGGCAGGGCCTGGCCAGAGGGTTGCCCCTTATGCCTGGGTTTATCCCTGTCCAAACCCACTGAGAGCCGAGAACACATGTGAGGGAAGCAAAGACCAACTCCAAGTCCCAAGGGGCAGGGGTGTGAGTGGGTTCATGACCCATAGACTAGGGACAACCTCCAAAGAAGCATCAGGAGTAAGTAGGCAAATGTCCTCAGCCCCTCAGGCCAGCTGCAGCGGCTGGGAGGGGGCTTGAGCTGGCTTCAGAGGCCCAGAGTGTTGGTCACAGTCTCACCAGTCCCCCTTCCTCCCAGCTTCCCTCGGGACCTCATCCCCCTCTGGCTCCTTGCGCAGACCCCGTGCACCCTTCCCCCTCACCCTCACTTGCTTCCAGCCAGGTGTCCTCGGCCGGCCCTCCACCTGCCTTGGGTCCACCTCATGGATAAAGCTCCATTCCGCTAACAGGCCCTGAGCAGAGTTAGTGCGTTAGCCCGCGGGCAAAGCCTGAGCTCCCTCCAGAGGGCCCTGGAGCTGCCGGCGGCTTCGGCAAAGGCCCCTGTAATGCAAATGGGGTAAGAGTTGAGGGGTCGGCGGGGAGCAGGGCAGAGGCACTCGCGCCTTGCCTGGCACCTCAGCCGCCTCCCTTCTGTCCTTGGGTGGTCACTGATGGCAAGCCACACCAGGCCTACGCAGCCCACAGTCCCTGCCCTCGAGCACCCGAAATTTAGTCAGGGAACTTAAAACACTAAACACTAAACAGTGCAACCCTCAGCCCACAGAGATGGGCACGAGACGCAGCACCACAAGCCTATAGTGGCCAAGATCCTGGCTCAGGTTCCTCTTCTCCACTTAGCAAGTGATCTCGGGCGAGTCAACACCTCTGAGCTTCAGTTTTCTCATCTGTAAAATGGGAATAAAAAGGCCACTGACCTGACATTTGCTGGAAGGATTTAATGACTTAAATATTCATAAAATTCTAGGTGAGACCTTTATTATAGTGTGAGCTACTATCCCACTAGAATAGAATCCCAAGTGGCTAGAACACAGGTTGGCGCATGGTAGGTGCTCAATAAAGACATGTTGAATGGCTGGATGGACAGATGCATGGATGGATAAGTGAGTGGGTGGGTGGGTGGGTGGATGGATGGATGGATGGATGGGTGAGTGGGTGGATGGGTGAGTAGATGGATGGATAGATAGGTAAATAGGTGAGAGGGTGGGTGGATGAGTAGATGGATGGATGGATGAATGGATGATGGAAGGATGGATGGATGAGTGGGTAGATAGATGTATAGCTGGGTGGATGGATAGATGGATGGGTAAATAGGTGGATGGGTGGATAGATGGGTGGATGGATGGACGGATGGATGGACAGATGGTTGGATGGAGCAGAGGGAAGCTCTATACGGCATGAGGAAGACCTAGCAGAGGAGGAGACGTTTGCGCATGGTCCTGGAGGGTGACAAGCAGTTTGCTAGACGGAGGGGAGCAGTCCAGGAATAGAGAGGGACAGAAGGAAGAAGGGCTTGACATGGTTGAGAAATGGAGACACAGGGTCCCTGGGTCATGGGAGTGAGGGTCCCACCATCTCATTCAGTGAGTGGGTCCCAATTCTGCTCTGCACACCGGGGCTGCCCTCCAGGCTGCAGCCTCAGCTCAGGCTCCCAGAGGCCACTGTGTCTCACACTGAAAAGCGTTTGTGAACCTGGAGTTATAAAGCAGACCTTTGCTGGCTGCATGAACAGCACTTCCCCACTGAGGCTGAAAGATAATTTCTCTTTAATTGATTTTTTTACCACTATGAACAGTAACGTAATATGAGAAAAATCTACACTGCAATTTTTCCATTTGCGAAAACCAAAATTACACCTTGCAGACAATTCCCTCAGAGTGTGGACCCCTCCCTCCTTTTATTTGTGTCCTGTCTTTAAATGCAAGAAAACAGATATATATTTTTTTCAAAATAGCTGAAAATTTCGTGATTTAGGAAGGGGGCAAAGTATGAAATAATTTCTCACATTACGTGGAACACAGTAGGAAGGGCACCGCGGATAGAAAGAGATTTCTGTAAAGCCGTGGGAAAGCAGTTCCGTTGACACCTCATTCTTCTGTCTATAAGATGCACAAGTGACAAACAGGACATGTTGTTTTAACACCAGACGATGAAGCGCCCCACTTTCCCCTGCTCGCCAGTGAGGACGCTGGCAGATTCTTTTTGCAGGTTCTAGTGACGCCCCTCCCCCACCTTGAGCTCACAGGCCTTGCAGAAACAAGCTTTCCCTTCAGTCCCTGGTTCCGAGCCAGAGAGGGATACGAGATCCCTGTTCCAATGGGAAATGGTGGCTCTAAATCCATCCCATCAACACTGAGCAGCCACTTTCAGCACCAGCCATAAAGACTGGCTTAGTGTGGGCTCCTCAAAGAAGAGGCTGAAACTGCAGCCCGGCTCCCAGTAAATTAACGTCACGAGGCCCACGGCCACAGTCCAGGAGGGCCAAGGCCACATCTGTCTTGTTCACGGGCAGCATCTTTGCTCCCGCTGAGATTAACGTTAGCCAATGTCATTAGAGGCTGACCTCAGCCCGAGCTATCACCTGTGATGTAAACTTGACATTTGGAAGGGCCACGGGGCATGCACCTCGAGGCCTGACCTCTGCCCCGTGGCCTCGACTGCAGCCACCCCTCAGCGGCAGGTGGGTGGACACCCAACTCGCTCTCACCGCACATGTCTTGTGCTCCTTGCAGGTGTAGAGGCTGCAAGTCAAGTGGGGCCTGGCTCCCCCAGCCGTCCACCATGGTGGTGGCACACCCCACTGCCACCGCCACCACCACGCCCACTGCCACCGTCACGGCCACCGTCGTGATGACCACAGCCACAATGGACCTGCGGGACTGGCTTTTCCTCTGCTATGGGCTCATCGCCTTCCTGACGGAGGTCATCGACAGCACCACGTGCCCCTCCGTGTGCCGCTGCGACAACGGCTTCATCTACTGCAACGACCGGGGGCTCACCTCCATCCCCGCCGACATCCCCGACGACGCCACCACCCTCTACCTGCAGAACAACCAGATCAACAATGCCGGCATCCCCCAGGACCTCAAGACCAAGGTCAACGTGCAGGTCATCTACCTATACGAGAACGACCTGGACGAGTTCCCTGTCAACCTGCCCCGCTCCCTGCGGGAGCTGCACCTGCAGGACAACAACGTGCGCACCATCGCCCGGGACTCGCTGGCCCGCATCCCGCTGCTGGAGAAGCTGCACCTGGATGACAACTCCGTGTCCACCGTCAGCATAGAGGAGGATGCCTTCGCCGACAGCAAGCAGCTCAAGCTGCTCTTCCTGAGCAGGAACCACCTGAGCAGCATCCCCTCAGGGCTGCCCCGCACACTGGAGGAGCTGCGGCTGGATGACAACCGTATCTCCACCATTCCACTGCATGCCTTCAAGGGCCTCAGCAGCCTGCGGCGCCTGGTGCTAGACGGCAACCTTCTGGCCAACCAGCGCATCGCCGACGACACCTTCAGCCGCCTGCAGAACCTGACCGAGCTCTCGCTGGTGCGCAACTCGCTGGCGGCCCCGCCCCTCAACCTGCCCAGTGCCCGCCTGCAGAAGCTCTACCTGCAGGACAATGCCATCAGCCACGTGCCCTACAACACGCTGGCCAAGATGCGTGAGCTGGAGCGCCTGGACCTGTCCAACAACAACCTGACCACGCTGCCCCGTGGCCTGTTCGATGACCTGCAGAACCTGGCCCAGCTGCTGCTCCGGAACAACCCCTGGTTCTGCGGCTGTAACCTCCTGTGGCTGCGAGACTGGGTGAAGGCACGGGCGGCCGTGGTCAACGTGCGAGGCCTCATGTGCCAGGGCCCCGAGAAGGTCCGGGGCATGGCCATCAAGGACATCACCAGCGAGATGGACGAATGTTTCGAGGCGGGGGTGCAGGGCGGAGTGGCCAACGCCGCCGCCAAGACCACGGCCAGTGACCACACCTCTGCCACCACGCCCCAGGGCTCGCTCTTCACCCTCAAGGCTAAGAGGCCAGGGCTGCGTCTCCCTGACTCCAGCCTCGACTACCCCATGGCCACGGGCGATAGTGCCAAGACCCTGGTCATCCACGTGAAGCCCCTGACGGCCGACTCCATCCGCATCACGTGGAAGGCCACGCTCCCCGCCTCCTCCTTCCGGCTCAGCTGGCTGCGCCTGGGCCACAGCCCAGCCGTGGGCTCCATCACGGAGACTCTGGTGCAGGGGGACAAGACAGAGTACCTGCTGACGGCCCTGGAGCCCAAGTCCACCTATATCATCTGCATGGTCACCATGGAGACTGGCAACACCTATGTGGCCGACGAGACGCCCGTGTGTGCCAAGGCGGAGACGGCCGACAGCTACAGCCCCACCACCACACTCAACCAGGAGCAGAACGCCGACCCCATGGCGGGCCTGCCCGTGGCGGGCATCATCGGTGGTGCCGTGGCCCTCGTCTTCCTCTTCCTGGTCCTGGGGGCCATCTGCTGGTACGTGCACCGGGCCAGCGAGCTGCTGACCCGGGAGCGGGCCTACAACCGCGGCACCCGGAAAAAGGACGACTATCTGGAGTCGGGGACCAAGAAGGATAACTCCATCCTGGAAATCCGCGGCCCCGGGCTGCAGATGCTGCCCATCAACCCTTACCACAGCAAGGACGAGTACGTGCTCCACACCATCTTCCCCTCCAACGGCAGCAGCCTCTGCAAGGGCACGCACACCATCGGCTATGGCGCCACACGGGGCTACCGGGACGGCGGCATCCCCGACATAGACTACTCCTACACATGATGCCAGCACCCAGCTCCTGCCTCCTCCTGGTGTGGCGACTGTGTGGCTTTGACCAGCCTGCTGCCATCTGACAGAACAAGGAAAAGAAATTCCACGATGACTTTCCCATCAGAAAGCAGAGTCTGGGGAGGGTTGACAATTTTGTAGAACACAACAGTGAAAAAAATAATTTTTTTTAAAGAATAGAAGGCAGGAGGGGGATTTGACATTGATGAAGACATAATTTATACCAAATTATGCCAGGTGGGGAGGAAAAGACTAAAAATAATATCGCAGGAAGGGTTGGGTTGGGGCTTTTATTTTTCCTGAACTGGAAAGATACTACCTGTGCACCGTCTGTGTATGCCTCATGCTCTGTGCAGGGCCGTCACAAAGGAACCATTAGAGAAGCAGCCAACACGCGCAGCCCCCATGCAGCTCTCGCTGCCGGCTGCTCACTGGAGACGACATGATGGAAGGTTTTCAGGCTCCTCACGAAGGAGAGGGGAAGAAGAGATGTTTTGCTGTGGAGATATTGTCCTGAAATCTCTTCCCTGGCTCTTTCCATGCCATTTCCCTTACAGATTTGCAGAAATAGCACGTCTTTCACTGCATTCTTTGAACGACGATGTAGCTGATTAAAAAACAAACTTTCTTTTCCCTATACTGAAGCCCTCCTCAATTCCATGCACCACAGTCCATGGAAGCCCCATGGAAGCTGTGGCTTTTCCAGCGCTTGGAGGTGCATCTATCTACCTGTTTATCTTTATGTCGTGTCTCTACAGGTGGGTAGATAGAGCCACATATACAGTCCTTACAGTGCTTCTTGGGTCAGTTCGTACAATTTCTCGAGACAATAGAGTCACGAAAATGTTGCTTTCTCCTAGAAATCACTGAGTAAGTAGACAAAGTGTGTTGGGGATGGGAGTGGGGTGGGGGATAATGCTGTTCCTAAAGGCGGAGGCGTGTCTGTCCTGGCTGGGTGGCTGGGAGACCCTGGGCAAGGGGTGTTTTCAGTTCAGTCAGTCCTATCTCAGGTTGGCCAGAGCTGGGCCAAGCTCCCTTCTGATATAGAGAAGAGCTTTCTTTGACTTCCAGCATCCTCACCTCTCTCCCCACAAATGCAATCACCTCAACATCTACTTCCTGAGCATTTACTCTGTGCAATGTGCTCCCTCCAGAGACAGGTAATTGGTGCAGAGACTTTTTTTTTTTTTTTTTTTTTTTAATGTCAGCTGATTAGACCTAATGGTTTCCATGGCTGCTCAAACAAAGCCCAGAAAAAGACATGAAAATTCTCAGAAAAGCCCTAGGAGACAGCACGCCCCCCAACCCCAGAATGCAGAACACCACACTGTGCCCACCCCTGGGATGCCGCTCTGAAGAGGGAAGACCAGATCTCTCTAAAAATGCCAGCCTCCAAAAGGGTAGTGACTGGAGCCCTCAGAAGAGTTAAGTTCTTTTTTTTCCTCCCTCTGGAATCAATGTTGCCATCATTTATCAACTGACAGTGCTGTTTGGTGAGCCATGAGATTAAAACGATGATGAAATAATGACAGCAAATCTGGAAAGAAGAGAGGAGTGGTGCCTGGGGTTCTGCTATCTCCCACATTCCAGCACTCGGGGAACTCGGGTCACCATCTGTCAAGGTGCCAGTTGTCCTGCGCCCGGGAAGGGCGATGTCAAAGGAGAGATGCTGTTCTGAGGGCAGGGAGGATGAGAAGGGGTCCAGCTCCTGGCCGTGGTGTTTTCAGAAGGCCTTGACTGCTTTGACAAAAGCCAAAGAAAGGAAGAGAAAGATGAACAGCAGTCACAGGGCTGCTGTGACAGGCCCGGGGTCCAGCCATTTGCTGGACCTGAAAAGATGCCGCTGGCCCCTCAGTGAAGAGGCTGGGCTTGAAAGAAATGGACACAACAACCGCGTGAGCGAGGTGGAGGGGAGGTGCGGCTCTCATTGCCAGGCTGGATGGATGGTCTCACCAAGGGGGGAGCCCCAATCCCCAGCTCCAGGGAGAGGCCGAGGGTCATGGACACATTTCATTCTAGACTCAAGCTTTTGCCCTTTTCCCACCTGAAGCATTTTCTCATACAATGAGGTCAGGAGAGAAATGTTTCCAAGGCTGGGACCATGTTGCCAAGGCTGGGACCGTGTAAAGGTCACATCCGCGTAAAGTTCGCCCTCCCTGTGGCACCCCCCAGACACAGGCGCATTCCCCGCGGCCCAGGGAGGAGCAGAGGGGCCTCACTAGCAGCATCCAGGAGGAGGGGGTGCCCGAGGGTGTGGGCCACTGGCTGGGGGGTCAGAAGTTCAAGGTCTCTGCTGGTTTTGAAATGCAGTTTCTTCCCCAAGGCACCACCCCTGTCTTTGGCCAGCGTTCCAGGAAAATCAGTCCCAGCCTCCCCACTTCCAACCCCCAACCCCTGCTGCCAACATGCTTGGTCCCCTGCTCTCACTCTTCATCCTCCTTTCTCTTCTCCCCAGCCAGGCGGGAGGTCAGATCATCCCCTTAGAGGCTAAGAAGGCATTTGGGGAACAGCAGGTGGCCCTATACAGGGAGGGCCACAGGGGAGACCTTGCAGCTCTGAGAGCCTGCCTGTGCCAGCAGCGCCCTCCAGGCCAGGCCTGGGTGATGAAATTTCCTGCCCCGTAGCACAAAGCAGGCCCAGGCCTGCCTGGGCCTGGGGACACATCAGTCTCCTGCTCCTGCCTCTTGTACTAATGGGGCTTGGGCCCCACCTCACACCAGGGGGAAACCGGGCCCTGCCTGCCTTGCTGCAGGCATCCTCCTGCTAGTGTACGTGCTGAAGATAGTGGAGACTCAGCCCAGCCAGGGCCCGGGGGCCCCCCCTCTCATCTTTTCTGCCCTCAGCATCCCAACGTCTTTCCAGCATCCTTTCTGAGAACAAGCTTCCAAATGTCTGCTGTCTCACGGCCCCCCAAGCCAGGGATGGGGCCTGAAGCTAGGTCCACTCTGAAACCCCATCCCTTCCTGGTCCAGCCCCTCTGAGCCAGCCATGCAACATAATGAGAGAGGATGCTCCAGGGCACCCAGCCTCCTCCACCCCCTAGAAGCACGTGAGGACACAGGGCTTGGGCCACCACTTCTGTCTAGAATCTCCCTCCTGTGGGCGGCCGACCTGACCCTTGCAGCCTCTAACTAGCCAGAACAACCTCATTGACCTCAGCGTTGATGAGTGTGTTTTGTGGCATTTAAGGCAGGTTTCAAGTTAAAAAAAAAAAAAACTCATGACACTTCTTTGGTTAAGTGGTTTACCCTTTGTGGTAATTAGATGTAGTGATTGGAATCTCTTTTCTATTACATGGCAATTTTCCTTTAAATTTCCCCTAAAAAAAAAAAAAAGGAAAGAAGGCAGCAGGGCCAGGCGAGTCATTTGCATTTTGCGAATGAGGCCTCTTGTAAGCTCAGCTCAGGCGTGGGGCCCAACGTATGGAATGCTTAAGAGATTACTAAGAATAAAATCTATTAATTAGTCATACTCAATTCCACAGACATGATGTGCATCAAAAGCTTCTTTTCTTCCCTTTTCTCCTTCCCTCTTCCTGCGGCCTCCCACGGAAGCCTCCATCTTCTCTAAATTGGCTCCTGCTTCCTGGACCACCTCCCGTTAACATGGCGGCTGCGTGGCCGACTAGGGGGCCTCTGGGGTTTGGGGGTAGGAGCTGGGGCACCGGCTCCTTCCCGCTCTGGGTGACGCTGGCAGGGGAGGTGACAGCGGCTGGGGGACGCAGGCTTCCCCATCCGAAGTCCGAAGCTTACGCCTGCCTGTGCCTCTTCCTTCCTCAATGGGCACCGGGCCTCCTCCCCCCTCCCCTAGGGGTCCAGGGAAGCCCACCAGCCCCAGCAAGGAGTAGAGTAAGAAAGGTCAGGGAGAGCTTCCAGGGAGATGCAGGGAAAGCAGGTTTTGTGAATCCACAGCCTCTGCCTCTGTTTCCCCTTCTGTAATGTAGGAGTGGGCTAAGGCCGGGTCTGGCTTCACCCAGAAAAGATGGGGGCTCCAGAAGCCAAATGGGGGCTCCCCCACCATCTGCTGATTCTGGAAGGTTCTGGTTGGCCCAAGGCAGGTGACGGAGGCCCAGAGTGATAGGGACAGGACAGGTGAGGGATCCTGGGGATCTGAGGGGGCTGACTGGGCAATGTGCCAGGACTGCATCTGAGCGTCCCTCCTTCACCCCCTCAGAGCTGTGGAGTAAGGGGAGGACACCGCCACCCCCTCCAATGGCAGCTCAAGTCCCAAAGCCAACCCACTCCAGAAATCTGCTTCCAGCTGAACATGCCAGGGAGGACGGGGCTTCTGAGCCTCGCACTTATGAAAAATACAACAAGGAAAATTGGATGCGGCAGACAGGGAGCAATGGAGCTGGGAAGGCAACCAGGAGGGAGCTGGGGCATTTTCCGGAAGGAGGGGCCTCGGGGCGCATGGCAGCCTGAGCCCCAAGGGCCAGAGCACACTCTCAGGGACAGGGCTCAGGCGGGGTCAGCTGGGGTGTCCCCTGCGCCCATGTCCCCCATCACTCAGATCAGTGCAGGTGACAGGCAGCGGATGCCTGGCTCTGGCTCTGCGCCAGGGTGAATGCTAACAAGCAATTCACAGCCCTGCACAGGCCTTCTAGAAGGCAGACAGAGGAGGCATCTTTTTTCTTAAGGAGGGATAAAAAGGCTCAAAAATGAAAATCATTACCGTTTATAAGCAAGCGAGTCTGCTAAATTGATTAGGAGAGATTAAACTCCTTGGAGGTGAAGGGAAAGGGGGATTTTTCGCATTTTTTGAACCTGTCCCCAGTGGCCAAAGGCAAAGCAGGGATTTTTCTGGGCCTGGCTGGTGGGGAGCTGGGGTCTCTGAAGGCTGACACCACGCGTGCCCCAGCGCTGGCTCCAGATATGCTGGTTGGACACAGCCTGGGCTCGAGCGCGGGGTGGGGCGGGTGGGGGAGCAGTTCTGCCTCCATCGAGCGCCGTGCGCAGCCCCTGGGACGAGGTCGGGGGGTTACGTGGCCCACACAGGTCACTCAGAAGCTGCCCCGGCCCGCAGGCAGAGGCCCTGGCCCGCAGGCAGAGTCTCTGCCCCTGCCCTCCAGATTCCATCTGCCTTCGCAGTGAAAAGCTAGGGGAAGTGGCCGGGCTAGTCCCTTCGTGAGCAGGACTCTAAAGCCATGAGTCCTTCTGCTTCCTTTCTGTTCCAGGGTGGGTCTGTCTCTGATCCATTCCCTGCAGCCAGGGAAAGGGAAATGGGGCCAACGGTAAAGGGAAAACTGAAGTCAGGGAAGAGAAATCTGGCCCAGCAAAAATCAGGCAGTGAGCTCTTTGTCACCGGCCGCATTCAAGCACTTGATGGGGAGGTGGCAGATGTTAAGCCAACACCTGGTTCTTTGAGGAGAAGATCCTGGTTCCCACTCTCACTTTACCATCCCTGAGGACCCTTTAAGGAAGATATCGAGAGACCGCTCAAAACGACCAGTGTCCCCTGAAAATAGCAGGTCAGGGCCATCTCACAGCCAGGCCACCCAGCCCCGTCAAAGAGTCGCTTTTGCCACCAGACAGCCTGCAAAATCCCCATCCTCAGTGTCTAAGAGGCGCCGGGAGAGGAAATTCAGACATGCGCCGCCCCGTCTAGGAGCCTGGACGGGCAGGGAGCACAGAGGGTGACCCACCCACCACGCTCCGCGCTGGCTCTCTTGGGGCCGCTAGGGGGCCACCTCCCAGGCACTGCAGCTCCCCGTCCGAGGCTGCCTCCCCGCCATCCTCGGTGCCGGGACCCGCGCCCCCCTGAGCTCCCACCACCACCCCACTAGCTGTTCTCCCAACAGCATGCTCACAGCTGCCGGCTCAATGCACCCGTCCCAGCCAGGGTGACGGCTGCCTGGGGCACTTTTCACTCTACATTTTTAAGCATTTACCATTTCTTTTGAAATGTTCCAAGTAGTTGCCTGAAATATCCACGTTTGCTTCTTTAAAAACACTCAGGAAGCTTCCCCTGGCTCTTGATTCTCCCTCCCTTTACTTCCTCCCTCCCTTTGCTTTTTTTTTTTTGCAGTACGCGGGCCTCTTACTGTTGTGGCCTCTCCCATTGCGGAGCACAGGCTCCGGACGCGCAGGCTAAGCGGCCATGGCTCACGGGCCCAGCCGCTCCGCGGCATGTGGGATCTTCCCAGACCGGGGCACGAACCCATGTCCCCTGTATCAGCAGGCGGACTCTCAACCTCTGCGCCACCAGGGAAGCCCTCCCTTTGCATTTTTAACCCAATGTTTTTCCCTAGTTTCGGAAATTCTATTATCACTGGGGTCAGGCCCATTTTTCTCACATTAATACGATTTCCAGGATTGCCCAAGACCCCACCCCACCTCCCATGCTGCAGGGGCAAAGCCCACCTTTCCCCACATCTCCCCTGGGGACATCAGGCCCCGGGCAGATCTTCAGCCGGTGGGTGGGCAGCTGCTGCCTTGCTCCCCGCTGGAGAGGCTGGCAGGGCAGGGGCTTTCTGAGACCACTGTCACTGCCCCTCCCACTTGTGCTGGGAGGGCAGTGTGGGCATACTGAGGGCACAGGGGGTCCTGTGGGGGGCTGACCCGGCCCCCACTTCCTGGCAAAGCCAGTCCCTGAGGCACTGTGGCCATCGGAGCCACCACCGTGCCATGGCCCCTGTCCTTCCCACTCCCACCCACGCCACCCCCCACCTGAAGGCCCAAAAGTCCAAGCCTGGAGAGTCCTTGCAGGAACGTCTTTCCTGTCATCGCCCCTAAATCTCTTTTACAGCAGTCAGGGTTGGCGGCCGCTCGCTCGGGCAAGATGCCAGGTCCCTGTGCTCCTCCGCGCTGGGTCACTGAGGCCCAGCACAGTGCGGGGCACACAGGGGTGTCACTCATCTCTTCCTCCCTCCTCTCTTGTCCCTGGGGCTCAGTGCAAAGGGTCCAGGTGGGTGTGTTGGCAGCGGCCTTCCTCTCATCCTGCACCCAGCCGGCTGGCAGCCTGGCCCCAGGAGGGGCTCCTTCTCCCTGAAGCATCTCACTCCACCCTCCCTAGGACCCGCGATCACCAGCTGTGAGCCTGATGGGGAAATCCAGCCACTTGGCGAGATCTGGCTACCAGCCGGGGTGACCCGGCTCCCCCTCTCCGAGCCAAGCCTCAGGTGGGTGACGAGGGGGGCAGAGAACTGGGTGCCCCACACGCCCGTGTCTGACGCTTCTGTCGAGAGTCCCCGCACCCGAGCCGCCCACCTGGAGGAACTAACCAGGCTTTCTCCTCAAGACGGAGGAAAACAAATGCAACACGAGCCAACGATCAAAGCCACAGCAGACACGGGACTGCCACATGCTCATCTCCCAGGAGCCAATGTCCAGGGCACCTCTCACCTGCCCTGTGCAAAGGACATGCTTGCAGATGGTCCCAGAAACCACCCACCTCTGGCTGGTCCCGTTTCCAAAAGGTTCTGCGTACCCAGGAGGAAGACACACACAAAACTCTGAAACTGGCTTAGATATTTTTACCCGACCCAGAACACCACCTGCCTGCAGGCCAGCGGCCTCAGCTGAGATGCCCACCTGGCATCCAGCTCCTGAAGAGATGCTGAGAGCCGTGGGGAGGAAGCAGAAGCACCCAATGTTGAGAGGTTTGCCATCTGAGAGGGAGAGAAGCGGGGAGATGGGGTTGAAGGTTGGGGACAGCTGCAGGGCTGCGAGCCAGAGAGACAGCGCAGTTGTGCGACTCTGCTGGCTGGAGCGGACGCCCCCTAATTATGCATGTCACAAGGCGGGTGTGAACGGAGAGGCAAAGGAGGAAAGTAAACTAGAAGAAACCCCACGCATAAGCCCTGCGGAGCAAATGTTTTTAACAGCCACCAACAGCAATTCCCCTTCCCAGTGTTCAAAGGTTATTGTATCTGGGGAGGTGTGCAGTGCTAAAGCGCTCGCTCGGGGGCCACCCCGCGCTGTACTCATCAGAGTCCATCCCTGGCGCCTGGGGAGGAAGAGAGCAGGGAGGGGTCCTGAGCCAGACCCTGGTGAATGGAGGGTCCGCTGCAGAAGGTGGATGCCTGGCCAGCCAATGGCATGGGGAGGACGGAGCTGTGAACAAGGTCCCTTCTGCCAATGGAGGGACCCCTGCTAGGGGCACCCCTGGCTTTCCTTGAGCCCCTGCCTTTTCCTACCTGCAGAATCAGCCCGGTGGGGCCATCTGGCCACCCGCTCCTTGGCTTCTTCCTTTTTCTCTGAAGGGCAAAGCAACCTCGGGGGTCTGAGTGATGGGACCAGTCCCGCTGCTGCCTGCTGCCATCTGACACCTGGCTGGTTGACTTGGCCTGGCCCCAGGCCCACCCGCTTCCCTCCCAACCTCACCACCAGACACACAAACACCCACCACGACAACAACACAAACCAAAGTGCACTGCGAACTGCCCTTGGGCCTCCTTCTTGTAGGTGCCTTGAAACTTCAGTGTTGAGATGAATGTGATGAACTATTTGGTCCTATTTTCTGTTTGTCTGTTTTCATATAAAATGTCCAAGTCCACTTTCCTTGTCCTTTCTTGAAATAAATAGAAAGATTTAACTTTTACAGTCCTCTCAGCTGCTGACTCTCAGCTCGGCGGCCCAGCGTGCCAGGGGCCAGGGCCTGTCACCCACGTGCTCTTGGCTGCCCACACCCCCTCCCCAGGCTCTGCCCCGCTGTCAGGGTCCACTGGAATAGAGGTGGTGGCTGGGAGGGATGGAAGCTCTGGGTTAGTATATTCCCTGGGCACCATGGGAACCAAAATAATGATTCTGCTGCAGGATGGAGAAGGGATTTCTGGCCCCACCCCACGGGCCCCGGGGAAGGCGACTGCCAGCTAAAGGCAGACTCCAAGAGGGTTTCCATGTGGAGATGTATTAATCGAAGCCATGGATTATCTCATAAGAGGCTCCGGCAACCATGTGGGCACCCAGATAAGACAGGCACCATGCGGGTGCTGGGGACGCGGCTCTTCCTCTGCTTGCCTGGGTCCCGCCACCTCTGACACCCCTCATTCCCTAGACGCACCCACCACATTCACAGCTCTCCAGGCCTAGCCTGATATCTCACACTCCAAAGAGGGGGAAAAGGAAAAAAATTATTTTCCGTGAGAACAATAGCAGTTTCTGCCAAATTTAACATATAAAATAAGAGCTCATTACTTCTGCCTTAGATCTGATTTCACATCTGGATATGGGTTAATGAGCTTTTCCTTATATTCCAAGGAAGCAAAGTTATTTCTGGATGGGCCTTGGTGGCAGGTGGCCTGGCTGGGGTGACACGGGGTGCTCTGACCCCACAGGTGCCCCTCGCCCCCCCATCCTCTTCTCTTGGTCCTCACGGCTGGCCCCCTGGAGGCAGTAGCAGCCCAGAGATCATTCTAAAGGGCGGCTCGCCACACAGGCTTCGGGGAAAGGACCGAGTCTGTTTCCCCAAACTCTTCCTACGGCCCAGCGCACAGTGGGTGCTCAGGAGGGCTGCCTGCTCTTCCTCACCTGACACTCACCTTTCTAGAACCTGATCAGCCAGCCAGTCAGTGGATATTTACTGAGGGCCTGCTATGTGCTGGGGCTGGGGCTGGGGCACCCTTCCAGCCTCATGGAGGGGGAGGGAAGGATGCTCATGGACAAGATCAGGGTGGGGAGGCTCTCTGGGAGCCAGGTCTCCACTGAGGGTGTTTCCTCGGATGAGAAGGACTTGGAGAGCAAGGGAGAGGGCCTGCCAGAAGCTCTGAGGCAGGGGGCACGAAGGCGAGTCCGATTCTGTCCCCCTCTGGAAGACTCCGCTTCCCTCATAAGCACAGGACCCATCTGCTGGCCCCACCTCTGGCCACACAGAGTACAGTTCACTCCCCAAGCAGGCCCTGCCTACCCAAGCGGGCTCTGGGTCTGTGCTGACTTCTCCGCCGGGTGCCCTTGAGGGCCCTTGAAGATTCAACTCAGGCATTATCTCTGGAGAGGCTGCCCTCTCCGGGCCACACCTGCTGGTTCTCACCTGGACAGGTAACTGGTTCCAGCACCTCACTCACTAGGGGCCCCTGGCCAGCAGGTCTTGCCTTCCACCCCTTCAGATCCCAGAGGGCACCGGCCTGGCACGCAGGAGGCACCGGAAACGTGAATGGAGGGAGGGAGTCAATAAACACCAGCAAATCAATCAACCAACAGATCAATCTATCAATGCTGGGCCCAAGGAGGATGACTTTCCAAGAGCAGCAGCCCTGGCGCCCTAGTTGTGAGGCAGTGTCTCCTTCCCCTCCCACCCCTCCAGGCAGGGGGAGCCTCGGACAGGGCTGACCCAGCTTACCTGACCCTCCACACACTGGCAGCAGCACCACAGACCAGGTGCCCCAGCCACTCTCTTCAAGCCGGAGCAGGGGGGCTGGCTTCCCAGACTGTGTTCCTGAGCCCCTAAAGCTAACAGAAGTTCTGCCCAGGAAGGGTTCACGGTCACATGCATTTGGGAACCACTGGATTAACGCCTGTCCTGGGGGCTCCTCGGGCAGGGCCTCGGAGTCCCTCAGAACTGGGTGAGACCCACAGGCTCCACCACCCACTCCCTGTGCCTCTGTAAAGCGTACGCCTGATGACAGCTCGCTGCTCTCATTTTTCCCACCACGACAGCACCGACACTGCTGATGTGTGCCGGGGCCTCCGTGAGAACGCTGCTTTCCCCCCGACTTGTCCGGGGAGTGCAGGCCCCATCCCTGGCGCCCCCAGGGTTTACCCAGCATCCCTGGCTCCCAGGTACAGGTGCTGAGCTGGCGGGCACTTCTCCCAAGGAGGCCCAGGTGTCTCCGCAACAGCCAAGTGCCCCCAGGTCTGCACAGAGGAGAGATGTCAGAACAGGGTCTGTTCTCCAAGCCACCGCGACCACACCCAAGGTCTGCGGCCTGCTCCCGAAACCTGCTAGACGGGCTCTCAGGCTGACCCGAGCTTTCGGCTTCTGGAGAACAGGGCTGGGGATGGGGGCATCTTAGGTTTTAATAAGTGGCCCGGGGGGCTGGAGGCCCAGACAGAGTTGGGCCCCACAGGAGGAAATCACCGGGAACCACGGGGGAGATTCCAGGACCTGTATTTCAGGTCAATGGAAAGAAGACCCTCCAAACATAACTGACCCTTTCTGAAGAGGAGGAGGCGGTCTGAGCGGTAGTGAGGCCCAGCCTCACAGGAGGGCAAGCAGAGCTGGCCGGCCCCTCAAGGGGGTGCAAGTTTTGGGTGGTGGAGGCAACAGGCTGACAATGAAGAGCCCCTGTCTCCCTAGCACGTCTTCAGATGGACCCTGGGGGAGAGGGTGGTCTCCCCACAAACCCAGGACTCCTCCTGCTGCAGCCTCCACTCCAGCCAAGCAGTTTCCAGCCCTTTCCTTCCCAAAGAAATCTCAGGACCCACATATTGCTGAGGTTACGGATATGTGCGGGGCAAGTCCCCTGAATAGCTGCTCAGCAGACATGCGGCACGCCAAAGTCCAGTGCCCCTGCTTCATGTGTCCAACTCCTGCTGTTCGGTCAGGCTCAGGACTAAAAGTTCCAGTTCAAGTGGGATGATGAGTGGGTGGCCGCCATCCCCGTCCCTGGACGCTGCTCTTACCTGGCTACCACCAGGTTCCAGAAGCTTCCCTCCTCCTGCCCCCACTTCCTAGGAGGGGTCCCTGCCCTCATCAAGCATCCTGAAGAAGCGACCAAACCCAGGAAGGGTCCTAACACCCCAAATCCCACCCACACCCAAATTCCGAGGCCAGTTCTTAACACCCTGCATACAAAGCCCTGGTCGGATCTGAGGTCCCCAGCCAGCCCCAAAATGCTGCCTCAGAAGGGCTGGGTGGGGACTTCCCTGGTGGCGCTCCCAATGCTGGGGGCCAGGATTCGATCCTTGGTTGGGAAACTAGATCCCACAGGCATGCCGCAACTAAGAGTTTGCATGCCACAACTAAGGAGCTGGCGAGCCGCAACTAAGGAGCCCGACTGACACAACTAAGACCCAGTGCAACCAAATAAATTAAAAAAAAAAAAGAAGGGCTGGGTGGAGCTTGCTCATCACTCTCAGGCGCCCCCAGCCCACCTGCTGGATGCCTCCCCTCCCCTCCTCCACACCCCTCGGCCTCTTGTCAGCACCTGCTTCTGCACGGCCTGCCGCACCCAGGTCTGGTACCGGCACCTCCAAGGGACCCTTTCCTCCCGAGGCAGAGGAAGTAGGATCCCTCGAGCCGCTAACTGACAGCACAAGTGAAAACCTAGCACTCCGCCCTCGGAGACTTACAGAGGAAGTGAAATCTTATTTGCACTGCTGCCAAGCCTGGGACGCGATGAAATGATGCCTCGGGGAGAGACCAGCCGGCTCCCTGTGGAAGCCGCGGCATTGGAGCTGGACTTATTAAAAGCCACAGTGGCCACATTTCAACCTGTTTCAGGTGCTAAGCAATTTACTGCCACCCAGAATTCATTGGCAGGTTTTTATCATTTTTACTTCCGTGATGCAGGCCCGATGTCCCTGCACAGGGAACTGCGGGTCTAAATGCTCCCTGCACCCCCGGTACTGTGATGAAAATGGGGGAGCAGGGGCCTGGGAGGGAGTGAGGGTGGAGGCTGGCATGGCAGCAGATGACCCGATTCTCTCCCAGGTTACACCAGGCTTGCCTCAGAGTGACAAGGAGGACCGGCTCTAAGATCCCCCCACGACCCCACATTTAGGGGCTCAGTAATCCCCCAAAGACCCCACGGGTGTTTTCTGAAGGCAGCAATAGTGTAAGCTCTGTGAGAGCAGAGGCTACCTCTTTCAGGACCTGTCCACCAACCACACAATCAACAAGTCTTTATTGAGCACCTACTGTGTGCCAGGTCCCGACATAGCAGTGAGCGAGACCCCAAAGACCCCTGCCCTATGGACTGCACACGTTGCTGGTAAGTGTCGAATAAATATTTGTGGTTTGTTGATTAAGATCTCTAAAAGGCAAACAAGCTCTTGAAAGAAACAATGCTGGCATGGGGGGCACCGGAGGGAGGAGCAGGGAAGGAGTGAGCCCACCTGAGCGGGCATCTGCTCCATGCCAGCCGCTGCAGCCACCCTTGAAGCAGGGCCTCCATGTCACAGACGAGAAGGCTCAGCGCCACACTGCTTCTCACTGCTTTGCAGATCTTGCGGTGAGGGACCCGTGCCCTGACCTTCCACGGCCTTGACCCTCTTGGGGAATGCACAGCCTCACATTCGCAGAAAGCCAGGGACAGGGAGCCGTGTGGTCTGGGGCCCACAGGGTCACAAGCCTCGAGCGCCTTCTCAGGAGCACTGGGCGGAGGACTGTTTGATGCCTGCTGGCTTTGGGGGGATTAAACCTATTACTGAGGCTCCGGGGGCTTATCTGACACCATTTCTGAGGCCCCCTTTCTCCACCTGTTTTCAGATACTCCAGGAAGACCAAAGGGAATCTTCAAAGTCCAGGCTGAGCCAAAAGCAGAAATTCTTTAATTAGCTTTCTCTTGGATGGGGGCCCTGGCGAATGGATTAGTTGTGGTGGGCCAGAGAAAGGGACTGCAGTCCCTTAGAGCTGAGATTACAAGCCCGGGTGAAGGGCTGAGGGGCCGTCGCCAGGGATGGTGGCTCCCCAGGGGCTGGCAGATGGAACCTGTCACCAGGAAGACACAGGAGATGTGCTCTCAGTGAGGCCTTATTCCCTGGGAAGCTGGCACGGAGAGACACTTGGCATGGCCGGGCTGTGTGCCTGAGTCTACTAATGAATGTGCCTCCTTCTCATGTGATGGCCCAGATCTGGAACTTCATAATTAGGGGGGATTTCCTAAAGGGGCACCCATCTGTGAGAGGCAAGGTAGTGCAGCCCGATGGTGCCAGGCACCAGACACCTGTCACTGCATTCCATCCTCACTCATCCCTGTTTTCAAGAAAGTAAACTGAGGTCCAGGACTAAGGCGCTTGCCCAAGGCCACGGTGACAGAGGTTAGTATGGGAGCTAGGTCCTGGCCAGTGAGACAGCCTGATTGGGGTCTGTGAACCGGAAGGGAAAGGCACAGGTACACCCCCACCACAAATCGCTGCAGGGAAGTAAGCCTCCCCAGGCAGGCCTCCTCCAGGAAGCCTTCCCAGACCGGCCCACAGCACCTTGGATTCCCCTACTAGGCACTTACACCCTGTGCTGTAGCCACTAGTCCCACTCTACACTAAGTGTCGTTTGGAGGCAGGGACTGGGCCTTCATCATTGCATACTCTCTGAATGGAGGAAGGAGGACTGTGTCCTCCTCAGTCTGGGGGCGTCCAGAAAGAGAAGGTGGGCAGGAGGCTGGGTCTTGGTAGTAGAAGGACAGGGAGGACAGAGCCAGGAGAGGAGGCTGCCAGGCATCCCAGGAGCCGAGTTCCAGGCTGAGGTCTCCCCCAGGCCTGGGCTCTCCTGCTGGCCGGCTTTGCCCAGGCAGGCACATGAGGGGCAGGATGATTCCAGGACTTGGAGACCCAGATTCCTCGGGACTGAAGCCCTTTGAAGTAGGACTTGTACTCTCCCCCTTGAGCTCCCGCATCAAAGGCAGCTCTGCTGTGGTCGGGCCACGCTAGGCTCTACAGATAAGGGCTGCCCTCTTGGGGCAGGCAGCAGAAGGCAACTGGGCTCCCGCGAGCAGCCACCACC
The DNA here is from genome assembly GCF_000442215.2 of Lipotes vexillifer. NCBI lineage: Eukaryota > Metazoa > Chordata > Mammalia > Artiodactyla > Lipotidae > Lipotes > Lipotes vexillifer. Next base: position 2,340,894 of record NW_006789022.1, on the reverse strand, counting down.
CACCCCAGCCTCCCTCTGGCTTCCCTGCTCCCAGGGCAAGAAGCTGAGCCACCCACAGGGCGCCACCTCAGGCCCCTGTCTGGGATGCTCCCCTGGGCACCCCCTTCCTGACCCTCCAGACAGGTCTGCCTCCAGGACCAAGTGCTGCAGGTGACCATGTCGCTCCCCAGGGTGTCCTGGCTGCCTGGACCACATCTCCCTTGCTCGCCCTTGCAGCCTCAGCACCCAGCACCTGCTGAATGAATGAATGGCTGTGCTCTGGGGCACGTGGGAGGGATGCCTAACCCAGGTCAGGGCAGGTGCCTGGAGGAAATGACATCTAAGCCAGGGCCCGGCGCCTGACCAGAGTCAGCCAAGTGGAAATGGGAGAAGGTGCTCCAGGCAGCGGGGAGAGCGCAAGCGAAGGCCAGGAGGTGAGCGAGAACACGCAGTTATGAGGCCCAAAATCATTTAGTTGGGCTGGAATGGGAGAGGGTAGGAGAGGGAACCAGAAACGGCAGGAGAGGTTCTGGGGCCGGACGATGAGGGTGAGCCAGTCACGATGCCTGGGGAGCCAAGGTCACTATTACGGCAAGACCTTCCCTAAATCGAGGATTCCCTGGGGTGCTGGAAGAGGCCATGATATCAGCCAGGGCTGTCCAACTCTGGGGGCCCCCATTTCCATTGTGGTCTCTATGAATACCACCCCCCCACTCCCGTTGTGCAGTGCAGCCCAGGCACCAGCCATGAGGTTGCAGAGACAGCTGAAACCCAGAGGCACTGTCCAGCAGCAGGAAGTGGCATCCACCCCACAAGAGGCCAGGCCCAGAAAGACCACAGCCAAGGAAGCGTGTGGATCCCTGGGGCCAGGGAGCTGAGGGTGGGAATGAGGCCAAACCCCCCAGGAGCACCCCCAGCGGAGGGTGTGGCAAACCAGGGGCCACAAAGGCAGCAGTGGCCCTGTGGAGACTCCCGGTGAGCAAGGAGGAGTTCTTTGTGTTTTCTGGGATAAAGCAAGTATTTCCAAGGACCTGCTGTGTGCCGGTTGGTGCGAGCTGCAATGCAATGGTGAGCCCAGCAAAGGCCTGTTTCCAGCACCACGCCTGTGCATATCAATACTTCCAGCCTTTGCCTCTTCTCCAGCCATGGAGAATGATGTCTCTTATTTCGATTAGGCTTTTTCTGATTGCTGGTGAAGTTCTGCGTCTTTTCACTTGTTTACTGGCCATTGGTTTTTCTCCAACCGGGAATTGCCTGTCCATATCTCTTGCCCACTTTTCTTACTGATTTGTAGGAGCACTTCGCGTATCAAGAGAGTAGAGAAGCAGCCTTCGCCTGGGGCCGACCCTCAGGGCCTCCCTTGAGGGTCCTCAGGCCCAGGAAAGGGGGGAGGATTTGCGTGGGCTTCTGAATGCTCCCACTGCATCTCTACACCCTGCCCAGCTCCCAGGGGGCCAACTCTGCTCAAAGATGAAGCACCTTCTGCAGGTGGGAGCCCCTGCCAGGGCTGCATCTCAGCTGGCAAAACCCAGGCTTATTTTTTACTGCACTGAGAAGTCTACACTGCCAGTAGCTGGCAGGGTGCCCCGGATGGCACCTGAGGAGAGCCAGCTGGTATAGCTGGGCATCCAGGAAGAAGGGATGACCATCCCAGCCCAGTTCAGCCGGACCCGGCCGACA